>NW_027362772.1:56307541-56907541 GCF_046119375.1 Phyllobates terribilis | reverse complement strand
GCCCCATATATTGCTTCATACAGTATATACTGGACCCCATAAATTGCTGCACAGTATAATGGGCCCCATATATTGCTGCACAGTATAATGGCCCCATATAATACATAAAGGGCCATATTTTTTGCTCCATACTGTATATACTGGGCCTCATAAATTGCTTCATACAGTATAATTGCCCCATATATTGCTCCATACAGTGTAATCGCAACATATAGTATATAATGGGCCCCATATATTGCTCCATACAGTATAATGGCCCCATATAATATATAATGGGTCTCATATATTGCGACATACAATATAATGGCCCCATATAGTGCTCCATACAGTATAATGACCACATATAGTGCTCCATACAGTATAATGGGCCCCATATATTACTCCATACAGTATATACTGGGCCCCATAAATTGTTCCACACAGTATAATTGCCCCGTATAGTATATAATGGGTCCCATATATTACTCCATACAGTATAATGGCTCCGTACAGTATATACTGGGCCCCATATATTGCTCCATACAATATATACTGGGCCCCATATATTGCTGCACAGTATAATAGCCCCATATAATATATAAAGGGCCACATTTTTTGCTCCATACCGTATATACTGGGCCTCATATATTGCTCCATAAAGTATATACTCGGCCCCATACATTGATCCATACAGTATAATGGCCCCATATAGTATATAATGGGCCCTATGTATTGCTCAATACAGTATAATGGCCCTATATAATATATAATGGGCCCCATACATTGCTCCATACAGTATAATTGCCCCATATATTGCTCCATACAGTGTAATCGCAACATATAGTATATAATGGGCCCCATATATTGTTCCATATGGTATAATGGCCCCATATAGTATATAATGGGCCCCATATATTGCTCCATACAGTATATACTGGGCCCCATATATTGCTCCATACAGTATATACTGGGCGCCATATATTGCTGCACGGTATAATGGCCCCATATAGTATAAAATGGGCTCCATAAATTGCTCCATACAGTATAATGGCCCTATATTATATATAATGGGCCCAATATATTGCTCCATACAATATAATGGCGCCATATAGTGCTCCATACAGTATAATGACCAAATATAGTATATCATAGGCCTCATATAGTGCTCCATACAGTATAATGTGCCCCATATATTGCCCCATACAGTATATACTGGGCCCCATAAATTGTTTCATACAGTATAATTGCCCCGTATAGTATATAATGGGCCCCATATATTGCTCCATACAGTATAATGGCTCCATACAGTATATACTGGGCCTCGTATATTGCTTCATACAGTATAATGGTCCCATATATTATATAATGGGCCCCATATATTGCTACATACAGTATATACTGGGCCCCATAAATTGATCCACAGTATAATGGCCCCATGTAGTATATAATGGGCCTCATATATTGCTTCATACCGTATAATGGCCCCATATAGTATATAATAGGCCCCATATATTGCTCCATACAGTATATAATGGGCCCCATATATTGCTCCATACAATATATACTGGCTCCATACAGTATATACTGAGCCCCATATATTGCTCCACAGCATAATGGCCCCTTTTAATATATAAAGAGAAACTTTTTTGCTCCATACTGGATATACTGGGCCCAATATATTGCTCCATACAGTATAATGACCCCATATAGTATATAATGGGCCCCATATATTGGTCCATACAGTATATACTGGTCCCCCATATATTGCTCCATACAGTATAATGGCTTCATATAGTATATACTGGGCCCCATATATTGCTCCATACAGTATAATGGCCCCATATAGTATATAATAGGCCCCATATATTGCTCCATACAGTATATAATGGGCCCCATATATTGCTCCATACAGTATATACTCGGCCCCATATACTGCTCCATACAGTATAATGGCCCCATATAGTATATAATGGGCCCCATATTTTGCTCCATACAGTATATAATGGGCCCCATATAATGCTCCATACAGTATATACTGGGCCCCATATATTGCTGCACAGTATAATGGCCCCATATAGTTTATAATTGGCTCCATAAATTGCTAAATACAGTATAATGGCCCCATATAATATATAATGGGCTCCATATATTGCTCCATACAGTATAATGGCCCCATATAGTGCTCCATACAGTATATTGACCACATATAGTATATAATAGGCCCCATATAGTGTTCCATACAGTATAATGGGCCCCATATTTTGGTTTATTTTGCTTCATACAGTATAATGGCTCCATATAGTATATAATGGGCCCCATATATAGTTCCATACAGTATAATAGCCCCTTATAGTAAATAATGGGCCCCACATATTGCTCCATACTGTATAATGGTCCCATATAGTGCTCCATACAGTATATACTGGACCCCATATATTGCTCCATAAAGTATAATGGCCCCATATAGTATATAATGAGCCCCATATATTTTTCCATACAGTTTAATGGCCCCTTATATTGCTCCATACAGTGTATAATGGGCCCCATATATTGCTCCATACAGTATAATGGCCCCTTATCTATAATATTACCGGGGATGCGTATCTGAAGCCTTTATAGACTGCGCATGCATGACGCGCAGTCTGGCTCCAGGCAGAATCACGCATCCAGCCGTTACAGGTAAGAGGAGTGTATGGCGCGGTATACGTAGACACTGAACGTATACCGCGATCTCTGGCGCCATACTTAGATACTTACCTGACCGGGAGGAGCGTTGCCGCGGCGCCTCTCTATGCCGGAGACCGGGGCAGGAGTAAGGCGTCGGATCGGAAACCAGGATGGGGATGAGGGGTGCCGTGCATACCGGGATTGGGGGTGAGGGGTGCCATGCATACCGGGATTGGGGGTGAGGGGTGCCATGCATACCAGGATTGGGGGTGAGGGGTGCCAAGCATACCGGGATTGGGGGTGAGGGGTGCCATGCATACCGGGATTGGGGGTGAGGGGTGCCATGCATACCAGGATTTGGGGATGAGGGGTGCCATGCATACCGGGACTGGGGGTGAGGGGTGCCAAGCATACCGGGATGAGGGATACCATACAAACCAGGATAGGGATGAGGGATGGGGTACCATGCATACCGGGATAGGGATGAGGAGTACCACACATACCAGGATAGGGATGAGGAGTACCATACAAACCAGGATAGGGATGAGGGATGGGGTACCATGCATACCGGGATAGGGATGAGGAGTACCACACATGCCAGGATAGGGATGAGGAGTACCATACATACCAGGGTTGGGATGAGGGGGCCACGCATACCAGGATTGGGGGTGAGGGGTGCCATGTGACTCGCCCCTTGGGCCGTGGGGCACTCGGATCCGGGCAATAGGGAAACGGTGGGAGTAGTAGTGGCAACCCAGTTCCGTGGCTCAGGGTGGTCAGGACAGTGGTAGTCCGTTATGTGCTGTTGATTATGTTCGACTACGCCACCCGTGGATTGCGGTTATTAGGAACCGCCGCTGCATGCAGACCGCTGGGGCTGATGATGTGTGCAGCTGGGGTAGTGTGACTCCCCACGGGAAGAGTGCGGCCGCAGGGCAGTATAATGGATGGTGGGAGTGATGGTAGTGAGAGTCCCAGTGCTGATAGTGCTGGAGGAGCAAGGAGCACACAGAAAACAGGTTGCAGTCCAGGGTCTTTACTAAAACAAGTAAACTGACCCACAAACAGTCCCGGCTAGGAGGGGACCTGGATGTCTGAGAGCAACGGGGAAATTGGCCCTGGTCAGGGTGAGGGTGTAGGCCTACCGTGCTTTCTGTGCTCCTTCTGGCTATCTCCTCCTTATAGGGTAACAGCCCACGCTTCCGAGCTCTCCGTGTATTCTCGCCTGTATGGCCTGCGACGTGGGTTCCTTTCTGCTCCCAGCCTTGTACGGCTTTACTGGTCCCTTCGGTTGTGGCAGGGCCTCCAGGCTTCTTAGGCCAAGGAATATACAGTCCCCTGCGGACTGGTTATCTGCTGGAGAATGTGGAATCCTCCCAGCCTCAGACACCAAAGTCTGGTAAATTAAGTCCGTTATCTGCCAAGACAGGCTCTCTTCGCCTCTTGTCTCTGGCTTGTGGCTCTCCTACTGCCACACTTCCTCTTAGGGTGCAATACAACTGTCCCTCTCTGCTCTGGGACCTGAATCCTGAGACAGGTCGTCCAGTTCTCCCTAACCCTGCCCCCAGTACCAGCTTTTATAGGGGCAGCCAGCTCCCCCTACTGGCCTGAGACAGGAGGCATTGCATGCTAATATTCCCCTGACCAGAGAACCTCCCCCTTGCTCTCAGACACAGCTTTATTACACTTTGTGGCATCCAGGCCAGGGAGACACACCATGCATACCAGGATTGGGGATGAGGGGTGCCATGCATGCCAGGATTGGGATGAGGGGTGCCATGTATACCAGGATTGGGGATGAGGGGTGCCATGCATGCCAGGATTGGGATGAGGAGTGCCATGCATACCAGGATTGGGATGAGGGGTGCCATGCATGCCAGGATTGAGATGAGGGGTGCCATGCATGCCAGGATTGGGATGAGGGGTGCCATGCATACCAGGATGGGGATGAGGGGTGCCATGCATACCAGGATTGGGATGAGGGTTGCCATGCATACCAGGATTGGGGATGAGGGGTGCCATGCATACCAGGATTGGGGGATGAGGAGTGCCATGCATACCAGGATAGGATGGTGGGGACAGGATGGAGGCAGCACAAATACCAGGAGGGGGGGCAGCACATACCAGCATGGGAGACCATATACCAATAAAAATGCTCGCCACCTGGGCGTAGAACGGGTTCAATAGCTCGTAGTATATAATGGGCCACCCTCATATTTTGCGACATACAGTATAATGGCTTCATATAGTATATACGGGGCCCCATATATTGCTCCATACAGTATAATGGCCCCATACAGTATATACTGGGCCCCATATATTGCTCCATGCAGTATAATGGCCCCATATGATGCTGCATACATAAAACAAAATATCAATTACTCACCTCTCCCGTTCCCCGCAGGTCCGGTATACCCAGCGCGTCTTCTAACTCTGGAGTGCTCAGGTCAGAGGGCGCGCTGTGGTGACGTCATTGCGCCCTCTGCCCTGACACATCAGAGTTAGAAGACACTGGAGCTGTTCGGAGCGAGGAGAGATGGGGGAGGGGCTGAGGGTGGGGAGGACCCCGGTGGCTGCACGGGCCCCATAGCGCGCCATCGTTTCCCCCTCCCTGGGCCACAGTACTTGCCTGCGTGCATGGGGTGGTGTCGCCAGCCATTGTTGTCATGGTAGGTCAGTTCTGCATGCGAGCACTCCTGCATCCTCCGCTTTTAAAAAGCCAGTGCCCTGTTCCTCCTCCTCTCTGGGGCCCATCGGGCATTTCACCGGTGCCCTGCCAGGCCAGTCCGACCCTGTGTGAATGTAATGTTGTACAGAGCACAGACATATGCCGGCCCTTCCTCCAAAGTGGAACTAACAATGTGTGCTGCATCTGTGCTGCGCAGACTATGCTGACTTCAGCTGACGTCCAAATCATAGCCCCACTGGATCCGGGACGGTTGTGAGATATGCCGATGATTTCTGCAGGACCCACAGCTTGTTTTTCTCAGTCGCTGCTCTCCTCCTTCTCTGACTGATCACAATATTATCTATTCCAGGTCCTTCAGCTTTGTGGTAGGAGGTAACAGGTTCCCCCAGCACTCCATGTGGCTCACACCTCACACCGCTCAGTACTCTGTCAGTAATCTGCTATATATCATTGCTGCACCAGAGCCATCTAGAGGTCACAGTAATACATTGCAACACAACAAAGTAAACATTAAAAGAGAGAAAAATAAACACTCTATAGAATAAAATATTCAGTCATTTAAAGGCAGACTGAAAAATTAAATAGTTGGCAAAATACACAGAGGTGACACCACTGAGAAGATGTGTTTTATTGATTAAGTGGTGTGCGCCCCTTAATGAATTTGATGCATCCAACTATAAAATACTCCATCATTAAAATTGGGGTATACAATGTCAATCTTAAATGGAAGGTGCCATGATTTTTATTTTTGTATTAATAATTATTGAGTATATAATCAATTATTTTTAATACAAAATTAAATGCACTGGTTTAATATTTTTGAATTTATTAACTCTATCTACAGCCACAGTGGGCGGCCATATAAGTTTGCTGATGTGTAATTGTCTGAGCACGAAGCTTACACACTTCAAATATGGCAGCCTCTGTGTACTGTGTCCTCCTGCATTTCCTGCATTGTGTCACACCAGGTGTTAGTGCAACACAGAGGGAAAGGGAGCCCAGACACTAGAGAAAAGGGGAAGTGGAGACCTCCTAGTCTGGTCTAGCGTCACCCTGTCTCAACTACCATCCCTATATTGCCTCTTCAGCAATCGCCGCACACGTGCCTCGCCCTATTTTACCTGGCGCATGGCTACGGCTAGGGATGGAAGGAGATGAGCACTAGTCAACCTCCACTAAACACTATAGACAACAAGGGAAGACAAAACACGGGGAAATTGCTTAGCTTTAGATGAGTCCAAATATGCACACGGCCTCAAGCTCCAGAGAGGACAAAGTACTGCTCCGTCTAAGCCTCACAAGTAGAAATGAATATTGCCAGCGACTCCCTCTCAGACACACCAGGTATATATACACCCAGGCCAGAGAGCTAATTAGCAACAGAGAGGTAGCCGCTCGGTCCTAAAGACAGCCTCTTATCTAAGAAGCTGTCTGCAATGCCAAACGTAGAGATCTCCTGCAACTCACTGCAGGGCGACTGTCACCTCTGACACACCCGTGACACATTGTCGCTGCCTGCTGCTGTGACCTAGGCACGCCTCCTGGGCTGTCCAGGTCACAACTGTGGGAGGAGATCGGCACCATGTTTTTTGAAGCCCATAGCTGTACTGCGAGCTACACTTTCCCCCTGTCACCATTCACACAGCTCAGTGCGAGCAGTGACAGGAGGCGCAGGGATGCGGTGAATGCTGAGCGGAGGTCCAGGATGAGATGAGTATCGCAGTGTTCAGTAGACTTATATAGCAGGATAGGAAGTATTTCTGCGCTCTCCAAAGAGACAAATGTTGGTAATAGAATTGTAGGTTTATTGTCAACGCGTTTCAGAGTCCACAGACTCCTTCCTCAGGACAACCATACATAACCAGTTACAGCCATACATGGTTTAAATGCAGAAAAAAAAATGGCACCAAGTGCAGAGGGAGGGGTAAGTACAGTCACATGTCTAAATACATGCACATGACAGCTGATCTGATCAGCTATCATGTGCCTCTAACAACTGCGGAAGGATCCGAGATCCATCCGTAGTTGTTAACCAGTTAAATGCTGCTGTCAATCACTGACAGTGGCATTTAAAATAAGCGTCAGCCGAAAGCGCATCATATGTCCCGCCCATGGATTGTCATGACAGCCAAGGGCTCTGCAGAACACCCCTGTGCTTGTCATTGGGAATCTTCTATGAACGCCGGCGTGTGGCCGGCATTCGTGGGAGATCGTGATTTTTGCTACAAATAGCAGTGCTGAAGCCTTGCTATGTGTAGCACAAGCGATTAGATGATCGCAGCTTCAAGTCCCCTATGAAGAATATTGAAGCAAGTAAAAAAAAAGTTTTAAAAAATATTTTAACAATAAAAAAACAAACGTTCAAATCATCCCCCTTTTGCCCCATAGAAAATAAAACAATAACAAAAAAATAAAATAAACATATTTGGTATCGCTCTGTTCAGAATCTCCCGATCTATCAAAATATAAAGTAAATTAATCCCATCTGTAAACGGAGTAACGAGAAAAACATCGAAAAGCCAGAATTACATTTTTTGATCGCCTCAACATTGTAATAAAATGCAAAAAAGGGCGATCAAAACATCAGATCTACCCCAAAATCGTATCAATAAAAACATCAGCTTGTTGTGCAAAAAATAAGCCCTCACCCGGCCCCAGATCCCAAAAAATGGAGACACTACGGGTCTCGGAAAATGGCGACATAAGCTAATTTTTTTTCCTTACAAATTTCAGATTTTGTTTCACCACTTAGATTAAGAAGAACCTCTCCATGTTTGGTATCTGCGAGCTCGTAATGACCTGGAGAATCATAATGGAGGGCAGTTTTACCATTTAGAGAACATGATAAAAAAAAAATTGTGGAAATGAACTTTTTTTTCAATTTCACAGCATTTTGAATTCTTTTCCCGGTTTCCAGTACACTATATGGTAAAATCAATGGTGTCATTCAAAAACACAACTCGTCCCCCAAAAAACAAGCCCTCGTACGGCCATATTGACGGAAGAATAAATAAGTTATGGCTCTGGGAAAAAGGGGAGCAGAAAACCAAAGAGCGAAAATGGAAAATCGCAAGGTCGTGAAGGGGTTAAAAACAAATGTTAATATTAAAAAAAAAAAAATAACAGTTTACATGTTTTCAATTGCCGAAAATAAAATTTTGATGGCACAATCCCTTTAATGAATGTCCTGATATGATATCTAATGAGATTTCAGTCCCTCTGTATGTAAATTAAAGCTCAGATTATCTCCACAGCTTCATATTATAAGCAGAATTACAACACGCACACATGAAATACACTGCAGAGAAATAAGAGCGTTCTGTCCCTTTAAATTCAGTGTGTTACATAACACTGCTCAGCCAATAGGATCGCTGGATTTGAATTTGAAAATAAAGCAAACTGTCATTCATCCTCAGTCTGTTACAGGACAGTGAGCGGTGAAGATGGATGTCGGTGAGTGCTCCCATCCCATCATCTGATGTCACTGATCTCACCTAAATTCAATATAGGAGAGAACGGCTGCTGTCACCTGCCACTAGGGGAGCTATCAGTACAATATATATCTACTGGTGCACTGTGCTCCCCCTAGTGGCTGCAGGAAAGCAGAATTGTATCATTAGGTCACACAGGACACTCTGCTGCCAGTATTATTTATTGAGGGGTTTATGCCACTGTTGTCAATGGGATGAGTGTGCTGGCACTGATAATGGGGGTTAGGCTTTATCCGCTGTTAATGAAGTCACTTTGGCAGTTGTTTTTAGGGGGTTTCCTGTACTTATGGGAATGAAGAACATAGAAATACATGAATGTCATATATCTTTATTTACACCCAGTAAAGGCTATGCTCCATGTGGTCATATGAGTGTATGTGTGTAATGGGGGTCCGATACCGGGGGGACGTTCACTATGAATAAATGTGGAAAGCTGTTTGTGTCTTTATCAGATCTGTGACTAAGTCTTTTTTGGATTCACAGCTTTTCCTATGACTACTGCAGAAGAGAATAGATACAGGATGGCCGCGAGCCGCAGATCTTGGGGGGTCAGCAGCTTTATTATAACCGGACCCCTTATCCTATTCTTCATCCCTGGTGAATGATAAGTGGACACTCATCAGATTCTGTTTTCTTTAGGACGTCTACCTCCAACAGGAATGTGTCTTCGGACCTGGACTCTTCTCATGTGAGATTATTTTTTTAAATATTTTTTTTTCCCATTAATCTGAAAATATTGTGCCATTAACCCCTTAAGGACTTCGGGATTTTCCGTTTTTGCATTTTTGTTTTTTGCTCCCCTTATTCCCAGAGTCATAGTGTTTGTATTTTTTGGTCAATATGGCCATGTGAGGGCTTATTTTTTGCGGGACGAGTTGTACTTTTAAATGTCATCACTGGTTTTACCATATCGTGTATGGGAAAACGGGGAAAAAATTCCAAGTGCGATGAAATTGCAAAAAAAGTGAAATACCACAGATGTTTTTTTTTGTTTTTTATACCACGTTCACTGAATGCTAAACCTGACCTGCCATTATTATTCCCCAGGTCATTATGAGTTCGTAGACACCAAACATGTATAGGTTCTTTCTTATTTAAGTGGTGAAAAAAAAATCCAAAGTTTGCTTAAAAAAAATAAATAAATGGCGCCAATTTCCGAGACCAGTAGCGTCTCCATTTTTTCGGGATCTGGGTCTGTGTGAGGGCTTATTTTTTGCGCGCCGAGCTGACGTTTTTATTGTTACCATTTTGGGGTAGATCCGATGTTTTGATCGCCCGTTATTGCATTTTATTGCAATGTTGCAGCGACAAAAAAACGTAATTCTGGCGTTTAGAATTTTTTTCTCGTTACGCCGTTTACCGATCAGATTAATTCTTTTTTTATATTGATAGATCTGGCAATTCTGAACGCGGCGATACTAAATATGTGTATGTGGGTTGTTTTTATTATTATTTTATTTTGAATGGGGCGAAAGGGGGGTGATTTAAATGTTTATATTGTTTTTATTTTTTTCATATTTTTAAAACATTTTTTATGCACTTTTTGCTTGCTTCTATAGTCTCCATAGGAGACTAGAAGCAGCAACTGTCTGATCGCCTCTGCTAAATAAAACAGATCACCTCTATGTAGCAGAAATGCTCCAGTACTATGAGCGCCGACCACTAGGTGGCGCTCATAGCGATCTTTACATGACAACCACTGGGGTCTGCTGCAGACCCAGGGTTGTCATGCCCACCCATCAGTGACCTGCGATCACGTGACGGGGTCACCGATAGGAGTGGCAAGTGACGCGCCTCTGACGCGGCGCTGTTAAATACCGCTGTCAGAGATTGACAGCGGCTTTTAACTGGTTAACAGCCACGGGTGGATCGCGATTTCACCTGCAGCTGTTGCGGGCACATATCAGCTGTAATAATCAGCTGACATGTGCTCGGTTCAATGGGGGCTCACCGCCGGAGCCCTTACCGAACCGGGGGTGATGGCCTGGGGCGTACTAATACGCCCCAGGCTTTAAAGGGGTTAATCCAGCATTTGATAATGCAGCCCATCTATTAGTTCAGTACAGAATTGAAACACAATGTAGATTGAGCAGAAAGTCAGTTAGAAGACAGTTTCCAATAGTAGATTGTTTGCTTTCTATGCCGGGAATAATTCCGAATTCAGCAGGTCACATTGATGTTAACAGGCTTGGACTGGCCAACAGGAAAACGGGAGAATCCTCCGGTGGGCCACCACCCTCTGATATGAACAGTACTTGGCACAATATACTTGAATCTCTATGTACAGACAAAGTCAGCATCTTATTCACTTAACAATCTATCCAGTTCATTGTTATATAGATTTATGACTGAGGATAATGTTACGTTAATTGAAAAGTGGGGTCCTGGAGTTGGCTACTGGTGGGCCGAAACTGGATGCTGGATTAAATAAATTTACCTGTAATTTAAAGATTTGATACCTCTGGGCTTTGTGTGATTGATCCCATTATGTGCTTGTTTTTTCTTTCCAGCTTGTCCAAGAACAAAAGAAGAAAGGGATCTACAACTCCTGATATACTGCACCAGATTCCTGCCGTCTCCGATCTTCAACATGGAGGTCACTGATCATACCGCAGAATACGTTGTCCATGTTTTCTCCATAGATGTAAAGGAACTAGGGTTGAGCGAGTATGTTCTGTCCGAGTATGCTCGGGCCGAGCTCCGAGTATTTATAGCTGCTCGGTGATATGGTTGAATCGCTCCCGTGTGCATGATTTGCAACTGTTTGACAGTTTTATTACATGGGAGGAATGTGTAAGAAACAGACATTCCTCACATGTAATAAAACTGTCAAACAGTCGCAAATCATGCACACGGGAGCGATTCAACCATATCACCGAGCAGCTATAAATAATCGGAGCTCGGCCCGAGCGTACTCGGCGAAAGGGTTAATAGAACATACTCGCTCATCACTAAAAGGAACGTCTCAATAGTCAACTGAATGAATATCTTCTTTTATTAGCGCCTCATGCCGACCAACCGGGAAGCTCAGAAGAAATATCTACCGTTTCCTTTGGATGAAGAAAAACCTGAGCCAACATCAGTGATGCCAGAAGAGCCGAAAGAAGAGGAGATGAAGGAGGCAATGAAGTATTGGGAGGTAGAAGAAATGGAAGTAGATGAGGCAGAAGACACCAAGGCGAAAGAAGAAGATAAGGCAGAAGATAGCAAGGGGAAAAAACAAGATAAGGCAGAAGATACCAAGGGGAAAAAACAAGATAAGGCTGAAGATACCAAGGGGAAAAAACAAGATAAGGTAGAAGATACCAAGGGGAAAAAACAAGATAAGGCAGAAGATACCAAGGGGAAAAAAGAAGATAAGGCAGAAGATACCAAGGGGAAAAAAGAAGATAAGGCAGAAGATACTGTAGCACCCTGAGGATTCGGCTGCTACAGGAGTATTGCACCTCAACCCAGAGGTGTGATATTCCACTCCCGGGTAAGGATGGAGTGTGGAACTGAGCTCGGTAGGCTGCATGCACTACACACATCCCATTTCCGGGGAACAGGCCGACGGTACTCCCACTTAGAAATGTGCAGGTACGACCGAGTCTGTTCCTGGCTGGAGTGGGAGGGGGGTGGTACATCCCAAGTAGTGTAGGGGCAGATAGGGGGAGCAGCCTGGGTAAAGATAGGAGCTCATTGGGTGCTGGTCACCTGAGCTCACACATAGAGGGTGTATATAAGGTGGGCACCAACTAAGATCAGGGTCAGATGCAGAGGATCAGATGCAGAGAGTCAGTCAGCTGCAGAGAACAAGTCAGGAGCAGAGGAGAGAAGAAAGACAAAGACCCAGAGTGAGAGAGGAGAAAAGAGAGAGACCCAGAGCACAGAAGAGAAGGACTCTGAGATCCCAACTCAAAGCACCGGGTGAAGAGTCGGCATCAGGGTACCGGAACCCAAGCTGGTGGGGGTAAAAACATTCCCCAGCCAGAGACCGGAGACCGTGGGCAGCGTCTGCCACGGTCACCCATCACATCCACCCCGAAGGCACACCACATGAAGGGTCAGGGAACCCAGGGCCAAGGGTGTCCCAACAGAAGGCCCGAGGGAGCTGGACCTAGGTGGATTACTGGTGGGGACGGCCAGAGAACGGGACAGAAAGAGAGCTCAGGGCCACGCTCCGGACTTGTTTGGGGGTTGGCTGGATCCAGGACCTGGTGGACGCAGCACGGCTCGGGTGGTCACTAGCAGCTGGAGTGACCAGTACAACATCTGCAGTAAGTAAACACCCTTAACTGCACAACCCGACTCTGTCTTCACTGCCGTCTGCACTACACCACCACAACCCCCATCCTCTGCGCCTGTCCCCTCTGAGGCTATACCCCTCCCGTTGGGGGTTATCCCACCAAGCTGCGCACCCACCATCAGCCTCAGCGGACCCTGCTGCAGCGGCGGCCACAGTGACCGCATCACAACGGGTGGCGTAGTCGACACAAATGAACTCTTAATAACATCTGTAGGACTGCCACATAACACTGAGCTTGACGCCCTGGGCACGGGCCGGGTCACAGCCGCTCGGAGACTACAAAACCCCCCCCATCTGATCCGGTGCCGGGTATTCCCCTCAAAAAGGAATATGTCCCAGGGGGCGCGTCAACTTTGGCGTAGTCGGCAGGATTACGTGCCCGCAACACCCGGGTACTGCGTGCCTGAAGAAAAGTGCAAGTTTACCTCAGAAAGAAGTCTCCCGCCGGTTCCGGAGGGTCCACGCCATCGGACTCCATCACCAGTCGTTTCCCGCCGATTGTCCGCCATTTCCAACTTGTTCCCGCCATCTGCAGAGTTTCCCGCCACTGGGCGACGCTTCCCGCCAAAACCGCAGATTTCCCGCCTTGGAAGAGCAGCGGACGCCATTATGGGCGTGCCAAAGGAGGGCAAGAGGCCACCTCCCATCGTGGGCCAGGACAGAAAATGGCGCCAAAAGTGGAAACCGCCCCCACCAACAGAGACTGTGATGCTGGAGGTGTCTGTCAGCGTGAAAGAACTACCCCTGGAGCTGACAGTCACCGAGTTGCCCCGGGACCGCCCTCGAAGTGGGAGGGGACGAAAGGAGAGAACAAAGATGGGTGCCGCCTGGAGCAGTCTGGAGCGAGCGCACCCGGAGACAAGAAGTCTGGAGAGGAGTAGCAGAGAAGCTCACCCGGAGATGTCCAGAGAGCAGAGCAGCACCGGCCCGCTGGCCAGGAGCCTGCTGGAAGAAGAGCAGAGCAGCACCGACCCGTTGGTCAGGAGCCTGCTGGACACCACGACCCCACTAGGCCTAGTGGAGGTCCTTGCACAGCTCCCCCGAGACCGGGAGTGTGCGCAGACTGCCCTGGAGGGCCTCGCACGGAGGATGGCCCGGGTACAGCGCGAGATATTGGCGGAATGGAGCCGGGAGATGGCCCAGCAAGCTGAAACCAAGACGCAAGCTGAAACCAAGACCCGGAGCACGCCAGCCGAGATGAGGAAGGAGACCGCCTCTGAGGATGGCGCGGGAGGACCCAAGGCCGGAGACGGCGCCGAGGAGGGAGCCGAACGCATGGAGGCAGGTAAAGGGGACGCCTATACCCCAAGCCGTGACGCCGCTTACCTGCCCCAGCTCCCCGTCGCAGAGCCCGAAAGTCCCCCTGCTGTGCCCGAAAACGCCATGTCACCGACGCAGACTAGGCCCCAACCGGAAGCCGCCGCCGCGACCCCTGTGACGTCACACGCCTCGACCCCGAGCGTGACCAAGCAGGAAGTACCACCAGCCTGGTCGCAGGGCCTAGAATTCCCGGGCGCCGCAACACCAACAGCGCCCCCTACCTCTGCGGAGCCTCCGGCCTGGTCGCAAGGCCAGGTAGCCCAGGGCGCCGCCGTATTAACGGTGCCCTTCACCTTCCAGGTGCCCCAGGCCTGGCCGCAAGGCCTAGGCAACCCGGGCGCCACCACCACCGCGCCCGCACCCGTAAAACCAAGGGTGCCGCGTCTGGGAGAGGACTTGTTTGCCCAGCACACGTGGCCGGACGGGCAGCCTTTCATCTGGCCCCAGAAGTATTACGAACTGGAGCACCAGAGGAGGGTTGGGGCCATGTGTGCACCCCTGATTCCGGCTCCGAAGCCCGTAATAAGGATCTCGCCCCCGCTAGCGGAAGCACAGTTTGAGTGGGACCCCACCGGAGAAGATCTAATGGGGTTCACTCAGGAAACTAGGGCAGCTGCAGCAGAGCGTGCGGAGTGCTGCCGCCAACAGCTCGAGGAGTTTGCGAGGGAGCGGAGAGAGAGGCGGGTCCGGGAACAACAGGCCCAAATAAGGAGCGCCGAGCAAAAGAGCCGGACCAGGAGGGACCCCCGTGCAGCGCACAGTCCCCGTACCACCGGGACTGTAATCAAGTTCAACCAGCAGCATGGGTGGGGCTTCATTAGAGACAACAACACCCCCGGCGACGTCTTTGTCACGCGCAGAGACGTGGAGTCTCATCTGCCGGAGGGGCACAGAGGTCGTGACCTCTACATCGGAGATGAGGTCACCTTTACCCGGCACAAGTGTGCCAAGGGACCTTATGCCCTCCACGTACACCGCCTGACGGAGGAGGAATTGCGGTGCGAGGAGGAGGAGCAAGAGGACCCGGACGGGTCTGAAGTTACCACCAGCTATAAGCAAAGAGCAGGAGGAAGACGCCGTTGAGTGCGGCAGAGCAGGTGCTGTAAATAAGTTACCCAATCGGGGTATAAAGAAACTGAAACTGTTGCTACATATATATAGTCCCCGTTGGGACCAGCTGAGTGAACTGTTTACCCGTTTACCCCTTAATCCCACAGGCTGAGGACTGTGAGCAGCCATTCCCTTCCCTCTACCTGGCCGAGGACTGAGAGCGGCCAACTTCCCCTGTATATAGTTGCGCTTCCTAAAGCGCCCCCTACCGGTTTTATAGGAAAACCAGTTTTTCTAAGAGACTGTCGCACTTTTCCCGGACACACGTTGCACAGTGTCCGGAGGAGGAACCTGAAACAAGAGACGACGAGAATGTTTATATGAAAAGTTTTATATATATAATGTTTTATATGTTTTATTATGTTTTTATGAAAAAAAAAAAAAATTGTATGTTTTGGTGTTATTTATGTCTTACAGCCCGAGGACGTGCTGTGATTTACCAGGGGGGAATGTAGCACCCTGAGGATTCGGCTGCTACAGGAGTATTGCACCTCAACCCAGAGGTGTGATATTCCACTCCCGGGTAAGGATGGAGTGTGGAACTGAGCTCGGTAGGCTGCATGCACTACACACATCCCATTTCCGGGGAACAGGCCGACGGTACTCCCACTTAGAAATGTGCAGGTACGACCGAGTCTGTTCCTGGCTGGAGTGGGAGGGGGGTGGTACATCCCAAGTAGTGTAGGGGCAGATAGGGGGAGCAGCCTGGGTAAAGATAGGAGCTCATTGGGTGCTGGTCACCTGAGCTCACACATAGAGGGTGTATATAAGGTGGGCACCAACTAAGATCAGGGTCAGATGCAGAGGATCAGATGCAGAGAGTCAGTCAGCTGCAGAGAACAAGTCAGGAGCAGAGGAGAGAAGAAAGACAAAGACCCAGAGAGAGAGAGGAGAAAAGAGAGAGACCCAGAGCACAGAAGAGAAGGACTCTGAGATCCCAACTCAAAGCACCGGGTGAAGAGTCGGCATCAGGGTACCGGAACCCAAGCTGGTGGGGGTAAAAACATTCCCCAGCCAGAGACCGGAGACCGTGGGCAGCGTCTGCCACGGTCACCCATCACATCCACCCCGAAGGCACACCACATGAAGGGTCAGGGAACCCAGGGCCAAGGGTGTCCCAACAGAAGGCCCGAGGGAGCTGGACCTAGGTGGATTACTGGTGGGGACGGCCAGAGAACGGGACAGAAAGAGAGCTCAGGGCCACGCTCCGGACTTGTTTGGGGGTTGGCTGGATCCAGGACCTGGTGGACGCAGCACGGCTCGGGTGGTCACTAGCAGCTGGAGTGACCAGTACAACATCTGCAGTAAGTAAACACCCTTAACTGCACAACCCGACTCTGTCTTCACTGCCGTCTGCACTACACCACCACAACCCCCATCCTCTGCGCCTGTCCCCTCTGAGGCTATACCCCTCCCGTTGGGGGTTATCCCACCAAGCTGCGCACCCACCATCAGCCTCAGCGGACCCTGCTGCAGCGGCGGCCACAGTGACCGCATCACAACGGGTGGCGTAGTCGACACAAAAGAACTCTTAATAACATCTGTAGGACTGCCACATAACACTGAGCTTGACGCCCTGGGCACGGGCCGGGTCACAGCCGCTCGGAGACTACAAAACCCCCCCCCATCTGATCCGGTGCCGGGTATTCCCCTCAAAAAGGAATATGTCCCAGGGGGCGCGTCAATACCAAGGGGAAAAAAGAAGATAAGGCAGAAGATACCAAGAGGAAAAAAGAAGATAAGGCAGAAGATACCAAGGGGAAAAACCAACAAGATAAGGCAGAAGATACCAAGGGGAAAAAAGAAGAAGATAAGGCAGAAGATACCAAGGGGAAAAAAGAAGAAGATGCTAAAAAATCAAAAGCAAAAGAAGAAAAGAACAACACCTGGGCCAGAAGAGTTGAGAACCAGCCAGCAGGAAGACACAAGATCCGCCAGCAGTCCATCCTTAAATACGTGAATACCAACCTCAGAGGAAGGAGGAACATCATCTGGACCATCCTCCTCAAATCAGCGAGACGTTGATGGACTCTAAGGCACCAACATTCCAGCTGAAGGAACATCAACAGCTACAAATCTAAAAATAATAAAAATAATAGACATAAAATAGTTATTATTAGATTAAGAAAGCTTAAAAATGTGGTAAAATCATAATAAAGACTTTAATAATATTAGGAGCAGTAATAATAGCAGTAATAGAATATTAATTTGTGTAATAATGGTAGAGACATAAAAATAACATCAGCAGGTTTGATCCAGGGTTGTAGGACTGATCGCCTTTTCCCGGGGTCAAGAAGGAATTTCCCCCCTGAGACAACACTGGCTGAATGTGTCCAGGGGTTTTTGCCTTCTTCTGGATCAACAGCTTTAGAAATAAGGACCTACGAATTAGTAAGATTATAGTAGAATTAGCAATAGTGGAGTAGTAATATAATATAGTATATAGCGTAATATTAGTGACCATAAAACAGGAATAATTTGACTAGTAAAGTAATAATAAATGTATACTATTATATTAAAAATAAAATATTAATAATATTTGTTAAATGATTAATTATTAATTAAATTAAATATTAATTATTAAAATTTGAATAAGTATTAGGAGATTTGATCCAGGGTTCTAGGACTGATCGCCTTTTCCCGGGGTCAAGAAGGAATTTTTCCACCATGACACAAATTGGCCGAACGTGTCCGGGGGGTTTTGCCTTCTTCTGGATCAACATCTTTAGGAATTAGGATCTAATTTTTAGATTTAGTAAAATATCAATACAAATGTTAGCAATAATGGTAAGAATAAAATAGCAATAATACAAAAACATCAAGCATAAAATAGTAGAATATTAGTAATAATATCAGTAAAATAGCAGGAAACTAAAAATAACACAAATAATAGTAATACAAAAATAGTATCTAAGGTAATGATTATAATAATTAGTAAATAATTAATATATATTAGGGTTTTGATCCAGGGTTCTAGGACTGATCGCCTTTTTTTGGGATCAAGAAGGAATTTTTCCCCAGTGACATAAATTGGCCGAATGTGTCCAGGTTTTTTTTGCCTTCTTCAGGATCAATAACATTAGGAGTAGGATCTCATTAATAGTATCTAGAGAAATAATATAAATATTAGTAACAATAATTATAATATTATTAATAGTAAGTAAAAAAATAGAAATAAATGTTAAAAAAAGTAGCGGTAGTAATAAAATAGCAAAATAAGTTATAATAGTATAGCATTATTAGAAATAGTATAATAATAGCATAGGACATTATTAGGCATCATCAGGTTTGATCCAGGGTTCTAGGACTGATCTCTTTTTCCCGGGGTCGAGAAGGAATTTTTCCCCTTGACACAAATTGGCTGAATGTGTCCAGGGGTTTTTGCCTTCTTCTGGATCAACAGCTTTAATTCTAGGAATCTCATAATACTAGAGTAATAATAGCAATAATAAGTATAATAATGTTGTAATAATAATCAATAGATTGTGAGGATAAGAATAAGGTAAATACAATAAATAGGTTAGTTTGTTAGTGTAGGGCCCCATCTGATGAGGTCGCCTTGTCGTTGGCAGATGGGCTTGCACAATTTGATCAAAATGTGCACTAAGAACCTCAAATTTATAAGTTTAAAGAATAAGGAAGTAATAAAATACACAAGATTATAAATATAACTTTGTCTTGCCACATTATTTTCCTGTAATGAAGAAAATCAGAAAATCCAGAACATTTTAGACATTTGTATCTCTGTGTCGTAATCATAGCAGGTTAAAAACGCAATGCGACAGCATAAGAAATTGTTAGATTCTATTTTGCAATGAGGCGCACAATGTAAACGTCAACTGACACATGCCACCATGTAACCCTAGCATAAAATGTATTAAAGTAAAATGTATTAATTTATTTCATAAACCAATAGTACACGTGAAAATTAGAAACTTTGTAATATATTTTATTAAAGAGATCTGTTTTTTTTTCTCCTCCTGGGCTTATCATTCATTCTCAATGTCCTTAATTCTTGGGTAAAATCTTTAGTGAATACAGATTTTCCCATTACTGAGATAGAAGATGACAGTTGGTGCTCAAAAAGTTCTATGGAGGGAGGAGGGTGGAGTTAGAGGCGGAGACAAACATTCTACTGCAAGTTCTCCTGAAAGGACAATTTCACTCTAGTGTGTAAATCATGATAGTTAACGTATATTTCAGACTATAAGACGCACCTAGGTTTTAGAGGAGGAAAATAGGAAAATAAAAATTTAAGCACAAAATGTGATCATGATGTACTGTTATGGAGGTAGGGGTCTTCTGCTGACACTGTTATAGGGGAAATATACCCCAATTCTATACTAATATCCCCCATCCTGGTATATATATGTCCCTCAATCCAGATATACAAGTGCTTCTCACAAAATTAGAATATCATCAAAAAGTTAATTTATTTCAGTTCTTCAATACACTAGACTTTGTGTTTTCATTGACTGTAAGCCATAATCATCAACATTAACAGAACTAAACACTTGAAATAGATCACTCTGTAATGACTATATAATATACGAGTTTCACTTTTTGTATTGAAGAACTGAAATAAATAAACTTTTTAATGATATTCTAATTTAGTGAGAAGCACTTGTATATGGCCAAGAATCCAGGTATATATGGCCCCCATCCTAATCCTGGTATGTATGGCCCCCTCATCCCCATCTTGGTATGCATAGCTGCATCCTCCCTATCCTGGTATGCATGGTCCACTCATCGTCATCCTGATATGCATGGCCCCATCCTCCCCATCCTGGTATGCATGGCCCCCTCATCCCCATCCTGGTATGCATAGCCGCATCCTCCCTATCCTGGTATTCATGGCCCGTTCATCCCAATCCTGCTATGCATGGCCCCATCCTCCCCATTCTGGTATGCATGGTCCCCTCATCCCCATACTGATATACTTGGCCCCTTCATCCTCATCCTTGCATGTGACGCGCCCCCTTGGCCGTGGGGTGCTCGGCCGGGTCGGTCGATGCTGGGGGGTGTTATGGTGGCAATGACCCAGTCTGTGACCCAGGGCGGTCAATAAAAGGGGAAAAGTAAAAGGGAATAAAGTTTTTATAGAGATAATGTTCGTGACGCCACCTGTGGTATGCGGCTATATGGGGCCGCCACTGTTGTGCAGATCCTTGGGAGCTGGTGGTGACGCAGCAGAGTTGGTTCAGCTCTCCACAGGCAGAGCTTAGCTCCAGGGCAGGATATAGTGATGCTATGAGGTAGATGTTGTTGGTGCTGTGTAGTGCAGGGCTGGTGATGACGCAGCAATAATTCTAGGACACAGTGGGGTGCAGTCTTCAAGGTTTTACTCACCGTTATCACACTGCTCCTGGTTACAACTGCCAGATTATAACCTCCCACGTCGTCCTGCGTTCACCAAGAAAGGGGTTCAGCAGCTCTCAAGTATTTCAGGAGTACTTAAACGGGACCCCGTTCTATGCTCCTTCCTCGGTCGTCTTCCTGCGCTTGCTCTCACCCTCCTGCCCTGCGCCTCACAATCAGTGTCCCAAGCCGGTAGCCTCGGATCTTGTCGGGCGACGTGCAGTCCCCTGGACCCTATGCGGCCACCTTTTCGGCGATATAATTGTGGTAGTTGGCAGATGCACCTTGAAAGTACAGTAGCCTCCGGTTATCTAGCTGAGCCTGATTATTCTCCACTAGTTTAGGGGCTGGTCCCCTCTGCAGCCTGATCCCTCCACGTCCGTGTAGATTCAGGCGTACAGGTGGCTTCAGCACTAGCCATGCCCCTGGGATCCCCTCTGTCTCTGGATCCTTCCCTCTACTCCCGTCCTCTCTCACTCTCTCTCCTGGGCCTCTCAGACTAGGCCTGACTCCTCTCTCTCCACTCAACTCCCGCTCCAAGCACTGGAGCCAGGAGCCTGGACCCTCCTACACTGCTCTCCTGAGCAGGACTGGCTGCTTCTAGATGGTTCCCCTCTTTTTTATACTCCTTCTGAAGGTGCTCCCCTGAACTACTTCCTCCACCCACACCCACTACATGGTTCCCCCTCTCTCGGTTCCCCCCCTTCCAACCAGGGACAGGGCTCTGCATTGTACGCATGTATCTTGCCCCGCCTGCTAGTCTGGAATGGTGTAGTGTTGGATGCAAGTGGGTGGGTCCTGGGTAGTACCCCATCCTTACCTGAGAGTGGCATACCACACCTCTGGGTGAGATGCAGTACCTCTGTGGTGACTGAACCCGCAGGGGCGCCACATATGCATAGCCGCATCCTCCCTATCCTGGTATGCATGGCTCGTTCATCCCCATCCTGGTATGCATGGTCCCCTCATCTCCATCCTGGTAGGCATGGCTCCTTCATCCTCATCCTGGTATGCATGGCTCCATCCTCCCTATCCTGATATGCATGCCCTTTCATCCCCATCCTGGTATGTATGGCCCCTTCATCCCCATCCTGGTATGTATGGCCTCCTCATTCCCATCCTGGTATGCATGGCCTCCTCATCCCTATCCTAATATGCATGGTCCCCTCATCCCCTTCCTGGTAAGCATGGCCCCCTCATCCCCATCCTAATATGCATGGCCCATTCATCCCCATCCTGGTATGTATGGCCCCTTCATCCCCATCCTGGTATGCATGGTCCCCTCATCCCCATCCTGGTATGCATGGTCCCCTCATCCCCATCCTGGTATGCATGGCTCCTTCATCCCCATCCTGATATGTATGGCCTCCTCATACCCATCCTGGTATGTATGGCCCCTTCATCCTCATCCTGGTGTGCATGGCTCCTTCATCCCCATCCTGATATGCATGGCTCCTTCATCCCCATCCTGGTATGCATGGTCCCCTCATCCCCATCCTGATATGCATGGCCCGTTCATCCCCATCCTGATATGCATGGCTCCTTCATCCCCATTCTGGTATGCATGGACGCATCCTCCCCATCCTGGTATGCATGGCCCCCTCATCACCAATCCTGGTATGCATGACCCCCTCATCACCAATCCTGGTATGCATGGCCTCCTCATCACCATTCCTGGTATGCAGCAGCTGATATCAGCCTGCAAGCAGCGCATGACGTCACTGCCATGTGCCCTCACACAGTGAGATGATTATGGGTGTGGAGAGGAGTGATTATTCATTTTCTTTAATACCTCACAGTGTCAGCTGCAGCCTTCAGCGGCTCGGCGATCACGTGTGCCCGCTGTTAAAGAGAATGAATATTCATTTCCCTCAATCTGGGTTGGACTGGGGTGTCTGGGGCCCACAGGAGGAATTGATCCTCGGGGCCCACCCTACAGCTATATGCAAATACCTGTTAGCAGTTATCCCTGTTATAGTGGAGCGTCGACTGTAAAACACAGGCGGCTCCTGCACATCTACTGTGCGCCACCATAACTGGGATGTACAATTACAGTAGTTTACATTATAGGGGTTCTTTGATGAAAACAAGTTATCACCGAATCACAGGTTAGGTAGGTGATATTGACGCGCCCCCTGGGCCGTGGGGTACTCAGTGCCGGGCCGGTCGTTGCTAGGGGAAATGTCACAGTGGCGGTAACCCGGTCCGTGACCCAGAGCGGTCAATAAAAGGGGTTTATTTACAGGGGATTTATAGTTTTTATATTTAATGTTCGTGATGCCACCTGTGGTATGCGGCTATGTACAGCCGCCGCTGTGGAGCTGGGCCTCTGGAGCTGGTGTTTAATGCAGCAGAGTTGGTTTAGCTCTCCACAGTTCGAGCTTAGCTCCAGGGTGTTGCTGGGATGTTATAGATGTTGCTGTAGCAGTTGTGGTACAATGTAGTGCAGGGATGATGGCGCGGCAGTAATTCACGGAGACAGTGGGGTGCAGTCTTCAGCGTTTACTCACAGTTGTTGCAATCCAAGTTGCAGGTACCAGTGTAACTTCCCACGTCATCCTGTGCTTACTCAGGGAGGGGTTCAGCAATCCCTCAGGTAATTCAAGAGCGCTTGTTACGGGTCCAGGAGGTGGAACCTCTGTGCCGCGGTGCAAGGAGGGACCCAGAGGGGCGTAACTAAGTATCAACCCGGAGCGACCCTGGTCGGACCGCGGCAAACGACACCGTAATCAGGGAGGGACCGAGCAGAGGGACCAGGTGCTACTCTGGGGACGACCTTGTAAGAGAGCAGGTGGCTCCCACAGGTCAGACAGCAGGGGATGGACACAACAGGTAGGCAGCAGTCTCTGGGTTAGCTGACGGGTGGTCACGGTACGTGACGGAAGAAGTCTCTTGGCAAGCGGGTAGGTGGTCATGGAAAGTGACAGAGGGAGCCTCCGGGTAGGCTAGTAGGTGGTCACGGCAAGTGACGGCAAGCAGGCTGTACTCTCTAGGCTGACAGGCAGGTGGTCACGGAAAGTGACAGCGGGAGCCTCCAGGTAGGCTAGCAGGTGGTCACGGCAAGTGACGGCAAGCAGGCTGTAGTCTCTAGGCTGACAGGCAGGTGGTCACGGCATGTGACGGCAGAGCCTCCAGGTAGGCTAGCAGGTAACAGGCGGGTAGCAGACGTGCGCTCCCAGGTGAGCGGGTTTAGCAGGCACGACAGGAAGCAGGCAGGTAACTGGCAGGTGCTTCCTGGAACGAAGGTGGACTTGCCCATAGACAGACTGGCGGAAGAGTGGGGGCACACTGTCGGGCAGGAGGAAAGAGAAGCTGACAGACAGGACTGGTAGTCAGGCTGGCAATGGAACCTGAGGGCTGAAGCAGAGGTAAGTATTCTGTGCAACAACTTTGCTCAGGCACCTCCATTTTGGAGGAGGTGTCTTATATATGGGAGGTCCTCCGGCTATTGGCCGAGGACTCCTTAGGACGCCGGCAGCAGCGGGGAGAGGAGCGCTGGAGGACGCCGCGCCAGGAGCGGGAAGGTGAGAGGGACGGCGTCTCTGCCTAGCAGGGGGCAGAGACGCCGATGCTACAGCGCTTAATGGGACCCCCTTCTGTATGCCTTTCTCAGTCGTCTTCCTGCGCTGGCTCCCACCCTCCTGCCCTGCGCCTCACAATCAGTGTCCCAAGCCGGTAGCCTCGGGTCTTGTCGGGCGACCTGCAGTCCCCTGGACCCTCTGTGGCCACATTTTCAGCAATGTAATTGTGGCTGTGGCAACTGCACCCTAGAAGTACAGAAGCCTCCGGTTTCTAGCTGAACGTTGCAATTCTCACTAGTTAGGGGCCGGTCCCCTCTGCGGCATGATCCTTCCACGTCCTGGTAGATTCGGGCACACAGGTGGCCTCCAGCACTACCCCTAGGATCCCCTCGTTCCTCCTGTAGCCTTCCTTCCTGCTCCTCTCCTCAGTTTGTCTCACCTCCTGGGCCTCTCAGACTAGGCCCGCTCCGCCTGAGCAGAGCTCCTGCTCCACACACTCTCCTCCTCTGACTGAACTCCACTCCCTTTCCAAGATGGTTCCCTCTTTTATATCACTTCCTTTCCTGTGCTCCCCTGAACTACGTCCTCCACCCACACCCACTAGATAGTTCCACCCTTCAGCTAGGGACCAGGAACTGTGCTCTCCCTTAGGAGCAATCTCGCCCTACCCCCACTGAAGTGGAATGTGTTGGATGCAGGTGTTAGTGTCCCGGGCAGCACTCTATCCTTACCCGAGAGTGAGATACCACACCTCTGGGTGAGATGCAGTACCTCTGTGGCGACTGAACCTGCAGGGGCGCCACAATATCATATTGATCGGTGTAATCTGACCATTGGAAACCGCACCGATCAGAAGAATGGGGAACTTTTATCCCTGTCAGGACACTTATCCACATTTTAAAATGCAGCAGCAGGTGGGACGTCTGACCGCAGCTCCATTCATCCTCTTTGAGGCTTCCAGAAAAAAAACAAGAGCAGCCACTGAGGGAATGTATGGATCAGTGATCAAGTCGCACATGAGCTCCAGTCTAATGGGGATAAACGCTCCACAGTCTACCGATCGCACGGGTCCCAGCAGTCAGACCCCCACCAATCAATCAGTTATCCTTAGGCCATGTTCACACATCAGTATTTGGTCAGTATTTTACATCACTTATTTGTAAGCCAAAATCAGGAGTGGAACAATCAGAGGAAAAGTATAATAGAAACACGTCACCACTTCTGTATTTATCACCCACTCCTGGTTTTGGCTTACAAATACTGATGTAAAATACTGACCAAATACTGAATGTGTGAATGTGGCCTTAGAATAGGCGATTACTTGTTTTCACCGGAGAACCTCTCTAAGTGTATATTTGCTACTGTGTAATAGACACAGGGCAGGGAAGGCTTAAACATCAACGTAATTAATCTCTAATAAAGAATCTTCTACTTATTGATATCAGAGAGAACAAGTGACCTCCATATGTAGCACCCTGAGGATTCGGCTGCTACAGGGGTATTGCACCTCAACCCAGAGGTGTGATATTCCACTCCCGGGTAAGGATGGAGTGTGGATCTGAGCCCAGAAAGCTGCATGCACTACACACATCCCATTTCCGAGGAACAGACCAACGGTACTCCCACTTAGAAATGTGCAGGTACGACCGAGTCTGTTCCTGGCTGGAGTGGGAGGGGGGTGGAACATCCCAAGTAGTGTAGGGGTAGATAGGGGGAGCAGCCTGGGTAAAGATAGGAGCTCATTGGGTGCTGGTCACCTGAGCTCACACATAGAGGGAGTATTTAAGGTGGGCACCATCAAAGAACAGGGTCAGTCAGCCAGTCTTTGCAGAGAAGCCAGAGGAAGAGGAGCAGAGCAGCCCCAGGCCCAGAGAGAGTGAGAGAGGAGAGTCAGAAGGACCCAGAGAAAACAAGCAGGAACTCTGAGAACCCATATACAAACCTAGGGTGAAGAGTTGGCAAAAGGGTACCGGATCCCAAACTGGTGGGGGCTCAAGCACACCTCAGCCAGAGACCGGAGGCCGTGGGCAGGATCTGCCACGGCCACCCACCACATCCACCCTGAAGGCAAACCACGTGTAGGGTCAGGGAACCCAAGGCCAAGGGTTTCCCAACAGAAGGCCCGAGGGAGCTGGACCTAGGTGGATCCCTGGTGGGGACGGCCAGAAGACAGGACAGGAAGGAGGGCTCAGGGTCACGCTCCGGACTTGCTTGGGGGTTGGCTGAATCCAGAACCTGGTGGACGCAGCACGGCTCGGGTGGTCACTTGAAGCTGGAGTGACCGGAACATCAGCAGTAAGTAAATACCCTAAACTGCACAACCCGACTCTGTCTTTAATTACCATCTATGCTGCACCACCACAACCCCCATCCTCTGCACCTGACCCCCTGAGGCTATACCCCACCCGTTGGGGGTTATACTATCAATAGCTGCACCAACACCATCAGCCTCAGCGGACCCTGCTGCAGCGGCGGCCGTAGTGACCGCAATACAACGGGTGGCGTAGTCGACATAAAGAACTTTATAACATCTGTAGGACTGCCACATACTCTGAGCTTGACACCCTGGGCACGGACCGGGTCACAGCCACTCGGAAGACTACAACCCCCATCTGATCCGGCTCCGGGTATTCCCCTAAAGAATATGGCCCAGGGGGCGCGTCAACTTTGGCGTAGTCGGCAGGATTACGTGCCCGCAACACCCGGGTACTGCGTGCCTGAAGAAAAGAACAAGTTTACCTCAAAAAGAAGTCTCCTGCCGGTTCCGGAGGGTCCCCGCCATCGGACCCCATCACAGGTCGTTTCCCGCCGGTTGTCCGCCATTAACAGCTTTTTCCCGCCATCTGCAGAGTTTCCCGCCACTGGGAGACGATTCCCGCCATTTCCAAAGGTTTCCCGCCTTGGAAGAGCGGACGCCATTATGGGCGTGCCAGAGGATGGCAAGAGGCCGCCTCCCATCGTGGGCCAGGACCGAAAATGGCGCCAAAAGTGGAAACCGCCCCCACCAACAGAGACTGTGATGCTAGAGGTGTCTGTCAGCGTGAAAGAACTGCCCCTGGAGCTGACAATCACCAAGTGGCCCCGGGACCGCCCTCGAAGTGGGAGGACTGAGAAGGAGAGAGCAAAGATGGGTGTCGCCTGGAGCAGTCTGGAGAGAGCGCACCCGGAGACAAGAAGCCTAGAGCTGAGTCCAGAAGAAGCTTACCCGGAGATGGGAGAAGAGCAGAGCAGCACCGGCCCGCTGGCCAGGAGCCTGCCAGGAACAGCAGAAGGAGAGCAGAGCAGCACCGACCCGTTGGTCAGGAGCCTGCTAGAAGCAACGACCCCACTAGGCCTAGTGGAGGTCCTAGCACAGCTCCCCCGAGACCGGGAGTGTGCGCAGACCGCTCTGGAGGGCCTCGCAAGGAGGATGGCCTGGGTGCAACGAGAGACGTTGGCGCAGTGGAGCCGAGAGATGGCCCAGCAGACCGAGACCCGTCAGCGGAGCACGCCACCCAAGACGAGGAGACAGACCGCCTCTGAGGATGGCGCAGGAGGACTGAAGGCCGGAGACGGCGCCGAGAAGGGAGCCGAACGAAAGGAGGCAGGTAAAGGGGACGTCTCTACCCCAAACCGGGAAACCGCGTACCTGCCCCAGCTCCCCGTCGCAGAGCCCGAAGTACCCCCTGCCGTGCCCGTAACCGCAACGTCACCGCCACAGACTAGGCCTCAACCGGAAGCCGCAGCCGCGACCCCTGTGACGTCACACGCCTCGACCCCGAGCGTGACCAAGCAGGAAGTACCACCAGCCTGGTCGCAAGGCCTAGTACCCCCGGGCGCCGCAATACCAACAGCGCCCCCTACCTCCGCGGAGCCACCGGCCTGGTCGCAGGGCCAAGTAGCCCAGGGCGCCGCCGTCCTTACGGTGCCCTTCACTTTCCAGGTGCCCCAGGCCTGGCCGCAAGGCCTGGGCAACCCGGGCGCCGCCACCACCACCGCGCCCATAAAACCTAAAGTGCCGCATCTGGGAGAAGATCTGTTCGCCCAACACACATGGCCGGACGGGCAGCTCTTTGTCTGGCCCAGGGAGTACTACGAACAAGAGCTCCAAAAGAGGGCAAGGCCCATGTGTGAACCCCTGATCCCGGCTCCAAAGCCCGTTAAGAGGATCTCGCCCCCGCTAGCAGAAGCGCAGTTTGAGTGGGACCCCACCGGAGAAGATCTCATGGGGTTCACTCAGGAGACCCGGGCAGCCGCAGCGGAGCGTGCAGAGTGCTGCCGCCAGCAGCTCGAGGTCTTTGAGAGGGAGCGGAGAGAGAGGCGGGTCCGGGAACAACAAGCCCAGATAAGGAGCGCGGAGCAGAAGAGCCGGGCCAGGAGAGACCCCCGTGCAGCGCATAGTCCCCGCACCACCGGGACTGTGATCAAGTTTAACATGCAACATGGGTGGGGCTTCATCCGAGACCACCGCACCCCAGGCGACGTCTTCGTGACCAGGAGAGACGTTGAGTCCCACCTACCGGAGGGACACAGAGGTCGTGACCTTTACATCGGGGACGAGGTCACCTTCACCCGGCACAAGTGTGCCAAAGGACCCTACGCCCTCCATGTGCATCGCCTGACGGAGGAAGAGCTGCGGTGTGAGGAGGAAGAACAAGAGGACCCGGACGGGTCTGAAGCTAAAGGTAACCACAAAGAAAGAGCAGGAGGACGCCGTCGTTAAGTACAGCAGAGTACAAGCTGTATATAGTTGCCCGTCGGGGCACAGTGAACTGCTGCTATTATAGTCCCCGTTGGGACCAGCAAGTGTGAACTGTTTACCCGTTTATCCCTTAAATCCCACTGACCGAGGACTGAGAGCGGTCATTCCTCCCTAATACCTGGCCGAGGACTGAGAGCGGCCATATCCCTTGTATATAGTTGCGCGTCCTAAAGCGCCCCCTGCTGGTTTTATAGGAAAGCCACGAGTTCTAAAGACTGTCGCACTTTACCTGGTCACACGTTGCACAGTGACCGGAGGAGGAGCCAGAGGCGACGAGAATGTTATTTATATGAAAAGTTTTATGATGCTGCTAATATATGTTGTTTTATATGTTTTTAATATGTTGTTTATGAAAAAAAAATGTATGTTTGTGGATGTTTATCTCTTACAGCCCGAGGACGTGCTGTGATTTACCAGGGGGGAATGTAGCACCCTGAGGATTCGGCTGCTACAGGGGTATTGCACCGCAACCCAGAGGTGTGATATTCCACTCCCGGGTAAGGATGGAGTGTGGATCTGAGCCCAGAAAGCTGCATGCACTACACACATCCCATTTCCGAGGAACAGACCAACGGTACTCCCACTTAGAAATGTGCAGGTACGACCGAGTCTGTTCCTGGCTGGAGTGGGAGGGGGGTGGAACATCCCAAGTAGTGTAGGGGCAGATAGGGGGAGCAGCCTGGGTAAAGATAGGAGCTCATTGGGTGCTGGTCACCTGAGCTCACACATAGAGGGAGTATTTAAGGTGGGCACCATCAAAGAACAGGGTCAGTCAGCCAGTCTTTGCAGAGAAGCCAGAGGAAGAGGAGCAGAGCAGCCCCAGGCCCAGAGAGAGTGAGAGAGGAGAGTCAGAAGGACCCAGAGAAAACAAGCAGGAACTCTGAGAACCCATATACAAACCTAGGGTGAAGAGTTGGCAAAAGGGTACCGGATCCCAAACTGGTGGGGGCTCAAGCACACCTCAGCCAGAGACCGGAGGCCGTGGGCAGGATCTGCCACGGCCACCCACCACATCCACCCTGAAGGCAAACCACGTGTAGGGTCAGGGAACCCAAGGCCAAGGGTTTCCCAACAGAAGGCCCGAGGGAGCTGGACCTAGGTGGATCCCTGGTGGGGACGGCCAGAAGACAGGACAGGAAGGAGGGCTCAGGGTCACGCTCCGGACTTGCTTGGGGGTTGGCTGAATCCAGAACCTGGTGGACGCAGCACGGCTCGGGTGGTCACTTGAAGCTGGAGTGACCGGAACATCAGCAGTAAGTAAATACCCTAAACTGCACAACCCGACTCTGTCTTTAATTACCATCTATGCTGCACCACCACAACCCCCATCCTCTGCACCTGACCCCCTGAGGCTATACCCCACCTGTTGGGGGTTATACTATCAATAGCTGCACCAACACCATCAGCCTCAGCGGACCCTGCTGCAGCGGCGGCCGTAGTGACCGCAATACAACGGGTGGCGTAGTCGACATAAAGAACTTTATAACATCTGTAGGACTGCCACATACTCTGAGCTTGACACCCTGGGCACGGACCGGGTCACAGCCACTCGGAAGACTACAACCCCCATCTGATCCGGCTCCGGGTATTCCCCTAAAGAATATGGCCCAGGGGGCGCGTCACATACACAACGTAATCTCCTATACAAACACCAATAATACCACATACAAGGAACAAATACCGTCACATCACGACCAGACCACATATTACAACATACAAGGAACAAATACCAGCACACCATGATCAGACCACATATTACCACCACATAGTAACCGAATAATACCACATACAAGGGACAAATACCGCCACACCATGATCAGACCACATATTACCACCACATAGTAACCGAATAATACCACATACAAGGGACCAAAAACCGCCACACCATGACCAGACCACATATTACCACCACATAACAACAGAATAATACCACATACAAGGGACAAATACCGCCACACCATGATCAGACCACATATTAGCACCACATACAAGTGACAAATACCGCCACACCATGACCAGACCACATAGTGACTGAATAATAGTACTGGTAATGCAGTGATCACCAGTGACATTATACACAGGAGCTCTGTATACAGTGTATAGTGTACTGGTAATGCAGTTATCACCAATGACATTATACACAAGAGCTCTGTATATAGTGTATAGTGTACAGGTAATACAGTGATCACCAGTGACATTATACACAGGAGCTCTGTATATAGTGTATAGGGTACTGGTAATGCAGTGATCACCAGTGACATTATAAACAGCAGCTCTGTATATAGTGTATAGTGTACTGGTAATACAGTGATCACCAGTGACATTATACACAGGAGCTCTGTATATAGTGTATAGTGTGCAGGAAATACAGTGATCACCAGTGACATTATACACAGGAGCTCTGTATATAGTGTATAGGGTACTGGTAATGCAGTGATCACCAGTGACATTATAAACAGCAGCTCTGTATATAGTGTATAGGGTACTGGTAATGCAGTGATCACCAGTGACATTATACACAGGAGCTCTGTATATACACTGTGTTCCAAATTATTATGCAAATAATATTTTCTCAGATTTTCCCAAATTACCTATATGAATTGCAGTCATTGTAATTTTCCAGTCAAATAACTATTAGAGTACAATTGAAAGGTTTTTGTACAAACTGCCGATGATAACAGTATATTTTTAAAAAAATAAAACACTCAAACTGCACTCAAAATGCATGTTCCAAATTATTATGCACAGCAGAGTTTTCAACCTTTTCATTTTAATAAAGAACAAAAAATGGTCATTTTTGAAATTATAAGCATTAGCAGGTTATTACAAACTGAAATCAAACAGTTTTCAACTCAAAACTTTATTCTAGGTGATGTTACATTTGCACATAGGACCCCTTGTTCGAAAGGAGCTTCTGAACTCTCTCGTCCATTGAATTTGTCAGGTTTTGGATGGTTTCTGCTTTAATTGTTTTGCATGAGGACAGAATACCCTCCCAGAGCTGTTGCTTAGATGTGAACTGCCTCCCGCCATCATACACACTCCTTTTGATGATGCTCCAGAGGTTCTCAATGGGGTTGAGATCAGGGGAGCATGGCTGCCACACCATAAGTTTGTCCCCTTTTAGGCCCAAAGCAGCCAGAGATGCAGATGTGTTATGTGCAGCATGAGATGGGGCATTATCATGCATGAAATGATCTCGATGGTCCAGATGGATGGAGTGGAGGATGGTTGGTTGATGGACACCCCATGCAAACACGGCTACGGCGCCAACAAGGAGGAGGTGGAGTAATGTTTTGGGCTGGAATCATGGGGAGAGAGATTGTCGGCCCTTTTAGGATCCCTGAAGGGGTAAAGATGAACTCCATAATGTATGTTGAGTTTCTCAAACAGCACTTCCTTCCATGGTTCAAGAAGAAGAGCCGTGCATTCCGCAGCAAGATCATTTTCATGCATGATAATGCCCCGTCTCATGCTGCACATAACACATCTGCATCTCTGGCTGCTGTGGGCATAAAAGGGGACAAACTTATGGTGTGGCCCCAATGCTCCCCTGACCTCAACCCCATTGAGAACTTCTGGAGCATCATCAAAAGGAGTGTCTATGATGGCGGGAGGCAGTTCACATCTAAGCAACAGCTCTGGGAGGGTATTCTGTCCTCATGCAAAACAATTGAAGCAGAAACCATCCAAAACCTGACAAATTCAATGAATGAGAGAGTTCAGAAGCTCCTTTCGGACAAGGGGTCCTATGTGCAAATGTTACATCACCTAGAATAAAGTTTTGTGTTTAAAACTGTTTGATTTCAGTTTGTAATAACCTGCTAATGCTTATAATTTTAAAAATGACCATTTTTTTGTTCTTTATTAAAATGAAAAGGTTGAAAACTCTGCTGTGCATAATAATTTGGAACATGCATTTTGAGTGCAGTTTGAGTGTTTTATTTTTTTTTTAAATATACTGTTATCATAGGCAGTTTGTACAAAAACCTTTCAATTGTACTCTAATAGTTATTTGACTGGAAATTACAATGACTGCAATTCATATAGGTAATTTGGGAAAATCTGAGAAAATATTATTTGCATAATAATTTGGAACACAGTGTAGTGTATAGTGTACAGGTAATACAGTGATCACCAGTGACATTATACACAGGAGCTCTGTATATAGTGTATAGTGTACTGGTAATACAGTGATCACCAGTGACATTATACACAGGAGCTCTGTATATAGTGTATAGTGTGCATTTACATGTAATACACTGACTCACCAGTGACGTCTCTAGTTGAAGTCCTTCATCTAGCACAGACCACCATTACTTCTTCCATCCAGGACTTGTCACTGCAGAAAATAACCCACAGGTATCAATAGCTGATCACTTCTCGAGCACATTCCCCACTTATTTCCTGATTTCTACACTACAGCAGATGAAGAAAAAAAGTGACATAGTGCCGCCCTGCACAGTAACAGGATCTCCCTTTTGTTACTCCCCCATGGAGAACAGTATCCTCAAAAGTAAATTATAGTACAGCAATATTGTCCCCTACAGCAATAATGTCCCCATTTGCCACCATAAATTAATACCACATTCTGGCCCCCATGCTGTAATTGTCACCCATCCTGGCCACCTTTATTTAATAATATTCCCCATCCTTGGCTCTCATGTATCTCCCCCACCCATCCTGGGCCTGTATGTATCATCCTCTCTCCCCCCATCATGGGCCCCTATGTAACATCCTCTCCCTAACCATCATGGGCCCCAATGTATCATCCTCTCCCTCCCTATCATGGGCCCCTATGTATCATCCTCACCCCCATCATGTGCCCCTATAAAGCATCCTCTCCCCCCTCATCATGTGGCCCTATATAGCATCCTCTCCCCCATCATGTGTCCCTATATAGCATCCTATCCCCCATCATGTGCCCAAATATAGCATGATCACCCCCATCATGTGTCCCTATATAGCATCCTCTCCCCATCATGTGCCCATATATAGCATCCTCTCCCCCTTCATGTGCCCCTATATAGCATCCTCTCCCCCTTCATCATGTGGCCCTATATAGCATCCTCTCCCCCATTATGTGCCCCTATATAGCATCCTCTCCCCATCATGTGCCCCTATATAGCATCCTCACCCCCATTATGTGTCCCTATATAGCATCCTCTCCCCATCATGCGCCCCAATATAGCATCCTCTCCCCCATCATGTGCCCCTATATAGCATCCTCTCCCCATCATGTGCCCCTATATAGCATCCTCTCCCCATCATGTGCCCCTATATAGCATCCTCTTCCCCATCATGTGCCCATATATAGCATCCTCTCCCCCATCATGTGCCCCTATATAGTATCCTCTCCCCCATTATGTGCCCCTATATAGCATCCTATCCCCATCATGTGCCCCTATATAGCATCCTCACCCCCATTACGTGTCCCTATATAGCATCGTCTCCCCATCATGCGCCCCAATATAGCATACTCTCCCCCATCATGTGCCCCTATATAGCATCCTCTCCTCCATCATGTGCCCCTATATAGCATCCTCTCCCCATCATGTGCCCCTATATAGCATCCTCTTCCCCATCATGTGCCCATATATAGCATCCTCTCCCCCATCATGTGCCCCTATATAGCATCCTCTCCCCCATCATGTGCCCCTAAATAGCATCCTCTCCCCCATCATGTGCCCCTATATAGCATCCTCTTCCCCATCATGTGCCCATACATAGCATCCTCTCCCTCATCATGTGCCCATATATAGCATCCTCTCCCCCTTCATGTGCCCCTATATAGCATCCTCTCCCCATCATGTGCCCATACATAGCATCCTCTCCCCCATCATGTGCCAATATATAGCATCCTCTCCCCCATCATGTGCTCATATATAGCATCCTCTCCCCCTTCATGTGCCCATATATAGCATCCTCTCCCCCATCATGTGCCCATACATAGCATCCTCTCCCCCATCATGTGCCCATATATAGCATCCTCTTCCCCATCATGTGCCCATATATAGCATCCTCTCCCCCTTCATGTGCCCATATATAGCATCCTCTCCCCCATCATGTGCCTCTATATAGCATCCTCTCCCCCATCATGTGCCCCTATATAGCATCCTCTTCCCCATCATGTGCCCATACATAGCATCCTCTCACCCATCATGTGCCCCTATATAGCATCCTCTCCCCCATCATGTGCCCATATATAGCATCCTCTCCCCAATCATGTGCCCATATATAGCATCCTCTCCCCATCATGTGCCCCTATATAGCATCCTCTCCCTCATCATGTGCCCCTATATAGCATCCTTTTCCCCATCATGTGCCCCTATATAGCATCCTCTCCCTCATCATGTGCCCCTATATAGCATCCTTTTCCCCATCATGTGCCCATACATAGCATCCTCTCCCCCATCATGTGCCCATATATAGCATCCTCTCCCCATCATGTGCCCCTATATAGCATCCTCTTCCTCATCATGTGCCCCTATATAGCATCCTCTCCCCCATCATGTGCCCCTACATAGCATCCTCTCCCTCATCATGTGCCCCTATATAGCATCCTTTTCCCCATCATGTGCCCATACATAGCATCCTCTCTCCCATCATGTGCCCATATATAGCATCCTCTCCCCCTTCATGTGACCATATATAGCATCCACTCCCCCATCATGTACCCATATATAGCATCCTCTCCCCCTTCATGTGACCATATATAGCATCCTCTCCCCCTTCATGTGACCATATATAGCATCCTCTCCCCCTTCATGTGACCATATATAGCATCCCCCCCCCCCCATTCCTTCACTACCCTGCCTGTTCATAAAGGAAAAAAAATCTTCTTAACTTTCTGCACACCCCCGACGGCGTCCTCTGCAGGTTCATCCTCATCATGGGCCCCTGTGGTCTCCGCCGTCCATTCAGAGGCTGAACGCTGATAGCAGCCCGCCGGCCGGAGGCCTTTTCAGATCACTGCTATGCACTGCGCACTGACGTCACCGTCTGGCGCATAGCAGTGACGTTCAATGTCCACCAGCCTATCAGAGGCCGAACACTGACGAGCGCAGCCTTGATTGACTGGCGGCCTTTGAACGTCACTGCCATGCGCCGTCTGTGCACAGCGCATAGCAGAGAGTAGATTTTCCTGTAGGCGGCCATCAAGGGGAAAGTATGCGCCGCGCGCTGAGCGTGCTGCGGCCCGTGGTCAGAAAGATCACGGTTACTGGCGGGCCCCCAAAATTTTGGAGGAAAAAGTGCGTCTTATAGTCCGAAAAATATGCTAACTCTTTCTACTTCTTCTTGGCTTCTATTAATATGAATAAAATTATCCATCAACATGATACGCCTAGAACAACCTGCATTCACAATTGTCTTACTCTGAGGGGCTACCTAATACACAGAATTATCCTTAAACGCCAGAAAAATTTGAACATTTTCAATGAGAAGCATTTCTTTGTCTAGGAGTCCTTTCTAGGATATTTTTGAACACCTTCTCGCTGGCACTTGTATGCAGCGTTGGACTGGAGTACATTGGGCCCACCAGAGAAAATCATTTTTGGGGCCCACTGTGTAGCTACATAGAAATGCAGTTGTGCTCAAAAGTTTACATACCCCGGCTGAATTTTTCCTTTCTTGGCCTTGTTTCGGAGAATATGAATGATAACAAAAAAACTTTTTCTCCACTCATGGTTATTGGTTGGGTGAAGCCATTTATTGTCAAACTACTGTGTTTTCTCTATTTAAATCTTAATGACAACCAAAAACATCCAAATGACCTTCATGAAAATTTCACATACCCCTGTTCTTAATACCGTGTATTCCCCCTCTAACATCAATGACAGCTTGAAGTCTTTTGTGGTAGTTGTGGATGAGGTTCTGTATTTCCTCAGATGGTAAAGCTGCCCATTCTTCTTGGTAAAAAGCCTCCAGTTCCTGTAAATTCCTGGGCTGTCTTGCATGAACTGCGCGCTTGAGATCTCCCCAGAGTGGCTCAATGATATTGAGGTCAGGAGACTACTGAGGTGGCCACTACAGAACCTTCACTTTGTTCTGCTGTAGCCAATGACAGGTCGACTAGGCCTTGTGCTTTGGATCGTTGTCATGTTGGAACGTCCAAGTATGTCCCATGCGCAGCTTCCAGGCTGATGAGTATTTGCTGATAACGTGCTGCATTCATCTTTCCTTCAACTGTTACCAAGCTTCCTGTGCCTTTGTAGCTCACACATCCCCAAAACATAAGCGATCCACCTCCGTGCTTTACTGTAGGAATGGTGTTCCTTTTGTAGCGCCCCGAGGGTTCGGCTGCTACAGGGGTATTGCACCTCTGCCAGAGGTGTGATATTCCACTCCCGGGTAAGGATGGAGTGTGGACCAGGGCTCGTTTAGCTGCATGCATCACACACACCCCATTTCCGAGGGACAGAAATGCAGGCACGACAGAATCTGTCCCTGGCTGGAGTGGGGAGGGGGGAGGAAAACCCAGTGATGTAGGAGCAGATAGGGGTTGGGTTTCTGGGCATAGGTAGGAGCCCATTGGTTGCAAGTCACCTGGGCTCATACACAGAGAGGGAGGTATAAGAGGTGGGCACCATCTTAGAACAGTGTTCAGTCTGAGAGAGGAAGTGACAGAGCAGGGCCTCTGTGGAGCTCTGCTCCGGAGGCGGGCCTAGCCTGTGAGGCCAGAGCCAGTAGAAAAGACAGGAACAGAAAGGAAAGGAAGAAAGGAACAGAACACCAAGAGAGGCCCAGAGACACGAAGGCAGAAGGAACCCCAAAGGCCCAGGAGATTGCGGGTGACGGGTTGGCAGAACAGGGTACCGGATCCCAAGTTGGTGGAGGTGACTAATCCTCAGCCAAGGACCGGCGGTCGCGATCATATCTTGGTGCAACCCCTCACTACACCTACTAGAAAGGCACACCACATAGGGTCAGGGAGGTGAGCACGAAGCCCTCTCAAGAGAAGGCCCGCGGGAGCTGGACAGACGTAGTGTCACTGGTGGGGCACGGCCAGAGGAAGGAGTAGAAGTGAGTCCTGTGACACACTCTGGAATTGCCTGGGGGTCGACCGAGCCCCCTGCCTGGTGGACGCAGCACGGCTTGGGCAGTCATTGCCCGTGGAATGACTTGGGACATAAAGAACTGTGAGTAAAGAACTTGAACTGCAATCCCACGTCTCTGTGCTTCATCGCCGCACCAGCACTACTAGTGCTGGGACGCCCGTGCACCATCACTCCCATCATCCACATTCTCTGCCCTGGGGCTGCACTCTTCCCGTGGGGAGTCACACTACCTCAGCTGCATACCCCATCAGCCCCAGCGGTCTGCCTTGCAGCGGCGGTCTACACTGACCGCAATCCACGGGTGGCGTAGTCGGACAATTAACTTAAAGCTTACAAATAGACTGCCACTGGTTTGACCACCCTGAGCCACGGGACCGGGTCGCCGCCACGGAGACTACAACCCCCCCAGAGACCTGGTTCCGGGTACCCCACACACATGCGAAAACGCGGCCCAGGGGGCGAGTCAACTTTTGGCGTAGTCGGCAGGATCGTTACCAACCCGCCACAAACGGGTATTGCGTGCCTGAAAGAGACTTTGCACTTACCTGAGAGAGGTTCCCCGCCATCCGGAGCAATTTCCCGCCATCTTCGGTCATTTCCCGCCATCTTCAGCCGTTTTCCCGCCATCGGACGCCATCTTCAGGATGCCGCGCGGGAAGAAGAGGGGCAGGGACGTCAAAAACGCGCGAAGTCCGAAGCCCCGCCCCACGCGCTGACGCCGCACAAGGTCCTGGAAGGAGCCCAGCGAGCGCTGACGTCAGCAGCGCGCGACGCCAGGTCCTCAACGCAGACCATCGCGAGCGGAGCCGCGGCCTACAGAAGAGGATCGCCGGAAGGTAGGCCACGGTCAACCGGGGGGGAGGAAGACATCAGGAACGGAGAGCAAGATGGCGGACCGGCAGCAGACTAAGCTGCCCAGCATCGGCAGTGCCCCAGCCGTCGCGGGTCCCGACTAGCGCCAGGAGAAGACGCGTGACGCAGGAGCGGTCGCGGGAGCAGGTAAAAGGAGTCTCCCTGTCCCGGACGCTGCCAGCGTCAGCCTGCTCCCGGGCCCCCTGGTGGAGCCGCCGATCCCGGGCGCTGCAGACACGACCTGCTCCAGACCCCGCAACAAGCCCTGCAGCCGAGCCCTCCAGCCCTGGGCACTGCCGCCACCAGCCCGCGCCCAGGCCCAAAGTCGCACCCTCTGACCCCGGGCGTCATCAACAGCGGCCTTCTCCAGACCCCGCCGCAAGGCCTACTGCACCGCAGCGCAAGGGGCGGGTACGCCCTCCACGTCCATGGAGTGGTAGAAGAGGAGGAGCAGTACCACTCAGACCCCGAGTACCAAGAGGACCCGGACGGGTCTGAAGACTACCACCAGGAGGAGCAAGGAGCATCAGGAGGACACCGTTACCAGTGAACGATAAAGTGTAACTGTACATAGTTACCCGTCAGGGTATGAGAACTGTTAAAGGGACTGTTTCCAGAGAAAGTGTGGTCCCCGTTGGGACTGATATAGAACTGTGTAGAACTTACCTCCTATATCCCTTATCTGGCTGGGGACTGAAAACAGCCATGCCTTTTCCCTAATCTGGCTGGGGACTGAGAGCAGCCATTCCCCTAAGAAGAAAGAACAGCTGGTCGCAAGTTGCACCGCGGCCAGTACCCAAGAATATGTTTACCTAAAAATGTTTTATAATGAAAAGGTTTTATATGCTGCTAAAGTAAAAATGCAAATGTTTGGTAAGGTGTTTTATATGACAAAAGAGTTCCGGTAGTAATCACCATATCTAGTGAAAGAAAAATGTTGAAAAAGAAAAAAGTGTTTCCCATAAAGGGAATTAAATAATGTCATCCGTTTTCTATGTGAAAAGTTTGAAAAAGTATTGCATGTTTTTGAATTGTCTTTGCTCTTTTCCAGCCCAAGGGCCTGCTGTGGTTTACCAGGGGGGAATGTAGCGCCCCGAGGGTTCGGTCGCTACAGGGGTATTGCACCTCTGCCAGAGGTGTGATATTCCACTCCCGGGTAAGGATGGAGTGTGGATCAGGGCTCGTTTAGCTGCATGCATCACACACACCCCATTTCCGAGGGACAGTTCAACGGTGCTCCCATTAGACAGAAATGCAGGCACGACAGAATCTGTCCCTGGCTGGAGTGGGGAGGGGGGAGGAAAACCCAGTGATGTAGGAGCAGATAGGGGTTGGGTTTCTGGGCATAGGTAGGAGCCCATTGGTTGCAAGTCACCTGGGCTCATACACAGAGAGGGAGGTATAAGAGGTGGGCACCAACTTAGAACAGTGTTCAGTCTGAGAGAGGAAGTGACAGAGCAGGGCCTCTGTGGAGCTCTGCTCCGGAGGTGGGCCTAGCCTGTGAGGCCAGAGCCAGCAGAAAAGACAGGAACAGAAAGGAAAGGAAGAAAGGAACAGAACACCAAGAGAGGCCCAGAGACACGAAGGCAGAAGGAACCCCAAAGGCCCAGGAGATTGCGGGTGACGGGTTGGCAGAACAGGGTACCGGATCCCAAGTTGGTGGAGGTGACTAATCCTCAGCCAAGGACCGGCAGTCGCGATCATATCTTGGTGCGACCCCTCACTACACCTACTAGAAAGGCACACCACATAGGGTCAGGGAGGTGAGCACGAAGCCCTCCCAAGAGAAGGCCCGCGGGAGCTGGACAGACGTAGTGTCACTGGTGGGGCACGGCCAGAGGAAGGAGTAGAAGTGAGTCCTGTGACACACTCTGGAATTGCCTGTGGGTCGACCGAGCCCCCTGCCTGGTGGACGCAGCACGGCTTGGGCAGTCATTGCCCACGGAATGACTTGGGACATAAAGAACTGTGAGTAAAGAACTTGAACTGCAATCCCACGTCTCTGTGCTTCATCGCCGCACCAGCACTACTAGTGCTGGGACGCTCATGCACCATCACTCCCATCATCCACATTCTCTGCCCTGGGGCTGCACTCTTCCCGTGGGGAGTCACACTACCTCAGCTGCATACCCCATCAGCCCCAGCGGTCTGCCTTGCAGCGGCGGTCCACACTGACCGCAATCCACGGGTGGCGTAGTCGGACAAGTAACTTAAAGCTTACAAATAGACTGCCACTGGTTTGACCACCCTGAGCCACGGGACCGGGTCGCTGCCATGGAGACTACAACCCCCCCAGAGACCTGGTTCCGGGTACCCCACACACGTGCGCAAATGTGGCCCAGGGGGCGAGTCACTTTCACCATAGGCCTTATTGACCTCTCTCCAAATGTAACGTTTATGGTTGTGGCCAAAAAGTTTGATTTTGGTTTCATCACTCCAAATTACCTTGTTTCAGAAGTTTTGAGGCTTGTCTCTGTGCTGTTTGGCACATTGTAGGTGAGATACTTTGTGGTATTTGAGCAGTAATGGCTTTCTTCTGGCGACTCGACCATACAGCCCATTTTTCTTCAAGTGTCTCCTTATTGTGCATCTTGAAACAGCCACACCGCTAGTTTTCAGAGAGTCCTGAATTTCAGCTGATGTTATTTGTGGGTTTTTCTTTGCATCTCGAACAATTTTCATGGCAGTTGTGGCCGAAATTTTTGTTGGTCTACCTGACCGTGGTTTTGTTTTTACAGAGCCCATGATTTTCCATTTGTTAATCACAGTTTGAACGCTGCTGACTGGCATTATCATTTCCTTGGGTATGTTTTTGTATCCCTTTCCTGTTGTAGCATCGGCGTCTCTGCCCCGTACTAGGCAGAGACGCCGTCCCTCTCACCTCCCCGCTCCTGGCGCGGCGTCCTCCAGCGCTTCTCTCCCCGCTGCTTCCGGCACGCGCTCCTTCCCCGGCAGTGTGCTTAGGGCGCGCGCGCTCCCCTTCTCTTAAAGGGACCGCGCGTGCCGTCCTAAGAAGTCCCCGGCCAATTGCCGGAGGACCTCCCATATTTAAGGCACCTCCTCCAAAATGGAGGTGCCCGAGCAATGTTGTTGCAAAGCCTTCACTCTGCTTCAGCCCTCAGGTCCCGTTACCAGTTACCAGCCAGTCACCTGCCAGATTCCTGCTTGTTACCTGCCAGTCACCTGCCGGATTCCTGCCTGTTACCTACCAGTTACCTGCCTGATTCCTGCTTGATACCTGCCTGATATCCGTTTACCTGCTTGCAAGCCTGCGGTCCGACGGTCTGCTTTCCTACACCTGTCAGTCTGTCTATGGACCAGCCTGCTCGCTCACCTGGGAGCGCTCATCTGCTACCTGCCTGCTAGCCTACCTGGAGGCTCCGCCGTCACTTGCCGTGACCACCTGCCTGTCTAGAGACTCTCGCCTGCTCACCTGGGAGCGCTCATCTGCTACCTGTCTGCTAGCCTACCTGGAGGCTCAGCCGTCACTTGCCGTGACCACCTGCCTGTCCAGAGACTCTTGCCTGCTCACCTGGGAGCGCTCACCTGCTACCTGTCTGCTAGCCTACCTGGAGGCTCTGCCGTCACTTGCCGTGACCACCTGCCCGTCCAGAGACTCTCGCCCGCTCACCTGGGAGCGCTCACCAGCCACCTGCCTGCTGTCCTTCTACCCAGAGACTGTCCCTGTCACTTGCCGTGAGTACCCGTCCTCTACCCAGAGACTGTCCCTGTCACTTGCCGTGAGTACCCGTCCTCTACCCAGAGACTGTCCCTGTCACTTGTCGTGACTACCTGCCCGTCTTCCCTGGGAGCCACCCGCTTCCTTACATGGACTGCCCCCTTGTATAGTTGCACAGAGGTTCCACCTCCCAGACCCGTTACAGTTTGCTCGGGCCATGAACCCGGTGGCCCCCAGATCTCCGATCTGCACCAGGAAGTCTTACGTCAGAAAACTCAGCAGGAGGTGGTACTGTCCTATCTACGGTCCGTTAACTCTCGTCTAGGCGCATTGTGTGACTTGTCTATGTCTACCTCTGGTCCAGCCGTGCCCATTCCTGCGGTACCGCAATCCAGTCCCTTCATGGTACCCGACTATGGACCTCGGCTTCTGGCACCTCCACGCTTTGCCGGCGAACCTACTTTAGCTCGGGGTTTCATAAACCAGTGCACCCTGCACTTTGAGCTATTGGCATACCAGTTCATCTCCGACCGAGCCAAGGTGGCCTTCATCATGTCCCATCTTACTGGGGAGGCACTGGCATGGCTAAATCCCCTGTGGGAGAGAGGGGATCCCCTGGTGTCCGACCTGCCGTCTTTCCTCGCTGCTTTCCGGAAAGTCTTCGATGAACCTGGACGGAAAACCTCTTCTGCCTCCTCACTGCTACGTCTCCGCCAAGGGAGTCTCACCGTGGGCCAATATGCCATACGGTTCCGCACCCTCGCTTCTGAGCTTGCCTGGGAAAATGAGGCTCTGGTGTCCGTCTTCTGGGAGGGTCTTTCCGGTCGGATTAAGGACGAGTTAGCTGGTCGGGACATTCCTACCACTCTGGATGACCTGGTGTCACTAGCTACCCGGATTGGCATCCGGTTCCAAGAACGTGCCAAGGAGACTACGTGGGAGAAAGACTTTTCTTGCTCTGCTCCTACTTCCCTGAGACCTGCCTCTCAATCAGTCACTCCGCGGGCGCCCTCGCCTGAACCTATGCAGATCGACCAGACCAAGATGGTCAAATCTCGCCAAGAATCTCGCCGAGCCGAGGGAAGCTGTTTCTATTGTGGCAGTATGGAGCACTTCATCCGTTCCTGCCCGGAGAAGCCGGGAAACGCCAGTGTCTAGGACCGCTCGGAGAGGTCGTCCTAGACAAAAGTAAGCCCTCTCCGTCTCTGACTTTACCGGTCTCTATTGCTTGGGGAGAAAACCGTCACTTTGAACTTGCCCACCTGGATTCTGGAGCTGCTGGAAACCTCATCTCCCAGTCTCTGGTAGAGAGATACCGTATTCCCACCAAGTCCCTGGCTGAACCATTATCAGTTGCCTCCGTGGATGGAAGACTTCTCTCGGAGACCATCCTGCTCGTCACTGAACCCATTACCCTGCAGGTGGGAATGCTGCACTCTGAGGAAATCTCATTCCATGTGTTGTCCGGACTTTCTCACTCCCTGTTGCTAGGTCTACCTTGGCTCCAGACACACAAACCCGTATTCAACTGGCGATCCGGTGAAGTACTCCGATGGGGTCCAGACTGCCATAGGACCTGCCTGGTTCCAGTCCGCCCAGTTCGCCCTCCGCCTACTCCAGCTAATTTACCAGGTCTCCCGGCTCCTTACTGGCCCTATGCGGACGTCTTCGGTAAGAAGGAAGCAGAGACGTTGCCACCCCATAGGCCATATGACTGCCCGATCGACCTGGTACCTGGCACCACTCCTCCCCGTGGGCGTATCTACCCGTTGTCTGCAGCCGAGACCCGGGCCATGTCTGAGTACATTGAAGAGAATCTGGCTAGGGGATTTATCCGGAAATCTACCTCCCCGGCTGGAGCCGGATTCTTCTTTGTCAAAAAGAAAGACGGCTCGCTACGCCCCTGTATTGACTATAGAGGACTCAATCAGATCACGGTTAAAAATAAATACCCCCTTCCGCTCATCTCTGAGTTATTTGATCGTCTTAAAGGCGCCAGGATCTTCTCCAAGCTGGATCTACATGGAGCTTATAACCTGGTCCGTATCCGTCAGGGAGACGAGTGGAAAACAGCATTTAATACCCGGGACGGACACTATGAGTACCGTGTGATGCCCTTCGGTCTCTGCAATGCTCCCGCCGTCTTCCAAGAACTGGTCAACGACATCTTCCGTGACCTTCTTTACTCCTGCGTGGTGGTATACCTGGACGACATCTTGGTCTTCTCTCCGGATCTTCCCACACACCGGAGGGATGTTCGTCAGGTCCTGCTTAGGCTCAGGCAGAACCACCTCTATGCTAAATACGAGAAGTGCCTTTTTGAGCAGACCTCTCTTCCTTTCTTGGGCTATGTTATCTCCCAGACAGGCTTGCGAATGGATCCCGAGAAGCTCTCTGCTGTCCTAAAGTGGCCCCGTCCGGAGGGCTTGAAGGCGATACAGCGATTCCTGGGCTTCTCTAATTACTATCGTCTCTTCATTCCTCACTTCTCGTCACGGACTGCGCCCATATCTGCGCTCACCCGTAAGGGAGCAAATCCCAAGGTATGGTCATCCGAAGCTGAGGAGGCCTTCCTTTCCCTGAAACAAGCCTTCTCCTCTGCCCCTGTGCTGCACCGTCCGGACTGCAACAAACAGTTCTACCTGGAGGTTGATGCCTCCTCCTCTGGAGCCGGAGCAGTGCTCACCCAGAAGTCTTCCTCCGGGAGAATGGTAACCTGCGGCTTTTTCTCTAAAATCTTCTCCTCCTCTGAGCGCAATTACTCCATTGGAGACCGAGAACTGCTTGCCGTTAAATTGGCGCTGGAGGAGTGGCGTTACCTGCTTGAAGGGGCTCTATACCCGGTGATCATCTATATGGATCACAAGAACCTGGCATATCTCCAAAATGCCCAGAGACTTAATCCACGTCAAGCCCGGTGGTCTTTGTTCTTTGCCCGCTTCGATTTCATCCTTCATTTCCGCCCGGCGGACAAAAATGTCAAAGCTGATGCCTTGTCCCGATCCTTCCTGTCCTCCGACCAAGAGGAGGAGCCTATGCACATTATCGACCCCTCCAAGGTGATGAATGTGGCCCCCTTGGATTTGACTCGTCTTCCACCCGGCAAGACGTTCGTGGCGCCTCCAGACCGTGAGAGGGTTCTTCGCTGGGGTCATTCTTCTAAACTAGCTGGCCATGCCGGCCAAAAGAAGACCTTCCTACTCATTTCCCGGCATTACTGGTGGTCTACCCTGCGTAAGGATGTGGTAGACTTCGTCTCTGCCTGTTCATCTTGTGGCCGCAACAAAATTCCCAGACACTTACCAGCTGGTCATCTCCTGCCGCTTCCCATACCTGTTGCTCCGTGGCAACACATCGCTATGGACTTCATTACCGATCTTCCTGTCTCTGCCGGGTGTACTGTCATTTGGGTGGTCGCGGACCGCTTCTCTAAAATGGCCCACTTCATTCCCCTGCCTGGTCTTCCGTCTGCACCTGAGCTGGCTAAGGACTTTATTCGCCATATCTTCCGTCTCCATGGCCTACCCCTCCACATCGTGTCGGATCGAGGGGTTCAGTTTACCTCACGCTTCTGGAGAGCCACATGTAAACTGCTGGACGTCCGCTTACCACCCTCAGTCCAATGGTTAAGTGGAGCGGATCAATCAGATCCTTACCAGCTATCTCCGGCACTTTGTTAATGCCCACCATTCTGATTGGGTGGACCTCCTTCCTTGGGCCGAGTTCTCTTATAATAACCACGAGAGCGAATCCTCTTCCAAGTCCCCGTTCTTTATTGTCTATGGCCAGCACCTCCGGATTCCGCTCCCTGTCTCCGTTTCTGTGGACAACCCTGCTGCGGAGTCTCTTGTCAGCGAATTTTCTACTATTTGGGAGAGTACCAGGTCCGCTCTTCTTCTGTCCTCTGAGCGGATGAAGAGATATGCTGATAAGAGACGTCTGGATCCGCCTCAATTCCGTCCGGGAGACAAGGTTTGGCTCTCGTCCAAACATGTGCGGCTCAAAGTACCCTCCTTCAAGTTGGGCCCTCGATTCATCGGTCCCTTCGAAGTCCTCAGGCAAATTAACCCTGTGGCCTACAAATTAAAACTCCCGGCCACCCTACGGATTCCCAACTCCTTCCACGTATCTCTCCTCAAACCCGTTGTCTTTAACTCTTTTTCCAATAATCCAGGTGCCCCTCCTGCTCCAGTTTCCGCTGATGACGTCTTTGAGGTAGAGAGTATTCTGGCCTCCAAGAGGGTAAGAGGAAAGACCTTTTTTCTGGTAGATTGGAGGGGGTTTGGTCCTGAGGAGAGAACTTGGGAACCCAGGGAGAACATCAACGCCCCGCTTCTCCTTGAAAAATTTCTTTCTGGCCAAAAAAAGAGGGGGCCTAAAGGGGGGGGTACTGTAGCATCGGCGTCTCTGCCCCGTACTAGGCAGAGACGCCGTCCCTCTCACCTCCCCGCTCCTGGCGCGGCGTCCTCCAGCGCTTCTCTCCCCGCTGCTTCCGGCACGCGCTCCTTCCCCGGCAGTGTGCTTAGGGCGCGCGCGCGCGTGCTCCCCCTCTCTTAAAGGGACCGCGCGCGCCGTCCTAAGAAGTCCCCGGCCAATTGCAGGAGGACCTCCCATATTTAAGGCACCTCCTCCAAAATGGAGGTGCCCGAGCAATGTTGTTGCAAAGCCTTCACTCTGCTTCAGCCCTCAGGTCCCGTTACCAGTTACCAGCCAGATTCCTGCTTGTTACCTGCCAGTCACCTGCCGGATTCCTGCCTGTTACCTACCAGTTACCTGCCTGATTCCTGCTTGATACCTGCCTGATATCCGTTTACCTGCTTGCAAGCCTGCGGTCCGACGGTCTGCTTTCCTACACCTGTCAGTCTGTCTATGGACCAGCCTGCTCGCTCACCTGGGAGCGCTCATCTGCTACCTGCCTGCTAGCCTACCTGGAGGCTCCGCCGTCACTTGCCGTGACCACCTGCCTGTCCAGAGACTCTCGCCTGCTCACCTGGGAGCGCTCATCTGCTACCTGTCTGCTAGCCTACCTGGAGGCTCTGCCGTCACTTGCCGTGACCACCTGCCTGTCCAGAGACTCTTGCCTGCTCACCTGGGAGCGCTCACCTGCTACCTGTCTGCTAGCCTACCTGGAGGCTCTGCCGTCACTTGCCGTGACCACCTGCCCGTCCAGAGACTCTCGCCCGCTCACCTGGGAGCGCTCACCAGCCACCTGCCTGCTGTCCTTCTACCCAGAGACTGTCCCTGTCACTTGCCGTGAGTACCCGTCCTCTACCCAGAGACTGTCCCTGTCACTTGCCGTGAGTACCCGTCCTCTACCCAGAGACTGTCCCTGTCACTTGTCGTGACTACCTGCCCGTCTTCCCTGGGAGCCACCCGCTTCCTTACATGGACTGCCCCCTTGTATAGTTGCACAGAGATTCCACCTCCCAGACCCGTTACACCTGTGTTATACAGTTCAACTACCTTTTCCCGTAGATCCATTTACAATTCTTTTGCCTTCCCCATGACTCACAATCCAGAAATCAGAGGCTGGATGAAAGATGCAAGAGTCTGTCTGGATCCCAGAAACTCACTCAGCTTTTATGCACACATACTGATTACAAGCAAACAGGTCACAGGTGAGGATGTTACCTTTAGGAGCCATTCAAACCCATTTGTGTCAAATTCTGTGCATGCTATCAGGCCAAAATCACCAGGGTATGTGAACTTTTGGTCAGGGTCATTTGGATGTTTTTGGTTGTCATTAAGATTTAAAAAGAGAAAACACAGTAGTTTGACAATAAATGGCTTCACCCAACCAATAACCATGAGTGGAGAAAACGTTTTTTGTTATCATTCATATTCTCTGAAACAAGACCAAGAAAGGAAAAATTCTGCCGGGGTATGTAAACTTTTGAGCACAACTGTAAATACAAGACCACCAATTGTATGGTAAAGCACGCTAATATCAGCGTATAATATAAGATAGTACACTTAATGTTATAGAAAGAGCTTGCGTCACATTTTTGGTGCAAACTCAATGATAAATGTACCCTGGTGTTTACTAACCGCTAAACCAATGTTTTATTGCACCAGCGGAGTGGAAGGGATTTTATGACATCTCATCCATACGCTGAGAAAATCCACAACGTGAATTGACCGGCGCTGCGGATTTGACATCACGTGTCAATTTATGCTGTGGATATTCACCTTCGATTTCATCCTTTGCAATACAAAGGAACAGGTCAATGGTAAAGGTGCATCACTGCGTAGTAGTAAAAGCAGCAATATCTGCACAATATCTGGGTGGATATTACCACTGTTCATTTGCTGTGGGAATTCCATTGTAGAAATTAAGCAGCAAATACATTATGTGAATAGAGCCACTAATAGTGGTGGGGGTCCTAAATCAGTTATGTATGACACTGGAGTGAGAGCAAAATAGCTTTCCCTCACATCCCTTGTACACTTTTTACGGAAATCTTTCTGCCACCTATAAGGCCATAACTTTTTATGATGGGCCTCATTTTGTTAGTAGTGGAAGAAGAAAACTGAGTGATACAGGGAGAGGGGGCTCAGTGAGGGGTGATATAGGGGTAGGGGGTGCAGTCAGTCAGCGGTGAAAGAGGGGGAGGGGGCACAGTCAAACAGGGGTGATACAGCGAGGGGGGGCTCAGTCAGTCAGGGGTGATACAGAGGGTGAGGGCTCAGTAAGTCAGGGGTGATACAGGGAGAGGGGGCTCAGTCAGTCAGGGGTGATACAGGAGGGGGCATAGTCAGTCAGGGGTGATACAGGGAGAGAGGAGGCTCAGTCAGTCAGGGGTGATATAAGGAGATGGGGCTCAGTAGTTCAGGAGTGATACAAGAGGAGGGGGCACAGTCAGTCAGGAGCGATACAGGGGGAGGGGGCACAGTCAGTCAAAGATGATACACAGGGAATGGGTGCAGTCATTCAGGGGTGATACAGGGAGAAAATGCTCAGTCAGTCAGGGGTAATGCAGGAAGAGGGGGCTCAGTCAGTCAGGGCTTACTCACTGCTAGGCTGGAGGGAACCCTCCTTCAATCATTGCAGCTGTAGTAGGGAGTCCTATAACTCCCTCTGCTGCTTACATTGTGGGGAAGAGGAGCGCGTGTTATGGATGACAGCACAGCTCATTATCTGAGCTTTGCTGTACAGCCGGGGAGAAGAGGACACAATGAAAGCTCACATTGATTGGCTGCCCTGCTTGTTCAACGCAGGGAAGAGCGGTGACATAAAAAGTAATCAGGGCGCAACAACACTTTGTTACTTACAAATAGTGAGCCGCAGTCTACAGCAGGCGAGAGTGACTTCAATGCCGTCAGTGACGCGTGCAATGCTCTCCTGGGTTGTCTAACTCTGGGAGGAGCTGCAAGGAGTAGTGACGTAGAGGCTGGGAGAATGTCCTGCTTGCAGCTCCTCCCAGAGTTAGACAACCCAGGACAGCAGTGAGTGTATCAGACTGCGGCTCACTATTTGTAAGTAACAGAGCGGTTAGTATGCCTCTGGTGAGCCATTCTGACCCGGCATGTCCTCCTCTCCCACATATTACATATATAGCCAAGTTCCCCTCTCCCACATATAGCATATAGCATATATAGTCAAGTCCCCCTCCCCCACATATAGCATATATAGTCAAGTCTCCTTCCTCTATTTATAGCCTATATCCGGGGCTGGCTCCAGGTTTTTGTGGTCTTTGGGCGAAAGAGTCTCAGTGGGCCCCTTTAACACATACCACCATTGATGCACAGATACAGAGGAGAAATATAGGTATACAACACAGGGCCCAGCCTGTCCCCTCATCCTTCACATATGCAAACATGCACACACACACAGGAGGCAGACATGCACGCACAGGAAGCAGACATGCACACGCACAGTAGGCAGACATGCACACACACACACAGTACGCAGACATGCGCACACACTCATGGTAAGCAGACATGCGCACGTACACACACAGTACGCAGACATGCGCACGCACACACGCGGTACGCAGATATGCACACACACACGATATGCAGACATGCGCACGCGCACACACGGTACGCAGACATGCGTATGCACAGGGTATGCAGACATGCGCACGCACAGGGTACGCAGACATGCGCACGCACAGGATACGCAGACATGCACGCGCACAGGATACGCAGACATGCACGCGCACATGGTATGCAGACATGGTACACAGATATAATACGTATGGTACAATACGCAGACACGACTGCCCTCCGGACATCTGTCATCAGTCTTCCCCAAGATTGTGGAGCCTACTGAAACAGACTAAGGAATCTTTTTAAATGCTTAGGAAGCCTTTGCAGGTGGTTTTTGTTAATTATTCTCATTTACTGAGATAATGACTTTTGTGTTTTCATTGGCTGTAAGCCATAATCATCAACATTAACAGAAATAAACACTTGAAATAGATCACTCTGTTTGTAATGACTCTATATAATAGATGAGGTTCACTTTTTGTATTGAAGAACAGAAATAAATTTACTTTTTGATGATATTCTAATTTTGTGAGATGCACTTGTATATATACTGTCATATTACACACATATCAATTTCATATGAAATAATATTTAAAAATGAAAACTGCTGCCACTCACAGTCTTCTGAGATCCAGGAAAGAGTCTGATGGCATTAGCTGCAGAAGATGGAGGAAGTCCGGGCAGCTGCTGCATGCTGGGCAGTGGCACCGCACCAATGACAGCCTAGCCTCATCAAACTCCTTCTGCAAGAGAGGGGTGATGGCGCTCAGACTGCTGTGGTAGTCATCTCCCCCGCCGTACCCGTGCTGTGGGGGAGGGGCGAGGCTATGGAAGCTGGTCAGATTGCTCCTCTGCAGGAGAGGTGTCACTTACCACACTCATTAGCTATGCGTTGCCCAGCTAATCTGCTCCCATAGCAGTAGGCTCCCTCCCTCCCCTGCGGTGCTCCTGCTATGTGTCCAGTCAGAATGACAATGATTCCGGAGAGCTGTTACTGTCAGTGACACCTCTCCTGCACAGATGTTAGTCTGACTCCAACACCTAGCGCCAGCACAGCAGGGGAAGGAGGGAGCCTGCTGCTATGAATGCCATTAGCCTGGCAGTGCATCCCTTTGCTAGGGTATGTGGGGGAGGAGCCTTCTAACGCAGTCAGAGCTGGCCCTGCATCAGGGCCCACCGGAGGATTCACCGATTTCCTGGTGGGCTAGTCCGAGCCTGCTTGAATGTCAGACTATTTGCAATCATTTCTCTCCCATATAGGCTGAGTATTGAAACTGTCTGGTATTAATACTCAACTTCTTTTACTTAAAGTGAAGCTATCAGAAAATAAACTATTGTTTAAATCGGGTTTTTGTGTTAAACTTATTGTTTGGGGGCAATTTTTTTCCATATCACAGTGTGTACTATAAATAAAAACCACAAATCTTGCAATTTTCAAACCGACCACTTGGGCTTTTTTTTTACTTTAACTTCCTGTTGTTTCAGGAAACAACACATGTACATTAACCACAATGAAAAGATCCTATCTTTTATATTAAAGCATCTAATGAGCATATGCAAAGGTCATTGTGAAGGAAGAGGGAGCAGGGAAAGCTGTAACATTAGCTATTTTGATTGCTGGATCCTGTGTTATCAGCTGTGTTTCAGAGATGTTACCTCTCATTGCAATCCTGCCTCTGCTGATAAGGAGCCTGCTGAAAACTCTTCCTGAAAAGACAGAAAGTATGAGTCTAAAAAAAGCCCAAGTGGCCATTGTGATTTTTTTTCTTTTGTATTAAAGATCATCATATGAAAAAAAAAATGCCAACAATTTAAACAAAAATAATGTAACACATCTGAAACATACAGTCAGTCATTTTCTGCTGATAGCTTTGCTTTAAATTAACACTAATCCTAAAAATAAATGTTCAAATAAAATAAGAAAATAATTGTCCTCTCCGCTTGTTATTCTGCAGCATTTCCGGCCTGATCATGAAACTGTCTTGTAGAAATCCTGCAGAGAACACAAGCATCAATCTCTTGTCAATCAGTTCCATCTTTGGCTGCTGAAGCCCTGACCCTTGGACAAGGAGATGGTGTGATATTTTGTCCTACTACAAACAGGGCAGAGGGGGGAGGCTCCTGCTGCAGACACTTGTCTTACATCAACACACAGAAAAGTAAGTAGAAGAATGGGGAACATGGGTGAGATATTGAGACACACAGAGATTTCTTTATATATATATTACTGTATAATTTGTGACAGGTGTTGAAAAAATGCTGCAAAGTAAGAATTCTTTAAAAAATAGAAGAGGGAATAATTTATTTTTTTAGCAAACAAATGCAAAGTTAATAAGCAAAAGAGAAATCTAAATCAGATCAACATTTGGTTTGACTGCCTCTTGCCTTCAATAAGAGCTTCAAAGCATCAATTCTTCTAACTATAATTGTATATAGTTTTTTACAGAACTCGGCAGGAGGTTGTTCCAAACATCCTGGAGAAGTAACCACAGATCTTCTGAAGATGTCGTTTGTGCAAATGCTTCTCTCTCTTCATGTAATCCTAAACAGACTGGGTGATGTAAGATCAGGGTTCTGTGGGGTCCGGATCATCACTTCCAGGACTTCTTGTTCTTCTTCATGGATAAGTAGTTACCTATATTTCTCATCATTGAGAACTCCAAGAAATGGGCAAAGTTGGAGATCATAGACGCAGTGATCGGCCATGGAAACTTAGTACAGCAGATGAAAGACACATCATGCTTACTTCCACTTGAAATCAGAAGATGTCCATCAGTGCCATCAGCTCAGAACTGGCAGCAACCAGTGGGACTCAGCTACCCCCATGTACAGTCATGGCCAAAAGTATTGAGAATGAGACAAATAGTAATTTTTCCAAAGTTTACTGCTTCATTTTTTGTAATGGCAATTTGCATATACTCCTGAATGTCAAAGAGTGATCAGCTTAACAGCAATTACTGTACTTGCAAATTCAATATTTGCCCAGAAAATGAATTTTAACCCCCAAAACACATTTCGACATCATTGCAGTCCTGCCTTAAAAGGAGCAGCTAACATCGTTTTAGTGATTGATCCATTAACACAGGTGTGGGTGTTGATGAGGACAGGGCTGGCGATCAATCAGTCATGATTAAGTAAGAATGACATCACTGGACACTTTAAAAGGAAGCTGCTTCTTGGTATCATTGTTTCTCTTCAGTTAACCATGGTTATCTCTAAAGAAACACGTGCAGCCATCATTGCACTGCACAAAAATGGCCTAACAGGGAAGAGTATCGCAGCTACAAAGATTGCACCTCAGTCAACAATCTATCGCATCATCAAGAACTTCAAGGAGAGAGCTTCCATTGTTGTCAAAAAGGCTCCAGGGCGCCCAAGAAAGACCAGCAAGCGCCAAGACCGTATCTTTAAACTGTTTCAGCTGCGGGATTGGACTACCAGCAGTGCCGAGCTTGCTCAGGAATGGCAGCAGGCTGGTGTGAGTGCTTCTGCATGCACTGTGAGGCGGAGACTCTTTGAGCAAGGGCTGGTTTCAAGGAGGGCAGCAAAGAAGCCACTTCTCTCCAGAAAAAACATCAGGGACCGACTGATATTCTGCAAAAGGTACAGGGAGTGGACTGCTGAGGACTGGGGCAAAGTCATTTTCTCTGATGAATCCCCTTTTCGATTGTTTGGGACATCTGGAAAACAGCTTATTCGGAGAAGAAGAGGTGAGCGCTACCACCAGTCTTGTCTCATGCCAACTGTAAAGCATCCTGAAACCATTCATGTGTGGGGTTGCTTCTCAGCCAAGGGAATGGGCTCACTCACAGTCTTGCCTAAAAACACAGCCATGAATAAAGAATGGTACCAGAATGTCCTCCAAGAGCAACTTCTCCCAACCGTCCAAGAGCAGTTTGGCGCCCAACAATGCCTTTTCCAGCATGATGGAGCACCTTGCCATAAAGCAAAGGTGATAACTAAATGGCTCATGGAACAAAACATAGAGATTTTGGGTCCATGGCCTGGAAACTCCCCAGATCTTAATCCCATTGCGAACTTGTGGTCAATCATCAAGAGACGGGTGGACAAACAAAAACCAACAAATTCTGGCAAAATGCAAGCATTGATTATGCAAGAATGGACTGCTATCAGTCAGGATTTGGTCCAAAAGTTGATTGATAGCATGCCAGGGAGAATTACAGAGGTCTTGAAGAAGAAAGGGCAACACTGCAAATATTGACTTGCTGCATTAACTCATTCTAACTGTCAATATAACCTATTGGTACTCATAATATGATTGCAATTATATTTCTGTATGTGATATAAACATCAGACAAACACAGATAAAAACCAGAGGCCAGCAGATCATGTGAAAATATAATTTTGGTGTCATTCTCAAAACTTTTGGCCATGACTGTACTGTTCGGAGAAGTCTGGCCAGAACTGATCCTTATGGACGAATTGAAAGCAAAAACGAACGCATTCGACACGGAAACAAGGTCAAGAGACTTAACAATGCATGAAAGCATAGTGACGGGGTGCAGAAAAATGGCAGCAGGTGCTCAGCACCGATGAGTCAAAATGTGAAATACTTGTCTACAACACAAGACAGTTAATCAGCCTGGGGCAGTGCGGCCATTGCCCCTGACTGTTACCACAGGAGCTCGGTTGTAGCTGTGCCAAGCTCCCGGTGGTAAACATGCGGGGAAGTGATGATATTTCTAGTGGAAACCGCAGCAGGAAATGTTCCTTGTCTGGGAAGTTTTTGTAGGATTTTTTTTTTCATTTTTGGAAGAGATTTTTTTCTGGAGCGTTTTCTTGTAACCCTTTCATTGGATGGTGTCTAGTTTCGAATGTTTTTCATCTGGAAATAACTAACATACGGTACACTTTTTCTTTTTTTGCCCACATTGTGTTTTGTTTCGAATCCTGAAATTGAAAAATATGCTTAAAAGACTGGATAGGAAGAGTCTTTTAAGCGTTTTTTGAGCAATTTTTCAGACTCCTCAAAAAACTTGATGTCAACATGCCCTTCGAGACCAGATTTTCTAACAAAGCAAGAATGCAAACGCTAGATAGAGGAAACATGGCCAATAATCCTTATCTCACGGTTCTTGCATGTATAGAGAGCAGTATACTTGGTGACCTATTATTATGCAGGCTACTGAATTGCAGAAAAATTCAAGTTCGAGTGTCCTTCACTACTAGCCTGGTCGTATCAGGTCTGTCTCAGCCTTGTCTCTAGGGGATCAATCAGCAGTATATGCTACAGGTAAACAGCATAACAATATGGCTGCAATACATCTGTCTTTTATATCCTCACCCACCTACCTATAAGACAGCAGGCCACGCCACTGCTATGGGGCCCGTGAACCGGCACTGACACCGGGCCCCCCCTCCGCCCATCTGCGCCCACACTGCCCACACACAATGATGGGGCGGAAGCGTCTGCTGATGCTTACTCCTTCATCATCATTGCTTGTGCTGACGACCAGAGGGGGGCTCTAGCAGTCAACGCGAGCAATGAGGATGGAGGAGGGGGTGTCAGCAGACGCTTCCACCCCCATCAGTCTTCCTCGACGTCTGACGTGTCAGAGCAGCGACATCGATGACGTCATTACAGGGCACCCACTGTTCTGATATGTGCAGCACTTCACACCAAAGGCTCAGCAGATCAGAACATCTGGTGGAACAAGGAATAAGGAGAGGTGAGTACTGTGTTTATTTTTTTAAATCAGTGACAAAAGAGTATGGAGGATCATGGGGGGTGCATTATACTGTATGGAGGACCATGGGGGGTGCGTTATATTGTCTGTAGGACCATGGGGGGTGCATTATATTGTATAGAGGATCAAGGGGGGTGCATTATATTGTATGGAGGATCATGGGGGGTGCATTATATTGCATGGAGGACCATGGGGGTGCATTATATTGTATGGAGGACCATGGGGGGTGCATTATATTGTATGAAGGACCATGGGGGGTGCATTATATTGTATGGAGGACCATGAGGGGTGCATTACACTGTATGGAGGACCATGGAGGGTGCATTATACTGTATGGAGGACCATGAGGGGTGCATTATATTGTATGGAAGATCATGAGGAGTGCATTATATTGTATGGAAGACCATGGGGGGTGAATTATATTGTATGGAAGACCATGGGGGTGCATTATATTGTATGAAGGACCATAGGGATTGCATTATATTGTATGGAGGACCATGGGAGGTGCATTATATTGTATGGAGGACCATGAGGGGTGCATTACACTGTATGGAGGACCATGGAGGGTGCATTATACTGTATGGAGGACCATGAGGGGTGCATTATATTGTATGGAAGATCATGAGGAGTGCATTATATTGTATGGAAGACCATGGGGTGTGAATTATATTGTATGGAAGACCATGGGGGTGCATTATATTGTATGGAGGACCATAGGGATTGCATTATATTGTATGGAGGACCATGGGAGGTGCATTACATTGTATGGAGGACCATGAGGGGTGCATTACACTATATGGAGGACCATGGAGGGTGCATTATTTTGTATGGAGGAACATGGAGGGTGCATTATAATGTATGTAGGACTATGAGGGGTGCATTATATTGTATGAAGGACCATGGGGGGTGCATTATATTATACGGAAGACCATGGAGGTGCATTATATTGTATTTAGGACCATAGGGGTTGCATTATATTGTATGGAGGACCATGGGAGGTACATTATATTGTATGGAGGACCATGGAGGGTGCATTATACTGCATGGAGGACCATGGGGGATGCATTATATTGTATGGATGACCATGGGGGGTGCATTATATTGTATGTAGGACCATAGGGATTGCATTATATTGTATGGAGGACCATGGGAGGTGCATTATATTGTATGGATGACCATGAGGGGTGCATTACACTATATGGAGGACCATGGAGGGTGCATTATACTGTATGGAGGACCATGAGGGGTGCATTATATTATATGGAAGATCATGAGGAGTGCATTATATTGTATGGAAGACCATGGGGGTGAATTATATTGTATGGAAGACCATGGGGGTGCATTATATTGTATGGAGGACCATAGGGATTGCATTATATCGTATGGAGGACCATGGGAGGTGCATTATACTGTATGGAGGACCATGAGGGGTGCATTACACTGTATGGAGGACAATGAGGGGTGCATTATATTGTATGAAAGACCATGGGGGGTGAATTATATTGTATGGAAGACCATGGGGGTGCATTATATTGTATGGAGGACCATAGGGATTGTATTATATTGTATAGAGGACCATGGGAGGTGCATTATATTGTATGGAGGACCATGAGGGGTGCATTACACTGTATGGAGGACCATAGAGGGTGCATTATATTGTATGGAGGAACATGGAGGGTGCATTATACTGTATGTGGGACCATGAGGGGTGCATTATATTGTATGAAGGACCATGGGGGGTGCATTATATTATACGGAAGACCATGGGGGTGCATTATATTGTATTTAGGACCATAGGGGTTGCATTATATTGTATGGAGGACCATGGGAGGTACATTAAATTGTATGGAGGACCATGGAGGGTGCATTATACTGCACGGAGGACCATGGGGGATGCATTATATTGTATGGATGACCATGGGGGTGCATTATATTGTATGGAGGACCATGGGGGGATGCACTATATTGTATGGAGGACCATAGGGGTTGCATTATATTGTATGGCGGACCATGGGAGGTGCATTATATTGTATGGAGGACCATGGGTGTGCATTATACTATATGGAGGACCATGGCGAGTGCATTATATTCTATGGAGCACCATGGGAAGTGCATTATACTATATGAAGGATTATGAGGGGCGCATTATACTATATGGAAGGCTATGTGGGGTCATTATACTGTATGCAAGCAATTATACAGTGTGAACGTTTGAGTGGAGTCCATCATACTATGTGGAGGGCTGTGTGGGGACCATTATACTGTTTGGAGGGCTAGAGTGGGCCATGATACAATGTGGGGAGGTGTGCGGGCCATTATACATTGTGGGGCTATTATACTGTATGGAGGGCTGTGTAAGGAATCAAACCGTGTTGGGGTCACCATACTTTGCTTTGGGAGTTGAAGTTGGGTACAGCAGCATCATTATACTATTAATGTAGAGGAATTCACCATTGGGGTATCATACAGTGTTTGGGGGCACTTTTGTTGGTATGATACTTTATGGGAACAATGAAAGAGGAATCTAGGACTTCAGCATGAGGAAAATTACTATGTAAAGACTGGAAAGTTGTGAGATCTGCTGTTCTGTGACCCCCGACAAATATTAATTTTTTTTTTTTTGGGGGGGGGGAATTAAAAATTTTGCCATGGGGCCTGATGATTTCTGTGTACGTGTTACACGCACGCCGCTAGGTTCAGATAGGGGTGAGACAGGTTACATGAATTCTTTGGAATCCTGGGGGAACCGTTACTCAGGCGACCATAGACCGTGTGCTGTAGCTTCTCTCAGGCACACAGGGGTATTGACCTTCAGGAATAGGTTGTTTCACTTGCTGACCAGACACACTTGACAAGAGTCCTCATAAACGGTAGAACAGTAGCATTTAATAAGAAGCCACATAGCCAGTGCAAGCTAAGTCTGATGAGCAACAGGCTCTAGTGACAAACAGTACAGTTTCCTTAGCAGCACAGCAGTTCACAGTCTTCCCAGTAGTACAGGACAGCACAGTTCTAATGAAAAGGCACATTAATGAACACAGCATTCTTTACAGTACAGTGAGATGGAGGAGACGGGAGGGATTGCTGAGGGAGATGATCCCTGTGACACCATTTCTTCCAGTCCTTATGACGCGCCCCCTGGGCCATGTTCAAGGGATACCCGGAGCCGGATCTGTATGGGGGTAGTAGTCCTTGTGGCGGTGACCCGGTCCGTGCCCAGGGTGTCAAACTAAGTGTGTGGCAGTCTTTGTAGATGTTGTTTAAGTGTCGACTACGCCACCCGTTGAGTGCGGCTTTGAAGCCGCCGCTGCAGAGCAGTCCGCTGAGGCCGGTGGTATATGTGCAGCAGTGATGGTATAACCCCCAACGGGAGGGGTATGGCCTCAGGGCAGCAGGTGTGGATGATGGGGGTTGTGATGATGCAGGAAGGAGAGGCAGAGTCAGGAGATGCAGTTTCAGGGTTTTTACTCACTGATGTTGCTTTAGTCACTCTGGCCTTGAGTGACCACCCGAGCCGTGCTGCGTCCACCAGGTGCGGGACTCGGCTAACCCCCAGGCAGTTCCGGAGCGTGGTCCTGAGCTTCCCTCTCACTCTCTTTCTGCTGGCCGTCCCCACCAGGGATCCACCTCTGTCCAGCTCCCTCGGGCCTCTTAGTGGTTGAACCTTCTCTGGCTTCCCTGGCCCTACTCGTGGTGTGCCTTCCTGGTGGATATGGTGAGGGTCGTGGCAAAACTTGCCCACGACCTCCGGTTCCTGGTTAAGGGTTACTTCTGCCTCCGCCAGCTTGGGATCCGGTGCCCTCTTCTGCCAACCCTTCACCCTTTCTGGTCTGATTCTGGGATCTTAGGGTTCCCTCTGTCTCTCTCTCTGGGTCCTTTCTTCCTCCTCTCTCTCTTCACTGCAGGCTTTGCTCTGGAGCTGGGCCCAGCCGGAGCCACAGCTCCCTGTCAGCCCTCCTGGCTGAGCTCCTCTGCTCTGCTCCTCCTCAGGCTCTCTGACAAAAGACCCTATTCTAAGATGGTGCCCACCTTATATACTCCCTCTATGTGTGAACCCAGGTGACCAGCACCCAATGGGCTCCTAGCTTTACCCAGACTACTCCCCCTATCTGCCCCTACACTACTGGGATGTTCCACCCCCCTCCCACTCCAGCCAGGGACAGACGCTGTCGTACCTGCACATATACTGGTGGGAGTACCGTTGTTCTGTCCCCCGGAAATGGGATGTATGTAGTGCATGTGTAGCACCCTGAGGATTCGGCTGCTACAGGGGTATTGCACCTCAAGCCAGAGGTGTGATATTCCACTCCCGGGTAAGGATGGAGTGTGGAACTGAGCTCAGTAGGCTGCATGCACTACATACATCCCATTTCCGGGGGACAGATCAATGGTACTCCCACTAGGTATATGTGCAGGTACGACAGTGTCTGTCCCTGGCTGGAGTGGGAGGGGGGTGGAACATCCCAGTAGTGTAGGGGCAGATAGGGGGAGCAGTCTGGGTAATGCTAGGAGCTCATTGGGTGCTGGTCACCTGAGCTCACACATAGAGGGAGTATATAAGGTGGGAACCATCTTAGATCAGGGTCAGACAGGCAGACAGCTACCAGTCAGTCGTTTGTAGAGGGTCAAGCAGTCCTGAAAGAAGAGAGAGAGGAGAAGAGAAGGACCCAGAGGGGAAGAAGAGGGAACCCCAAGAGCCCAAATACAACCAGAAGGGTGAAGGGTTGGCACAAGGGTACCGGATCCCAAGCTGGTGGAGGGCACTAATCCTCAGCCAGAGACCGGAGGTTGTGGGCAGGATCTGCCACGACCCCCCACTAAATCCACTGCGAAGGCACACCGAGTATAGGGTCAGGGAACCCAGAGACAAGGGTTTTACCAACAAGAGGCCCGAGGGAGCCGGACATAAGTGGATCCCTGGTGGGGAAGGCCAGAGAAAAGGAACGTCAGAAAGGGAGCTCAGGATCACGCTCCAGAATTACCTGGGGGTTGGCCGAGTCCAGGACCTGGTGGACGCAGCACGGCTCGGGCGGTCACTCAAGGCTGGAGTGACCAGCACAACAGCAGTAAGTAAAAACCCTGAACTGCACAGCCCGACTCTGAGTCTTATTACCATCCTCACTGCACCACCACAACCACCACCCTCTACAACTGACCCCCTGAGGCTATACCTCTCCCGTTGGGGGTTATACTAACAGAAGCTGCACACACACCACCAGCCTCAGCGGACCCTGCTGCAGCGGCGGCCGTATTGACCGCAAATCAACGGGTGGCGTAGTCGACACTAAAGAACATCCAGCAACATCTGTAGGACTGCCACACACTGAGCTTGACACCCTGGGCACGGACCGGGTCACCGCCACTCGGAGACTACAACCCCCATCTGATCCGGCTCCGGGTATCCCCCAAACAACACTGGCCCAGGGGGCGCGTCAACTTTGGCGTAGTCGGCAGGATCTCGTGCCCGCAACAACCGGGTACTGCGTGCCTGAAGAAAAGTTCACCGTTACCTCAAAAAGAAGTCTCCCGCCGGTTCCGGAGGGTCCCCGCCAACGGACCCCATCACAGGTCGTTTCCCGCCGGTTGTCCGCCATTTGCAGCTTTTTCCCGCCATCCATGGAGTTTCCCGCCACTGGGAGACGATTCCCGCCATTTCCAAAGATTTCCCGCCTTGGAAGAGCGGACGCCATTATGGGCGTGCCAGAGGGTGGCAAAAGGCCACCTCCCATCGTGGGCCAGGTCGAAGAATGGCGCCAAAAGCGGAAACCGCGCCCACCAACAGAGACTGTGATGCTGGAAGTGTCCATCAGCGTGAGAGAACTGCCCCTGGAACTGACAATCACAAAGTTGCCCCGGGACCACCCTCAATGTGGGCGGAGACGGGACAAAGGAGCGAAGATGGGTGCAGCCTGGAGGAGTCTGGAGAGAGCGCACCCGGAGACAAGAAGTCTGGAGAGGAGTCCAGAGAAAGCGTACCCGGAGATGGAGGGAGAGACAGGCAGCACCGACCCAGTGGTCAGGAGCCTGCTGCAAGCAACAACCCCACTAGGCTTAGTGGAGATCCTAGCACAGCTCCCCCGAGACCGGGAGTGTGCACAGACCGCGCTGGAGGGCCTCGCACGGAGGATGGCCCAGGTGCAGCAAGACACGCTGACGGAGTGGAGCCGTGAGATGGCCCAGCAGACCGGAACCCGTCAGCGGAGCACGCCACCCGAGACGAGGAGACAGACCGCCTCTGAGGATGGTGCAGGAGGAGTGAAGGCAGGAGACGGCGCCGAGGAGGGAGCTGAACGGACGGAGGCAGGTAAAGGGGACGTCTCTACCCCGAGCCGAGAAACCGTGTACCTGTCCCAGCTCCCCGTCGCAGAGCCCGAAATTCCCCCTGCCGTGCCCGTCGCTGCATCGTCACCGTGCCGGACTAGGCCTCAAGTAGAAGCCGCGGCCGCGACCCCTGTGACGTCACACGCCTCGACCCTGAGCGCGACCAAACAGGAAATACCATCGGCCTGGTCGCAAGGTCTAGTACCTCCGGGCGCCGCAATTCCAACAGCGCCCCCTACCTCCGCGGAGCCACCGGCCTGGTCGCAGGGCCGAGTACCCCCGGGCGCCGCCGTCCTTACGGTGCCCTTTGCCTTTAGGGTGCCCCAAGCCTGGTCGCAAGGCCTGGTCAACCCGGGCGCCGCTACCATCAACGCGCCCTCAACATCTCGAGTGCCGCACCTGGGCGAAGATCTATTTGCCCAGCACACGTGCCCGGATGGGCAGCCCTTTGTATGGCCCCAGGAGTACTACCAACTGGAACTCCAAAGAGCAAGGCCCCTGTGCGAGCCCCTGATTCCGGCTCCGAAGCCCGTCAGGAGAACCCCGCTCCCGCTAGAAGAAGCACAATTCGAGTGGGACCCCACCGGAGGAGACCTCATGGGGTTCACTCAAGAAACGCGGGCAGCTGCAGCAGAGCGAGTGGAGTGCTGCCGCCAGCAGTTGGCAGCCTTTGAGCAAGAGCGGAAAGAGAGGCGGATCCGTGAGCAGCGGCTGCAGGAACAGAGCGCAGGGCAGAAGAGCCGGACCAGGAGGAACCCCCGTGCAGCTCATGGTCCCCGTACCACCGGGACTGTGATTAAATTCAACCTGCAGCATGGGTGGGGCTTCATAAGAGACCATCATACCCCCGGCGACGTCTTTGTAACCCGCAGAGACGTAGAAAGCCATCTGCCGGAGGGACACAGAGGTCGTGACCTGTACGTAGGGGACGAGGTCACGTTCACCCGGCACAAGTGTGCCAAAGGACCCTACGCCCTCCATGTGCATCGCCTGACGGAGGAGGAGCTACGGTGTGAGGAGGAGCAAGAGGACCCGGACGGGTCTGAAGACAAAGAAGGAGCAGGAGGACGCCGTCGTTAAAGTACGGTAAAGAGACTGTAAATAGTTACCCGTCGGGGTACAGTGAACTGTTGCTGCTTTAAATATGTCCCCGTTGGGACAAGTGTAAACTGTAACCCGTGTGTCCCTTAATCCCACTGACCGAGGACTGAGAGCGGTCATTCCTTCCTTACACCTGGCCGAGGACTGAGAGCGGCCACTTTCCCCCTGTATATAGTTGCGCTTTCTAAGGCGCCCCCTACTGGTTTTATAAGGAAACCGTTTTTCTACAAGAGACTGTCGCACTTAACCCGGTCACAAGTCGCACCGTGGCCGGAGGAGCAAGAGTGTTAACAAGAATATTGATATATATATAATGTTTTATATGTTATTGTTGTTATGAAAATTTGTATGTTTGATGTTTTTATTCTCTTACAGCCCGAGGACGTGCTGTGATTTACCAGGGGGGAATGTAGCACCCTGAGGATTCGGCTGCTACAGGGGTATTGCACCTCAAGCCAGAGGTGTGATATTCCACTCCCGGGTAAGGATGGAGTGTGGAACTGAGCTCAGTAGGCTGCATGCACTACATACATCCCATTTCCGGGGGACAGATCAATGGTACTCCCACTAGGTATATGTGCAGGTACGACAGTGTCTGTCCCTGGCTGGAGTGGGAGGGGGGTGGAACATCCCAGTAGTGTAGGGGCAGATAGGGGGAGCAGTCTGGGTAATGCTAGGAGCTCATTGGGTGCTGGTCACCTGAGCTCACACATAGAGGGAGTATATAAGGTGGGAACCATCTTAGATCAGGGTCAGACAGGCAGACAGCTACCAGTCAGTCGTTTGTAGAGGGTCAAGCAGTCCTGAAAGAAGAGAGAGAGGAGAAGAGAAGGACCCAGAGGGGAAGAAGAGGGAACCCCAAGAGCCCAAATACAACCAGAAGGGTGAAGGGTTGGCACAAGGGTACCGGATCCCAAGCTGGTGGAGGGCACTAATCCTCAGCCAGAGACCGGAGGTTGTGGGCAGGATCTGCCACGACCCCCCACTAAATCCACTGCGAAGGCACACCGAGTATAGGGTCAGGGAACCCAGAGACAAGGGTTTTACCAACAAGAGGCCCGAGGGAGCCGGACATAAGTGGATCCCTGGTGGGGAAGGCCAGAGAAAAGGAACGTCAGAAAGGGAGCTCAGGATCACGCTCCAGAATTACCTGGGGGTTGGCCGAGTCCAGGACCTGGTGGACGCAGCACGGCTCGGGCGGTCACTCAAGGCTGGAGTGACCAGCACAACAGCAGTAAGTAAAAACCCTGAACTGCACAGCCCGACTCTGAGTCTTATTACCATCCTCACTGCACCACCACAACCACCACCCTCTACAACTGACCCCCTGAGGCTATACCTCTCCCGTTGGGGGTTATACTAACAGAAGCTGCACACACACCACCAGCCTCAGCGGACCCTGCTGCAGCGGCGGCCGTATTGACCGCAAATCAACGGGTGGCGTAGTCGACACTAAAGAACATCCAGCAACATCTGTAGGACTGCCACACACTGAGCTTGACACCCTGGGCACGGACCGGGTCACCGCCACTCGGAGACTACAACCCCCATCTGATCCGGCTCTGGGTATCCCCCAAACAACACTGGCCCAGGGGGCGCGTCAACTTTGGCGTAGTCGGCAGGATCTCGTGCCCGCAACAACCGGGTACTGCGTGCCTGAAGAAAAGTTCACCGTTACCTCAAAAAGAAGTCTCCCGCCGGTTCCGGAGGGTCCCCGCCAACGGACCCCATCACAGGTCGTTTCCCGCCGGTTGTCCGCCATTTGCAGCTTTTTCCCGCCATCCATGGAGTTTCCCGCCACTGGGAGACGATTCCCGCCATTTCCAAAGATTTCCCGCCTTGGAAGAGCGGACGCCATTATGGGCGTGCCAGAGGGTGGCAAAAGGCCACCTCCCATCGTGGGCCAGGTCGAAGAATGGCGCCAAAAGCGGAAACCGCGCCCACCAACAGAGACTGTGATGCTGGAAGTGTCCATCAGCGTGAGAGAACTGCCCCTGGAACTGACAATCACAAAGTTGCCCCGGGACCACCCTCAATGTGGGCGGAGACGGGACAAAGGAGCGAAGATGGGTGCAGCCTGGAGGAGTCTGGAGAGAGCGCACCCGGAGACAAGAAGTCTGGAGAGGAGTCCAGAGAAAGCGTACCCGGAGATGGAGGGAGAGACAGGCAGCACCGACCCAGTGGTCAGGAGCCTGCTGCAAGCAACAACCCCACTAGGCTTAGTGGAGATCCTAGCACAGCTCCCCCGAGACCGGGAGTGTGCACAGACCGCGCTGGAGGGCCTCGCACGGAGGATGGCCCAGGTGCAGCAAGACACGCTGACGGAGTGGAGCCGTGAGATGGCCCAGCAGACCGGAACCCGTCAGCGGAGCACGCCACCCGAGACGAGGAGACAGACCGCCTCTGAGGATGGTGCAGGAGGAGTGAAGGCCGGAGACGGCGCCGAGGAGGGAGCTGAACGGACGGAGGCAGGTAAAGGGGACGTCTCTACCCCGAGCCGAGAAACCGTGTACCTGTCCCAGCTCCCCGTCGCAGAGCCCGAAATTCCCCCTGCCGTGCCCGTCGCTGCATCGTCACCGTGCCGGACTAGGCCTCAAGTAGAAGCCGCGGCCGCGACCCCTGTGACGTCACACGCCTCGACCCTGAGCGCGACCAAACAGGAAATACCATCGGCCTGGTCGCAAGGTCTAGTACCTCCGGGCGCCGCAATTCCAACAGCGCCCCCTACCTCCGCGGAGCCACCGGCCTGGTCGCAGGGCCGAGTACCCCCGGGCGCCGCCGTCCTTACGGTGCCCTTTGCCTTTAGGGTGCCCCAAGCCTGGTCGCAAGGCCTGGTCAACCCGGGCGCCGCTACCATCAACGCGCCCTCAACATCTCGAGTGCCGCACCTGGGCGAAGATCTATTTGCCCAGCACACGTGCCCGGATGGGCAGCCCTTTGTATGGCCCCAGGAGTACTACCAACTGGAACTCCAAAGAGCAAGGCCCCTGTGCGAGCCCCTGATTCCGGCTCCGAAGCCCGTCAGGAGAACCCCACTCCCGCTAGAAGAAGCACAATTCGAGTGGGACCCCACCGGAGGAGACCTCATGGGGTTCACTCAAGAAACGCGGGCAGCTGCAGCAGAGCGAGTGGAGTGCTGCCGCCAGCAGTTGGCAGCCTTTGAGCAAGAGCGGAAAGAGAGGCGGATCCGTGAGCAGCGGCTGCAGGAACAGAGCGCAGGGCAGAAGAGCCGGACCAGGAGGAACCCCCGTGCAGCTCATGGTCCCCGTACCACCGGGACTGTGATTAAATTCAACCTGCAGCATGGGTGGGGCTTCATAAGAGACCATCATACCCCCGGCGACGTCTTTGTAACCCGCAGAGACGTAGAAAGCCATCTGCCGGAGGGACACAGAGGTCGTGACCTGTACGTAGGGGACGAGGTCACGTTCACCCGGCACAAGTGTGCCAAAGGACCCTACGCCCTCCATGTGCATCGCCTGACGGAGGAGGAGCTACGGTGTGAGGAGGAGCAAGAGGACCCGGACGGGTCTGAAGACAAAGAAGGAGCAGGAGGACGCCGTCGTTAAAGTACGGTAAAGAGACTGTAAATAGTTACCCGTCGGGGTACAGTGAACTGTTGCTGCTTTAAATATGTCCCCGTTGGGACAAGTGTAAACTGTAACCCGTGTGTCCCTTAATCCCACTGACCGAGGACTGAGAGCGGTCATTCCTTCCTTACACCTGGCCGAGGACTGAGAGCGGCCACTTTCCCCCTGTATATAGTTGCGCTTTCTAAGGCGCCCCCTACTGGTTTTATAAGGAAACCGTTTTTCTACAAGAGACTGTCGCACTTAACCCGGTCACAAGTCGCACCGTGGCCGGAGGAGCAAGAGTGTTAACAAGAATATTGATATATATATAATGTTTTATATGTTATTGTTGTTATGAAAATTTGTATGTTTGATGTTTTTATTCTCTTACAGCCCGAGGACGTGCTGTGATTTACCAGGGGGGAATGTAGCACCCTGAGGATTCGGCTGCTACAGGGGTATTGCACCTCAAGCCAGAGGTGTGATATTCCACTCCCGGGTAAGGATGGAGTGTGGAACTGAGCTCAGTAGGCTGCATGCACTACATACATCCCATTTCCGGGGGACAGATCAATGGTACTCCCACTAGGTATATGTGCAGGTACGACAGTGTCTGTCCCTGGCTGGAGTGGGAGGGGGGTGGAACATCCCAGTAGTGTAGGGGCAGATAGGGGGAGCAGTCTGGGTAATGCTAGGAGCTCATTGGGTGCTGGTCACCTGAGCTCACACATAGAGGGAGTATATAAGGTGGGAACCATCTTAGATCAGGGTCAGACAGGCAGACAGCTACCAGTCAGTCGTTTGTAGAGGGTCAAGCAGTCCTGAAAGAAGAGAGAGAGGAGAAGAGAAGGACCCAGAGGGGAAGAAGAGGGAACCCCAAGAGCCCAAATACAACCAGAAGGGTGAAGGGTTGGCACAAGGGTACCGGATCCCAAGCTGGTGGAGGGCACTAATCCTCAGCCAGAGACCGGAGGTTGTGGGCAGGATCTGCCACGACCCCCCACTAAATCCACTGCGAAGGCACACCGAGTATAGGGTCAGGGAACCCAGAGACAAGGGTTTTACCAACAAGAGGCCCGAGGGAGCCGGACATAAGTGGATCCCTGGTGGGGAAGGCCAGAGAAAAGGAACGTCAGAAAGGGAGCTCAGGATCATGCTCCAGAATTACCTGGGGGTTGGCCGAGTCCAGGACCTGGTGGACGCAGCACGGCTCGGGCGGTCACTCAAGGCCGGAGTGACCAGCACAACAGCAGTAAGTAAAAACCCTGAACTGCACAGCCCGACTCTGAGTCTTATTACCATCCTCACTGCACCACCACAACCACCACCCTCTACAACTGACCCCCTGAGGCTATACCCCTCCCGTTGGGGGTTATACTACCAGAAGCTGCATACACACCACCAGCCTCAGCGGACCCTGCTGCAGCGGCGGCCGTATTGACCGCAAATCAACGGGTGGCGTAGTCGACACTAAAGAACATCCAGCAACATCTGTAGGACTGCCACACACTGAGCTTGACACCCTGGGCACGGACCGGGTCACCGCCACTCGGAGACTACAACCCCCATCTGATCCGGCTCCGGGTATCCCCCAAACAACACTGGCCCAGGGGGCGCGTCACATGCAGCCTACTAAGCTCAGTTCCACACTCCATCCTTACCCGGGGGTGGAATACCACACCTCTGGGTCGAGGTGCAATACCCCTGTAGCAACCGAGTCCTCAGGGTGCTACATTCCCCCCTGGTAAATCACAGCACGTCCTCGGGCTGTAAAAGAGCAAGACATAAAACATACAAATTTTTGAAAGTGCACTTACATATAAAATATAACTTTCAACCCATCCCTTTATGGGAGGTACTTCTCTCTTAAAATGTTACAGACACATCATAAAATAATATTAACTCTTTCAGCATAATAAAACTTTTCATTTAAAACATTTTTGACCTCTGGCCACTTGTGCAAATTGTGACCAGGTAAGTGCCACAGTCTCTTGTAGAAAAAAAAACAGTTTCCTATAAAACCAGTAGGGGGCGCTTTAGGAAGCGCAACTATATACAATGGATATGGCCGCTCTCAGTCCTCGGCCAGTGGGGAATAGGGATGGCTGTTCACAGTCCTCAGCCTGTGGGGAGATGGGACACACTGGAACAGTTCACACTTGTCCCAACGGGGAACTCATTTTAATTAAGCAGCATGGCATATACCCTTACGGGTAACTATATACAGTTTCAGTTCACCTCTTAATGGTGACGATGCCCTCCTGCTCCTTCCTGAGGGTAGGCTTCAGACCCGTCTGGGTCCTCTTGTTCCTCCTCACACCGCAGCTCTTCTTCCGTCAGGCGATGTACATGAAGGGCATAGGGTCCTTTGGCACACTGGTGCCGGGTGAAGGTGACCTCGTCACCCAGGTACAGGTCACGACCACGGTGTCCCTCCGGTAGGTGAGACTCGACATCTCTGCGGGTTACAAAAACGTCACCGGGGGTTTTGTGATCCCTGATGAAGCCCCAACCGTGCTGCAGTTGGAATTTGATTACAGTCCCGGTGGCACGGGGACCGTGGGCTGCACGGGGGTTCCATCGGGTCCGGCTTTTCTGCTCTGCACTCCGGATTTGCAGCCGCTCCTCGCGGACCCGCCTCTCTCTCCTTTCTCTGTCGAAGACCTCTAACTGCTGTCGGCAGCACTCTGCACGCTGGGCTGCGGCCGCCCGGGTCTCTTGGGTGAACCCGATGAGGTCTTCTCCAGTGGGGTCCCACGCGAACTGCGCCTCCTCCAACGAGAGTGGGGTGATCTTGGCGGGCGCCGGAGCCGGGATCAGGGGCTCATCCAGAGGCCGTTCCCTCCGGAGTCGGGGATTGACGAACTCCGGCGGCCACACAAAGGGCTGCCCATCCGGGCAAGTATGCTGGGTAAACAAGTCTTCTCCCAGGGGTAGCATGATGGAGGTTGCGGGCGCGATGATTGCCGCGGCGCCCGGGGGCACTCTGAATGTGAAGGGCACTGTGGAGACGGCTGCGCCCGGGGGTACTCTGCCCTGTGACCAGGCCGATGGCGCTTCCTGTTTGGTCGCACTCTGATTTGAGGCGCGTGATGTCACGGGGAGCGCGGCCGCGGCTCCTGCCGCTTGAGGCCTAGTTTGGAGCAGTGGCGGTGCAGCGACGGGCGCAGTGAACGGGATTTCGGGCTCTGCGACGGGGAGCTGGGGCAGGTTCTCGGCCTCTGGGTACGGGGTGTAGACGTCCCCATTACCTGCCTCCGTTACTTCAGCTCCCTCCACGGCGCCGTCTCCGGCCTTCGTCCCTCCTGCTCTTCCTTCAAGGGCAGGCGTGCTCCTCGCTGCTGGCGGTGTCTTTTGCTGGCGGGTTCCAGCCTGCTGGGCCATTTCTCTGCTCCACGCGGCCAGTACGCCTCGCTGCACTCGGGCCATCCTCTGAGCCATGCCCTCCAGTGCGGTCCATGCATGCTCCCGATCTCTGGGGAGCTGCGCCAGGATCTCCACCAGGCCTTCTGGGGTAGTCGCTTGCAACAGGCTCCTGACCACTGGGTCGGTGCTGCCTGCCTCTCCCTCCATCTCCGGGTGCGTTCTCTCTAGACTCCTCCAAGCTGCTCCCATCTTCTCTCTTTTGTTCTCTCTACGCCCATACTAAGGGCGGTCCTGGGGTAACTTGGTGATTGTCAGTTCCAGGGGCAGACCCCCCACGCTGACGGACATCTCAATCATTGCAGTCTCTGCTGGTGGGGGCGGTCTTCGTTTTTGGCGCCATTCTTGGTCCTGGCCCACGATGGGAGGTGGCCTCTTGCCACCCTCTGGCACGCCCATAATGGCGTCCGCTCTGCCAAGGCGGGAAATCTTCTCAGATGGCGGGAACCGCTTCCCAATGGCGGGAAACTCTGTGGATGGCGGGAAAAGACTGCAGATGGCGGGCAAATGGCGGGAAACGATCCGAGATGGCGTCCGATGGCGGGGACCCTCCGGAACCGGCGGGAGACTTCTTTTTGAGGTAAATGCGAACTTTTCTTCAGGCACGCAGTACCCGGTGGTTGCGGGCACGTTATCCTGCCGACTACGCCAAAGTTGACGCGCCCCCTGGGCCATGTTCAAGGGATACCCGGAGCCGGATCTGTATGGGGGTAGTAGTCCTTGTGGCGGTGACCCGGTCCGTGCCCAGGGTGTCAAACTAAGTGTGTGGCAGTCTTTGTAGATGTTGTTTAAGTGTCGACTACGCCACCCGTTGAGTGCGGCTTTGAAGCCGCCGCTGCAGAGCAGTCCGCTGAGGCCGGTGGTATATGTGCAGCAGTGATGGTATAACCCCCAACGGGAGGGGTATGGCCTCAGGGCAGCAGGTGTGGATGATGGGGGTTGTGATGATGCAGGAAGGAGAGGCAGAGTCAGGAGATGCAGTTTCAGGGTTTTTACTCACTGATGTTGCTTTAGTCACTCTGGCCTTGAGTGACCACCCGAGCCGTGCTGCGTCCACCAGGTGCGGGACTCGGCTAACCCCCAGGCAGTTCCGGAGCGTGGTCCTGAGCTTCCCTCTCACTCTCTTTCTCCTGGCCGTCCCCACCAGGGATCCACCTCTGTCCAGGTCCCTCGGGCCTCTTAGTGGTTGAACCTTCTCTGGCTTCCCTGGCCCTACTCGTGGTGTGCCTTCCTGGTGGATATGGTGAGGGTCGTGGCAAAACTTGCCCACGACCTCCGGTTCCTGGTTAAGGGTTACTTCTGCCTCCGCCAGCTTGGGATCCGGTGCCCTCTTCTGCCAACCCTTCACCCTTTCTGGTCTGATTCTGGGATCTTAGGGTTCCCTCTGTCTCTCTCTCTGGGTCCTTTCTTCCTCCTCTCTCTCTTCACTGCAGGCTTTGCTCTGGAGCTGGGCCCAGCCGGAGCCACAGCTCCCTGTCAGCCCTCCTGGCTGAGCTCCTCTGCTCTGCTCCTCCTCAGGCTCTCTGACAAAAGACCCTATTCTAAGATGGTGCCCACCTTATATACTCCCTCTATGTGTGAACCCAGGTGACCAGCACCCAATGGGCTCCTAGCTTTACCCAGACTACTCCCCCTATCTGCCCCTACACTACTGGGATGTTCCACCCCCCTCCCACTCCAGCCAGGGACAGACGCTGTCGTACCTGCACATATACTGGTGGGAGTACCGTTGTTCTGTCCCCCGGAAATGGGATGTATGTAGTGCATGCAGCCTACTAAGCTCAGTTCCACACTCCATCCTTACCCGGGGGTGGAATACCACACCTCTGGGTCGAGGTGCAATACCCCTGTAGCAACCGAGTCCTCAGGGTGCTACACTTATCTTTCTGCTTGACAATACTCTGCACTGCTAGTTTAGGAACTCTACCTGACCTGTGCTTAGCTTCACTCCTGACTTGAGTCCTTTTCACTTGCAGGGGCGCTTCTGTCAGAACCAGAACACACACACCACATTTCTCTTCGGCTCCAGCCAGACAGTAAACAACTTCCCCACAATCCCCCTGAGGCTCTGCTAAAACACTCCCCTTCTCCTGTGACTGTGTTAACCCTTCTAGTTGCTGGATGCTTCTGGAGCACAACACTTCCTGTCTCATGTGCTTGTGTTACTTCTAATAGTTTCTGAATTCTTTTAAATCAACAGCGCTACTTCTGCATGTCACACTCCGCAACAGCACTACTTCTGCATGTCACACACAGTATTACAGTCTCTTCAGTAGCATAATTCAGCATAGATTAGATCTCTTAGCAGCACACTTCTATGCATACACAACCACAAGCTTTTACTTCACAAGGACACAATAGTACACAACATTCTTTATCCTGCATGGAGATGGAGGGGGGGGTTTGATGAGGGAGATGATCCCTGGGACACAATTCCTTCCAGCCCTTACCTTCCTGCCCGATAATACTCTGCACTGTTAGTCCAGGGAGTTTATCTGACCTGTGTTTATGTGTTTAGTTTCTCTCTTTCTATCAGATCTAGATAACACACCACCACCTTTCTCTTTGGCTTCAGTCAGACTACAATAACAAATTCCCCACAATCACCCTGGGCCTATGCTAAAACACTATCTGTCTCCTGTGGCTGTGTTATTTGTAGCAGTTGCTGGATGCTTTGGAAGCAACAGCACTACTTCTGCATGTCACACTCTTCCCTCCTTTTTGAATGTCGTTCTCCTCGACATTCGTCTTAATTAGTCAATCTGAACAATTCTGAGACAGTGGTGAAAGCTTAGTTACTATATATATAAATTTGTCATTATCAAATTGGTATAACATTTATAAACATTGATAATAACCTATTCTAACAACCTTTTTCTTGTAGGACTCCTGTAAGAAATAAACAATTGACACAATTAAAACAATCAGCATCTCTTCCGCTGGAGCTTTTCGTATGTCTTCAACCAGCTCTCTCTCTCACTAGGCCAAAACAAGTCTTTCCACCAGGCAACATTGCCCATACTGTCTCTCGGAGGTGAATACCACTCAAGTGGGATTACCTGGTCCGCAGGCAGAGATACCTGTTTCCAGTCGACAGTCCTTGGTACTTGACTCGGTTCTCCAAGTGTCTCATACGTCAGCATCACGGACCTCCTTACTTCTCGAGTCGACATCCTTCTGGAGGGTTGTTCCTCAGATACCACGGGTTCTTCGGTAACAGAAGTTTCTTCCACAACACTCATTTCCCGTGCTTCCTCAGATGCTCTTGGATCTGCCTCTGTAACTTTCCTTACTTCTCCTGAATCGCATGTTTCCACATGGTCTGGTAATTCTACTCCTCTTGAGTGTCGATCAGTCTCTTCAGTGATCAGTATTCGATCATCAGATCTGAATTGGACTTCATCTGTACTCTTTGGTACAAACTTTGGAGCCTCAGGACTTAGTTCACTCTCTTGAGGGTGGTACGTCCCTCTCCTTGCCGGTCTGAGAAATACAACGGTGTGCTCTTGCTCATCGGAACTTCAAGGTCACTATCCACCTCTGGAGCTTCAGCCAGTGGTGGTCCCTTAGTTGATCTCGGTCGATGTCGGTCTGCTTCTGGAAAGTTTTGTTGTGGTGGGAGATAATCACAGGGTAGTAATAAATTCCGATGGACTATTCTGGTTTTCTTGTCCCCTCTTTCCAATCAGATTTCATACACTGGAATGTCATCAGCTTTCCTCTTTATGACCACATACACATTGTCCTCCCAGTACGAACAAAGTTTTCCTGGACCACCTTTCTCACGTACGTTCTTGACTAGCACCCGGCTTCCCGGTGCCATTTCTGCTCCATAACATTTTTGATCTTAGTACTCCTTACTCTTGCTCTGTCCTTGCGTAACCACTTTGGACGCTATGTTGTATGCCTCTGCCATCCATTCCTTCCATTTCCGAACGTACTCCAGATATGTTCTGTAAGTCTCTGACACCGGAGTATCGAACATGATGTCGATTGGCAGTCTTGGCGATTGTCCATACAATAGGAAGAAGGGTGAGTAACCCGTTGCATCGCTCTTTGTACAGTTATAGGCATGTACCACTTTTGACAGAGAACTTTTCAGTCTTTCTTCTCGTCAGCTGTAAAAGTGCGCAACATCGACAATAATGTCCGGTTAAAACATTCCACTTGTCCATTACCCTCTGGGTGATAGGACGTTGTGTGGGATCTCTGAATTCTACAGTACATTCCTAGCTTGGCAAAGAGCTGGTTCTCAAATTCTCTTCCTTGGTCATGGTGTAACCTCATAGGGAACCCAAACCTCAAAACAAAATCATTGAAGATCTTCCCTGTCGCCGTTCGACTAGCTTTATTGGCGGTGGCATATGATTGGGCAAATTGAGTAAAATGGTCCATCACCACCAATATGTATTCGTAACCACCCTTTCACGTCTGAAGATGTAGAAAGTCTATTGAGACCATCTCACACGGATAGGTAGTTTGAATGTTGCCCATAGGTACCAGGGTTTATGTGTTGGGATGTTTATCTTTCAGACACCCACACTCCCTGGTCACGTACCTCTCAATATCTCTCTGCATGTACGGCCAGAAGAAACGTTCACGAATCAAGTTGGTTGTCCTTTCCACTCCCAGGTGTCCCATGTTTTCATGGAGTTCTTTGAAGACCAACCTACGGAATACTCTGGGTAGTACCAACTGCCGGTTTTGCCCTCCTTTACGATACAGGATACCGTCTCCACTGAGGTAGAGCTTCGTCCATTCTTTAACTAAAACAGATACTCCCGTCTACTTGGAAACCGATTTTGGTCCACATAAAGTAGTATTCTACCAATTATCTGATCTTCCTGTTGTGCTCTACAGATTTTTCCTTTAGGTAGTTGTTGAATGGACAGGGGGTGATCTTGTTCTCTCGCTTTTATGGTGTTTTCCACCGTCAACAGACACCACAATGGTGTGTCTTCCTCTTGATAAGCTTGCACTGCTTGGGTAGTGCTCTCAATTGCTTCCAGACTGACTTCCTCCAAGCATTCTTGCATGAACTCCTCAGGCTCTGGTGGCATTCTTGACAATCCATCAGCATCCGCATTGTATTTTCCTGGCCTGTACTTAATGCTGAAAATGAAGTCAGATTGTTTAGCGACCCATCTCTGACCCGTTGCATTCAGTTTGGCTGTAGTAATAGTAAGGACATAGGTCAAAGAGTTGTTGTCAGTGTTTACCTCAAACTCTTTGCTGTAGTAGAGATAATCTCTAAATCGTTCACAGATAGCCCATTTCAATGCCTGGAACTAAAATTTTCCGGAATGTAGATGGTTATTATTCTCGGCGTCTGTCAACGTTCTAGAACTGTAACTGATAACTCTCAATTTTCCATTGATGCTGATACAGGGAAGCTCCCAGTCCAACTTGAGAAGCGTCACAGTGAAGAACAAATGGTAAGTTGAAATCAGGATATCCCAAGATGGATGGTTTTATCAGGTAGTCTACTAGTTCTTCCAATACCTCCAGGTGGTCTGCTGTACACAGAATGGGTTGTTGGGATGAAACGTCATTGTTTCTTTTAAGCCCTGTCCTACTCGCGTTCTTCTTTTTCTCCATGGGTGTTGTTTACTCTGTCGTATCCCCCAAGGAGAGGTATAGCGAGGTGGCAATCCTGGAGAAGTTCTGAAATAAGTATGATAGTAGGCGAGGTCATCTTGCGGCTGCTCGCAGTAGAAGGACCCCGACCGGCGGCGCTGCTGACCTCCATGCGGCTACCGTCGAGAGATCAGTGGCCCGTAACCAATCAGCGATATTGACGCCAAATTTAAACACTGCTTTGATAATTGGTCGCGGTCGCCGGTCGCAACCAATCAGCGATATTGCAGCCAAATTTAAACACCGCTTGGCTGATTGATCGCGGTTGGCGGTTGCGACCAATCAGCAATATTGGCGCCAAATTTAAACACTGCTTTGCTGATTGGTCGCGGTTGCCGGCCGCGACCAATCAGCGATATTGCAGCCAAATTTAAACACCGCTTGGCTGCTTGGTCGCGACCAAACAGCGATTTTGGCGCCAAATTTAAACACGCTCTCCGGTCCTCCCTAACGCGGTTTGGTGATTGGTCGAGGCCGCCGCCAAATTTAAACACCGCTTGGTTGATTGATCGCTGTCGGCGGTTGCGACCAATCAGCAATATTGGCGCCAAATTTAAACACCGCTTGGCTGATTGGTCGCGGTCGCCGGCTGCGACCAAACAGCGATTTTGGCGCCAAATTTAAACACCGCTTTGCTGATTGAGCCCGGTCGGCCACATACATATTCTAGAATACCCGATAAGTTAGAATTGGGCCACCATCTAGTACAGTATATAATGGACCCCATACATTGCTCCATACAGTATATAATGGGCCCCATATATTGCTACATACAGTATATTCTGGGCCCCATTTATTGCTCCATACAGTACAATGGCCCCATATAGTATGTAATGGGCCCCATGTATTGCTCCATACAGTATAATGGCCCCATATAGTATATAATTGGCCCCTTATATGGCTCCATACAGTATATAATGGGTCCCATATATTGTTCCATAAAGTATAATGGCCCCATATAGTATGTAATGGGCCCCATGTATTGCTCCATACAGTATAATGGCCCCATATAGTATATAATAGGCCCCTTATATTGCTCCATACAGTATATAATGGGCCCCATATATTGCTCCATACAGTATAATGGCCCCATATAGTATGTAATGGGCCCCATGTATTGCTCCATACAGTATAATGGCCACAAATAGTCTATAATTGGCCCCATGTATTGCTCCATACAGTATAATGGCCCCATATAGTATATACTGGGCCCCATAAATTGTTCCATACAGTATATACTGGGCCACATAAATTGTTCCATACAGTATAATTGCCCCATATAGCATATAATGGGCTCCATGTATTGCTCTGAACAGTATATACTGGGCCCCATAAATTGTTCCATACAGTATAATTTCTCTATATAATATATAATGGGCCCCATACATTGCTCCACACAGTTTAATGGCTCCATACACTATATACTGGGCCCCATATATTGTTCCATACAGTATAATGGCCCCGTATATTCATAAGCAGATTATAATGAGGGCAATCTGGACCTCCGCCCGGGGCGTCCATGGCCAGATTGCCTTCATTATAATATGTGCGGCGCCACGGCACATACCGGCAGTCAGAGGCGGGGGGCCCCCGGTCTGCTCCCCCAGCAGCTGTGCATGGCCGCTACTTCTTCTTCGGCCTTGTCTGCTAGTGTGACGTCACGCAGTGCGCGCTGCACTGCAGCAACGGAGAGGAGCTGGAGGAGTGGAGCCGAGCCGGGGTATGGTGAGTATGTGTGAGCGTGTGTGTGTGTGTGCAAGGCAGATATCATTGTGTGATGTCAGTTTATATGTATTTTTGTGTTGCAAATGTGTTTATGCGTGTACGTATATGTCTGTATATGTTTCAGTGTGTATAGATGGCTATGTGCGGCTTCCCGCTGTGTATAGATGGCTATGTGCGGCCTCCCGCTGTGTATAGATGGCTATGTGCGGCCTCCCGCTGTGTATAGATGGCTATGTGCGGCCTCCCGCTGTGTATAGATGGCTACATGCGGCCCCCTGCTGTGTATAGATGGCTATGTGCGGCCTCCTGCTGTGTATAGATGGCTACATGCGGCCTCCCGCTGTGTATAGATGGCTACGTGCGGCCTCTCACTGTGTATAGATGGCTATGTGCGGCCTCCAGCTGTGTACAAATGGGTATGTGCGGCCTCCTGCTGTGTATTGATGGCACCGTGCGGCCTCCTGCTGTGTATTGATGGCACCGTGTTGCCCCCTGCTGTGTATAGATGGCTATGTGCGGTCTCCCGCTGTGTATAGATGGCGCCATGCGGCCTCCCGCTGTGTATAGATGGCTACGTGCGGCCTCCTGCTGTGTAGAGATGGCTACGTACGGCCTCCCGCTCTGTATAGATGGCTACATGTGGCATCCCGCTGTGTATAGATGGCTACGTGCGGCCTCCTGCTGTGTATAGATGGCTATGTGCGGCCTCCAGCTGTGTACAGATGGCTATGTGCGGCCTCCAGCTGTGTATTGATGGCACCGAGTGGCCTCCTGCTGTGTATAGATGGCTACGTGCGGCCTCCCGCTGTGTATAGATGGCTATGTGCGGCCTTCCGCTGTGTACAGATGGCTATGTGCGGCCTCCTGCTGTGTATTGATGGCACCGTGCGGCCTCCTGCTGTGTATAGATGGCTACGTGCGGCCTTCCGCTGTGTATAGATGGCTACGTGCGGCCTCCCGCTGTGTATAGATGGCTACGTGCGGCCCCCCGCTGTGTATAGATGGCTATGTGCGGACCCCCGCTGTGTATAGATGGCTACGTGCGGCCTTCCGCTGTGCATAGATGGCTACGTGCGGCCTCCCGCTGTGTATAGATGGCTACGTGCGGCCCCCCGCTGTGTATAGATGGCTATGTGCGGACCCCCGCTGTGTATAGATGGCTATGTGCGGCCTCCCGCTGTGTATAGATGGCTACGTGCGGCCTCCTGCTGTGTATAGATGGCGCCCTGCTGCCCCCTGCTATGTATAGATGGTTATGTGCAGCCTCCTGCTGTGTATAGATGGCTACGTGCGGCCTCCTGCTGTGTATAGATGGCTACATGTGCTCAATATTAAGCCATACAATTAATGTAAGGCTATGTGGCCACGATACAGAAATGCTCCGGATTTTTTTTGAGTGTTTCTGCTCTCTCTGGCAGAAAAAACGCATGCGGATTGTACATGCGGATTGTACATGCTTTTTTCCTGCCAGGGACATGCGGATGTGAAGCGTTCTTCACATGCATTTCCACATGCGGGTTGTCAAGCTCTTTCCAAGCGATTTTAGCATCACTTGGAAAAGTGCTTGACAACTTGGTCACACTATATAAATCAGTGGTAAATGGCAAAAAATAAAAAATAAAAATATACTTACCTTCTGATGGCCTGCCGACATCAGCGGTCGCGTGACCCGTCACATGGCTAAATGACGTCACCACAGGTCCTTTAGTCTACCGCGAGCTGCCAGCAAGCCAGGACACATCGGATAAAGACACCGGGGGCCATCAGAAGGTAAGTATAATATTTATTTTTTATTTTATTCTTTTTTTTACAGGTTCTATGGTACCCGGGTCCGGAGGAGAGTCCATCCGCACATTGAAACAGTTGGATTCCGCATGTACAGATGCAGTGATGCGGATTTCATGCGTTCCAATCCAAGTCAATGGCGGCGAAAACGCCGCGCTTCCGCAAAATAATTGGTAGTGCTGTGGATTTTTCCGCAATGATAATCCGCAGCGGAAATTTCCGCAGCATGTGCACAGTTCATGCGGATTATCATTGGGGAACATGGCAGACCTTCTACCAAGCGTTTTTTAAGCGTTTCTGCAGCGGAATTGCCGCTGCGGAAACGCTTAAAAAACGCATAGTGGGCACACAGCCTAAAAAAAATTATTATAATTAATATATTAATATTGTGACAAATTAATTTCACGTGAACTATCACATGATCTATCACAGGGGATCATGTGACATGTGATACATCAGGTATGTGTGTGGGGGGCCCGCGCCTTCTAAACTGCCCGGGGCCCTGGCTACTCTTAATCCACCCATGCGTATATTATATACTGGACCCCATATATTGCTACATACAGTATATACTGGGCCCTGTATATTGCTCCATACAGTACTGTATATCCTGGGTCCCATATATTGATCCACAGAAAAATGGCCCTATGTAGTGTATAATGGGCCCCATATATTGCTTCATACAGTATATTGACCCCATATAGTATATAATTAGACACATATATTGCTCCATACAGTATAATGGCCTCATATAGTGTATAATAGGCCACATATATTGCTCCATACAGTATAGAATGGGCCCCATATATTGGTCCATACAGTGTAATGGCCACATATAGTATATAATGGGCCCCATATATTGCTCCATATAGTATGTACTAGGCCCCGTATATTGCTGCACAGTATATGGCCCCATATAATATATAAAGGGCCACATTTCTGGCTCCATACTGTATATACTGGGCCTCAAATATTGATCCATACAGTATATACTGGGCCCCATATATTACTGCACAGTATAATGGCCCCATATAGTATATATTGGGCCCCATATATTGGTCCATACAATATATATTGGGCCCCATATATTGCTCCATATAGTATAATGGCTTGAAATAGTATATAATAGGCCCAATATATTGATCCATACAATATAATGGCCCCATATAGTATATAATAGGCCCCATATATTGATCCATACAGTATATAATGGGCCCCATATATTACTCCATACAGTATATACTGGGCCCCATATATTGCTCCATACAGTAAAATGTCCCCATATAGTATATAATGGGCCCCATATATTGCTTTCTACAGAATATACTGGGCCCCATATATTGCTCCATACAGTATATACGGGGCCCCATATATTGATCCACAGTATAATGGCCCCATATAGAATATAATGGCCCACATATATTGCTCCATACAGTATAATGGCCCCATATAGTATATAATAGGCCCCATATATTGCTCCAAACAGTATATACTGGGCCCCATATATTGCTCCATACAGTATATACTGGGTCCCATATATTGCTCCATATAGTATATACTGGGCCCCATATATTGCTCCATACATTCTAATGGCCTCATATAGTATATAATGGTCCCCATATATTGCTCCATACAGTATAATGGCCCCATATGATATATAATGGGCCCCATATATTGCTCCATACAGTATATACTGAGCCCCAGATATTGCTCCACAGTATAATGGCCCCTTATAATATATAAAGGGCCAATTTTTTTGCTTCATACTGTATATACTGGGCCCCATATATTGCTCTACACAGTATATACTGAGCCCCATATATTGCTGAACAGTATGGACACCCGGCCGCCCCCTGGAGGCTGAGGACCGAGTGTGGACACCCGGCCGCCGGGCGGCTGGGGACTGAGTATAGCTTCCAGGCCGCCAACGCAGCCATGATGTGGTGGCCAGATTCCGCCTTCACAAGCCTAAAAGGCCCAATTTCAAGTGGTAGCAAGCAGTATGGTATTGCAGCCTGGGGGTGGGTGGGCGGTTGGCTGCATATTTGCGCTTGCATTGCAAGGAATGGGGGAGGTACAAATTGAACACTGCCCTGGTCACGGGGATAGTTGCAAGTCTGCATCTTCTGATGCGGCAAGGATGACTTCTGATGGGCACACTTTTAGGCAGTGACCTGGGTGTCAGAGATGCTTCCAGGGGTCTTCCCCATGCTGTTCCCATGTCTTTTCAGCACTGTATGCATGTGTCACACAGCACATGGCCAGATAAGGTTGTAAAATGTTAAAATGACATTTCCCGGTGAATGCATTTGTCACGGTTGAAAGCAATGCAAAAGTGCAAAAACGCATCAAAAACGCTACGTGTGAACATAGCCCAAGGTGTGGAGGAGTATTTTATTTTTTTTGGGCGGGGGGGGGTATTTATTTTACCTTATACACAAGTCTTCTTTACGCTGGAAAGGAAGTTCCTTAACATATTTCACAGGAAAGCACTTTCAGTTTCGTTTTTGAACGTTTTGTGAGCCCGTAAAAGTGGCTTAATACCTCTGACCACGTTGTTGACAGCAGTGACCTGGGGGTCAGAAATGCTTCCTGGGGCGATCCCCATGCTGTCCCCATGCCATTTGAGCACTGTCACTATCGTTTTGGGCACTTATTAGGCTTTTAAAAGACTGCCGGGGGTGCCGCGCCAAAAATGCTCGGGTCTGCCATAGACTAACATTGGGCTCGTTGCTCGGGTCGAGAACCTGAGTATCACGGCGAGCTCGGCCCGAGCTTCGAGCACCCGAGCATTTTAGTGATCGCTCAACACTAGTCTCTGCATCTTTCAAGAAAACCATGATTGTTCTGCAGGACAAGGCTCCAGCTCAGCATCAAAGTCTCCACTGCTCGGCTGCCAGGAAGGGCCTTAAAGAGGAAAAAATATGGACACGGACCTAAGCCCTGATGAGAAATTGTGGGCCTTTCTTAAATTGGGGATTTACAGTGAAGGAAAATAAACACTTTTCTGAATGGTGTCTGGGGCTGTGGATGGTGTTGCCCAAAAAGTTCTTTGTCAACATATGAAGAAACTGACAGACTCCATGGATGGAGCTTATGGATGTTATTGAAAAAATGGATGACTATATTATTATATTGGTCACTGATATTTTTTTTAAATGTCAGAAATGTATTTTTAGACATTATGAGCTGTTCGGTTGTTTTTCTCACTTTAACGGATGAAAATAAATAATTGAGATGGGAAAATTTATGTTTTTCATTTAGTTGCCCAATAATTCTGCACACAGAGATATTCTCCTAAGAAAGACAAAACCTCACTTTTACTTTTTTCAAAAATATTCAGGGTTCAGGTCTATTAACCTTTGGGATTCACAGATAGCACTGGAGAAGTTCAATAATAAAATGAATCATCAAAAATACAAATTGTGCACAAAGTATATATATATACACATCAGCAAAACATTGGTTCAATATCCTCCTAATTTGATATCTATCTATTTCATATCTATATTTATCTATGTATCCATCTATCTATCTCATCTATCTACTTATCTGTCACTGTGACATCACGATACATTCTATGTCACAGTGATGTGATGACATCATCACATTCTATATCCCAGTGTTACAGCCCAGGGGAAATCACTGCCTCACAGACTTACAAGGGTGAGGGAGTACCTTTTGTTTTTCGTGACAAACGAAGCAAAAATTTATTCTAAAATGGATAAAGAGAGAAGACGAGCCCAAAGAGATCGGGTTCTGAGAGAGAGGAGAGGAATAAATGAAGAGCAGGTATTGTTGTTCGCTTTAGGGCGAAAAGACATTAATCTACCGGACATGGACACTGACGCCTCAGAAATGGCGTCCAAACGACAAAATCTAGAGAAAATGAGAAAGTCCAAAAGACATGAGAGCCTTACACAGAGAAGGAACATGGAGAACCTCATGGAGTCTGACTCTGCTGCCTCCGCTGAGCTTCAGGGGGCCATTCTTATCTCCTTGAAAAAAATCGGAGATCTGGTCCCTGAAATAAGGAAGAGGAATAAAGAAGCCATCCTCAATAAGCAGAGAAACATCAGCGCAGAGTTAGAGCTGGAGGAAGTTCTCCAAGAAACTCCAAGACAGGTCTCATCCAGATCTGAAAGACAAGACACCCTGAACCTGCAAAGAGCGGCAGCCCAGAAAAGAATGAGGAACAGCAGAGACTGGGTTGTCCAATGCAGGAGGCATCTGACCTATGCCAAACCCATCATTAATGGGAATGGTGCCCTATGGAGATCCCACTCATCAACCAAAACCATCTCCATCCCGGATTTTCTGTTCCATCTGAGTGTTTCTTCACCAGAGAGATCAATGGATATAGATGAACCAGGTAAGAAATAATCTTACTCAGTATAATAAGACTGTGGGTGAGGGGGATTATCCTCCTAATATTAAGTACAGGCCTCAATTATCAATGCTGACTAATGGAAGAACTGTCCTTGTCGCCCGTAGCAACCAGTCACCTTTCAGTGTTCTATAGAATGTTAAGAAATGGAATCTGTGCTGTGAATTGTTGCTATGGGCAACAGGGACATTTTTGCTATTAGACAGTTTTGATAAACGAGAGACCAAATATTAGACATTTCCTGCTCATTTACATAGTTCTGTTTAAAATTATAATATATGCGCTGGCGCTATATCTATTAACCCCTCCTTGACCGGGCAATCTTTCATTTTTCTCCTCCCATCTTCCAAAAGCTATAACTTTTTTCCCTTTGTCTTCCAGTATAGCCACACGTGGGCTTATTTTTTTTTAGTGGGCCGAGTTGTGGTTGTGAACGACACAATTTATTTTGTCATTCAATGTTTTAGAAAACAGGGAAAAAAATCAAAGTGTGGTAAAATTGTGGGGAAAAAAGGGGGATTCTGACATTGTTTTTTTTATTGTGTCCATTGTGTGGTCAGAATGACCCCATCAAGTGATTCTCCATGTCAGAGACCATTGTGCTAATGCTGAACATGCAGAGGTTTTCTTTTTACTTAAGTGGTGAAAATTAGAAATTTATTAGAAAAAACATTGATTTGAGTCTCCATATTCTGAGACATTGTAACTTTGTGATTTTGATACCTGGATGGCGCAGTGTAAGGGCTTCTTTATTGTGGAGGAAGCTGTAGCTTTTATTAGATCTTTCTTGGGTAGAAAGGACATGGTGATATCTTTCTATTGCAATTTCTAGATAAATATGGCGCCTCTAAAAAACCCAATTTTGATGTTTCAATTTTTTTCTCATTTTAATATTTACTGTTTGGGATAATTATTTTTATATTTTTGTATATCCCTCTTATACTAACATAGTAATCCCAGTTATGCTTATTTTTCATTTTTTTAATTATTATTATTAATTGGGAAAGTTGTGTGATTCTAATTATATTATGTTTTTCAAATTATTATTTTATTTTTTTATTATTTTTTATTTAATTTTTTAGTCTCTTTAAAAGACATGAACCTGTGATTTTCTGATCGCTTGCACTATATACAGTGATGGAACTGTATCGCTGTATATGGCTTTATTAACGTTGTCATAAGAAATTAAACCAGGCTGGTCTGAACAGGAGGACAAAAGCGAAGCACAAGGTTTTTCAGCAGGCCCAGATAGTCATTATAACCAATTAACCCCTTGCAATTGTGTCCTGGTAGGGGCTAATGGGTGCTGATGCGCATAAATCGGCAATCACTTCATTTAAATACCGCTGTCAGCATTGAAATGGTTAAACTGCAGTAATCAGCATGTGCTCCAGTTGCTGCTGTTATAGGCAGGTGGCAGCTATGCAATACGGTTGGTATCAGCCTGGTAAAATGCAGGCTCAGCACCTGAATCCGCTCCATACATTTACCGCACAACATGACAAACATTTCCATTATGTGATCTCAAAGAGATTAACAAATCTTGTATCATCTCAGCAGGTGGAAGCCTTATGATGCCCTCTGACGTAGGGAACATGCCAGCACAAGACCTTGCTGATGCCAGACCCGTTACTTTAACCCAGAGAGAATTGGTTAACATAGAAAATCCTATTAACTTTCGCCACCTTGAAATCCTCAAAGTTGTTGGAGAGGGAAATTTCGGAAAGGTAAGTGTGAATTTCTCCTCCTCCGTGCTCCCCAATGTATCCTGCACCAGATACACAGGAGGATATACATATTCATTACAGGATGTTAATATGTAATGGTGATTGGGATAAACCAGTGATCCATTATACAGATCCCTATAATAGATGGGATTTTGGTCTGATCGCCTGTGATTTTTCTCCAGGTCCTCTTGGCATCAGATATGTTCAGCGGAGAACTGCTGGCTATTAAAGCCATAGACAGGAATTATTGTGATGAAGCCACAATCTCTAAAGAGTTAAAGGTCCTGAGTATGGCCACCGACTGCCGCTTCATAACATCTCTGCGGGGGTTTATGGAGGTACCAACAGAATATATAATAGCCATGGAGTATATTGCCGGAGGAGATCTGTCTGTCCACATGGCAAAATCGATGAAATTTGATATGGAAACATCAAGGTAAATGTCTTAGACTGAATCATAATATTCTACTGCCCATACATTGTGGTCCTAGAGTGTATGTAACCACTGATCCATCCTCTACTTTCTACTCCACAGACTCTTTGCGGCAGAAATGGTTTGCGGACTCCAGTTCCTCCATGAACACGGCGTGATACATTGGTAATCAGTTCATCTTCATAAATCTCTGTTGTCTCCTTACATATCTATTGTAGAAAGTTCTGTTCATGAATTATCCTCACAATCATGTCTGATCATTTTTCCCTGCAGTGACCTGAAGCCTCAGAACATCCTCATCCATGACACCGGACACATAAAGATCGCGGACTTTGGCTTATCAGCCGTGAATGTGGTCGATGAGGTCCTATTGGAGGATACTGTTGGCACGAATGGTTACATCGCACCGGAGGTAAGGAACATCCCTGTGTGATTGATGCCGATAGTAGGACTGAGTATTAATCTGAGGATCCTGCTCATATCTAATCACAGACCGGTCCTCATGGCCTCTGTGTGTAAATCCCCTCCCCGATATAGTAATCTCCTATCTTATGTTCCCACAGATAATGGATGAAGAAAGCTTCAATCATAAGGCAGATTCCTTTTCATTTGGTGTCATCCTGTACATGATGATTGTGGGGAAAAAGCCGTTCTATAGCAGTGGTTTGCTGGATCAATACCACTGGTCTCTGCAGGTGGACGTCCCAGATTTTCCAGACTGGATGCCCAGCGATGCACTTGACATCTTAGAAGGCGTAAGTAGGATCAGAAGAAGAAGGATGATGAGGGACTATAAAGAAAGCTAGAAGATAAGATGCGGACAATCCATGGACATTGTGTAATAACGTATCAATAATAATATATAATATAATGATTAATGGTCTCTCTCATTTTCCAGCTTCTCTGCAAAACTCCATCTGCCCGGTATGCTATATCATCCTTCATCCGAGAGCGCCCATTCTTCCTCTCCATAAACTGGAGCGACGTGGAGTCCGGCGAAGCCGACCCACCATTCAAATTTGATGAAAATGTAAGTATAGCACATAGGGACATCCATAGTGTTATCTGTGCCCAGTAACACACATATCCACTATACACCTTATCATTATATCCCCCAGTATACATTATATATGTGAGGAGACGATTCTCAGACATGTATATTTATCATCTTAAGATGGAGAAAAGCGGCACTCACCCCAAAGTGGCACTCACCATTACTTCTTTATTAATCTGCTGTAAAACATATCGGCAAGGAGAGAATGCCGCTTTTCTCTCTTTTTGACTGCAATTGCTTCCCAGTCTGGCGTGTATTTAGCTGACCTCCCGTGTGGTTCATGAACCCTTTTTTAAATTTGCAACCTTCAACATTGTAATCTCCTCCCAGACTTTATGATAGTGCAGAATCGCTTCACTTTCTTTATTGTGAATATATTTCTCTCCTTACAGGAGGATTAGGCTGATATATATCAGCCCCTTTCCAGTAACATCTAGGAATGAAGCTTTCCATTACTCGGAAGAGACAACTAAACTGGACTTTCTCATTTACCGGACTTTGACAAACCTACCGAGCTTCCACCACATAACAGCCACGTAGATTCGAGCACCAAACATCCAGGGATTTAGTCCGATCGCCATATTTGGGGTCAGGAAGGAATTTTTTTCCCCTGATATGAGGATTATACAACAACTAGTCCTCAGGGTTATTTTTCGCCTTCCTCTGGATCAAAACAGCAAGTAATTGAAGGCTGAAATTGAAGGACTTCTTTCAGCCATACTTGCTATGTTACCATCTGGACGACTCATCTACAATGTGGTGGTAAGAAGACGACTACCGAATATGGACAAAGAGAAGGCAGTGGCTGCTCCTTCTCCACCGGATATGGACATAGAGAAGGCAGCGGCTGCTCCTTCTCCACCAGATGTGGAAAAAAAGAAGGCAGCGGCTGCTCCTTCTTAAAATTGGCCAAGTAAAGAGAGGTGGAAGCGGCTGCTCCCTCTCACACTTGGCCATGTAGCGACAGAAGGATGCGGCTGCTCCTTCTACTACCAGGCCATGGACAGACAGAAGGTAGCGGCTGCTCCTTCTACTACCTACCCATGGTCAGACAGAAGGCCATATGGTTGATCGCGGTGCTCTAGGAATCCAGGAAAACTCCAACTTCACAGATCACACGTCACACATTCCTGCTCTTCTCCTCTCCGTCATGTGTGATCCAGACCTGGATGTCCAAAAGCAGCTCAAGTGCAACCAAAGGCCTGAAGAGCGGAATCATCATCTGCTCCTTTCTATAGAAAGTGACTGTATCTACAGACTTTCTTTTTTCATCTTTGCATATAATTAACAACTTATATGCACAAATAAATATATTGAACATCTATGTTGATTCTGGTTAGATTCTTCTCATATACAGAACTGCTTTTTGGTATTTTTATTAATATCATGATGACCTAATGTAATTGTGGATGGGTTGAATATCTCACAAAGATTTCAGCATAGAGTAAAATATTTACGTTCTAAAAAAAGAGATGAGAGAATTTAATCTTCTCAAACTGTAAAAGAATCCTCATTCACTAAAATGTGTATTATTTTGTAATTCACTTCTGTGCAGATACAGCCGGCCTCTATTTTACTACACTGTAAAGAATCATCAAAAGGTTAAAAATAAAAATGTAAAAAATATACTTATCTTACTGCTCCCCCAGAAGCATTACTTCTGGAGAAGTAGAAGGGCAAGTCGCCTCAAGCCCCTCACTCCGAGGAGCCCACCCAAAGCTTAACAATATCGGTGAGGGCGTAAAGCTGATACAGAAAGACTTGATACAGAATGCCAGGGTGACACACTAAAGACCCCCATAGCAGGGATAAGGGGGATAGAGCGACATGATGAAGTCATCACTCTGTGACTCTGATGTCCCGTGCGTGCCTCTGCATGATGAGATCACCATGTTGGTCTACCTGTGACTAGCTACTGTCCGCCGGCGGACTCACTAGGATTCAGTGTTAGGTAAGTATATTATGTTTATGGTTTTTTTATTAATACTTATAATTGGACTGACTGTGGTGGCATCATACAGTGTGGGGACTAGTGTGGAGTATCATACAATATGGGGGGCATTATACTGTGGACAGTAAGCTGTGGGGGGGACATATGGTATGAGAGCTTTATATTGTGTGAGGACTCATGTGGTGGTATCATACAGTGTGGGAACTAATGTGGGGGCCATCATACAATGCCATCATACAAGACCATAATAACTGGGGGGTGTATAATATAATTTAGGGACTAATGTGGGGGCCATCATACAATGTTGGGTGCATCATACTGTTTATAAAAGGCTGTGGGTTCTGTTATACAGTTGGGGACTACTGAGGGGGTATCATACAATGTGTGTGCTACTGTGGGGGCCATCATACAATGTTGGGTTCATCATACTGTTTATAGGAAGCTGTACGGGCGATCATATACTGTGGGGACTACTGAAGGATATCATGCAACGTGGGGGCTACTGTGCGGGCCAATGTTGGGGGCATTATATTGTGTACAATAAGCTGTTGGGGGATAATATAGTATGGGTGGCTTTATACTATGTGAGGACTGCTGAAGGGGCCATCATACAATGTTGGGTTCATCATACTGTTTATAGAAAGCTGTTGGGACTATTGTGAAGACACGGGGTCTTCCATGGGCATAATACTACTAGGAAAACACAGGGTTAGGGTTAAACAGTGTAGCAATACTTTATTGAACCAAGTGAACAGGTGATTCCAACCTTTATTTCTCCGGGTTTATCCATGGGTTCCAGGTGACCGGATGGTCCCAACTTGGCTAACAAAAACATATATAGTATATAATGGGCCCCATTATTGCTCCATACAGTATATACTGGGCCCCATTTATTGCTCCATACACTATAATGGCCCCATATAGTATATAATAGGCCCCATATATTGCTCTATGCAGTATAAAGGCCCCATATAGTATATAATAGGTTCCTTATATTGATCCATACAGTATATAATGGGCCCCATATATTGCTTCATACAGTATATATGTGGCAACACAGGGGTCTGGTTGCCACAGTAATAGAAATATTATGTCTGAGAGCAAGTGGGAGGTTTCTCTGGTCAGGAGCCCTGAGCATGCAACACTGCCCGCCCAGACCTGGGAGGGGAGGAATCTTCCCTTATAAACTGGGTCTGGGGCGGGATTAGGGGAGTCAGAGCCTGGAGAGGGAAAGTAAGAACCAGGAGCTCTGTAGGAACAGTAGCTGAATACCAGGGGCTGGAGCTGAGCAGAGTTCACCCTGGTTGAAGACACTAATACCGGACACGGAGTCCGAGGCTGTGGGGACATCCAGGTCCAGCAGCAGAATCCAACCGGCAGGGGATTCCATGTCCTCTGGCCATAGAAGCCCGGAGGCACGGTCACAAGCAAGGGACCAGCAACGCCATTGTGAAGCGGAGGCTAACAGAAGGCCCCAAGTCACCGGCTATACGGGTGAGCACCACACGGTATACTCAGGGACGTGGGCTACTTGTACCTGCATAGAGCAAGGTAGCCAGGAAAGAGTGCAGATAGACGGGGAGGCCTACAACTCCACCTGGCCAGGGGGAGATCCTGCTTGCTCACAGACTGACCAGGCCCCTACTGCTAACCAGTACTCCCGGGAGGGTCTGCTTTATACCATCAGTAAAGACCCTGAACTGCACCACACGTCTCTGTGTTTCATCGCCGCACCAGCACCATCAGTACTGGGACGCTCACACCATCACTCCCATCATCTCTCACATTAGCTGCCCTGAGGCAATACTTCTCCCGTGGGGAGTTATCCCATACTCGGCTTCGCAAACAACATCAGCCTCAGCGGTCTGCAGCGCAGCGGCGGTCCCCATTGACCGCAATCCACGGGTGGCGTAGTCGGACATTGTTATTACCTAAGACTGCCACTGGTTTGACCACCCTGGGCATGGACTGGGTCACCGCCACACTGAGACTACAACCCCCAGCGGTCCGGCTCCGGGTATCCCCTGCACAACACTGGCCCAGGGGGCGCGTCAACTTTGGCGTAGTCGGCAGGATTTCGTGCCCGCAACCACCGGGTACTGCGTGCCTGAAAAAAGACTTTTGTACTTACCTGTGGTGAAGTTTCCCGCCGTCTGGAGTCGTTTCCCGCCATCGGACGCCATCTTGGGTCGTTTCCCGCCGTCTTCCCGCCATCCGCAGCTGCTTCCCGCCATTGGACGCCATCTTCAGGACGTCGCGCGGGAAGAAGAGGGGCGTGGACACCGAAAGCGCGCGAGATCCGAAGCTCCGCCCCACGCACTGACGCTGCGCAAGTTTCTGGAAGGGAGGAAGAGCGACGCTGACGTCATCGGAGCGCGACGCCAGGTCCTCTACCCTGACGATTGACTGCGGAGCCGCGGCCTATGGAAGAAGAGCATCGCAAGGTAGGCCACAGTCCACTAGGGGGGAGGAGGATGTCGGATACCGAGGGGAGCTCCACTGCCACAGCCACCGCCAGCGCAACCGCTGCAGCGGTCATGCCATTCACCATGCCCTATATCCCGGGGGCAACCTGACTACCCCAGTACTCAGGGGAGTCACATACTCTAAGTGACTTTAGGGAAAGACTGGATAGCCTCTTCCAGGTATACCCCCTCACAGAAGAGCAAAAAGTGAGCATCCTGGTGGCCCAGTTAATCGGGGTAGCCCAAAGGGAGGTAAAGTCCTGGTCACCTGGGAAGAAGAGGACTGTCAGAGAAATACTAGCCCGGCTGAAAGACACATTTGATACCCGCACCTCAGCCGAAATAAAGCTCAGATTTTACGGGTGCAAACAGCGGACACATGAAAGTATAAGAGACTATGCTCTAAACCTTCAAGAGGCCCTGAGAGCCATTAAGCAGGCAGACCCTGACAGCGTGGGAAATGAAGACAAGCTGTTGACCGAACAATTTATTGAGGGTCTACTGTGCAATGCCCACCGAACCCAGTTGCGGGCAATGGCCTTACAGGACCCTGACCTGGACTTTGCACAGTTCAAGGACAGAGCCATCCGGGTGGCCCTTGTCTGCAGGGCCTGTGGGAGCTGATGCGCAGGCTTTGAACAATAGCCTGGCTACAGACCTGCACCATCAGGTCCAAGAGCTGACTAAGAGTGTTGCCGCGCTAACCAGAACTGTGCAGTCTTTACAGGTCTCTTCTCCAGGAAAGATCCAGCTGGCATCCGGACCAGAGGACGTCCCGTGGCGCCGACTGAGGAGGACCCCACCGGCCAGAGGAAGACCCAGCGACAGATACAACGAGGACGGACGACCCATCTGCCGCCGCTGCAATCAACCCGGACATATGGCAAGGTACTGTCATTTAAACGGGCACAACCTGGGGTAGAGGGCCAACCCCCAGGCATAAGATCATCAGGCCCATCGAACTGGCATGATAAATACGTAGGGGGACGTCCGGTCTTGCCTGTGGTACTGGATGGCATTCCTATGAGTGCCCTACTAGACACTGGGTCACAGGTCACCACCATCCCGTACGTGCTCTTCAAGCGGTACTGGAATGACTCGGACATAACCCGCTACCCAGACGACGACCTGAGCATTATCGCCAGCAATGGTCAGCCCGTGCCACAGATAGGATTTAAGGAGGTGACCATCAAGGTCGGTAAAGTTGAACTGCCTGCACAAGGACTGATCATTGTGGATATTGACCGTCACGCGAGTCACCCAAAAATAACCCTAGGTACTAATGTAATCGAAAACTGTCTTGCAGAGGTGATTCTTATTTTGCAACAGGTTGGTCTAAGAGGTAGAGACTACCAAGCAATGGTAGAACCCGTCTACTCAGACAGTAGGCCCACCATTTTGACAGCACGGGGGGTGGTCGATGTACGCCACGGGAGGGTACCAGTCCGCATCATAAATATCGGGGAGAGAGAAGTATACCTGCCCCGGTATGCCACGCTAGCCAAATTGTTCACCATCAACCAGAACTCGGTACAGGCCGTGGAACCCTTGCCTCCATCTCAACCAGAGGAAGGTAACGGCTGTAAGAAACCACTGGAGGACTGGTGTCAGCAACTGTTAGAACCTTGCTCTTAGGTTTTTTCCTTTGCTGGTCACATGACCTTGTTGGCCTATTTAATCCTGCTCCGCCCTTCTGGCTTTGCTGGACTTCATTGTATAACTACTTTCTAGCTAGCCTGTGCTCTGTATCTAACTCTGTTAGTTTGCTTGGTCTACGGACCTCAGTGTTCTATATATTTTGTTTGTTTGTCTTTCTGCTACTATTTCTGTTAGGAGGTGTCCCATTTTCCTCCCAGTCCTTAGTACTTGTAGGGATTCCTTCCCCACATCTATAGGTCTCCGTACAGACTAGCTTAGGACTTTAGCAGGTCTGATCGCAGGATCAGGTCCCCTGTTACATCGTAGGGATAAAGCTGAGTTCTATCGTAGGGACAGATCTCCTCTCTTTCCTTAGCTCTGGTAGCAGAACATAACAGTAAGTCCAGCCTGCAAATTCTCTAAGGAAAGATTTTTCTGTTCCATCATGGTGTCGGTTCAGGATTTGGCTCATCGCCTGCAGGGACTCTCTCTGGAGGTGGCCGAGCTCCGTCAGCACGTGAGTAACTGTCCTGGAGCACATTTCTTGGAGCCTAAGGTATGTTTGCCGGATTTATTTTTTGGTGAACACCGAGAATTTTTTTCATTTAAAAATGCTAGCTTATTGTATTTTCGTTTGAGACCCAAGTCCTCTGGGGATGAATCCCAGCGCATAGGGTTCATAATGTCACTTTTGCGCAAAGAGCCTCAGGAGTGGGCCTTTTCTTTGCAACCTAGTGATACATGCTTCAGATCAGTGGATAGTTTTTTTTCTGCTTTGGGGCTATTATATGATGATCCTGACCGTGTCGCATCAGCTGAGACTGAGTTGAGACGTTTGAAACAGGGATCAGGTAATGTGGAAAAATATTGTACTCATTTCCGTCGTTGGTCTACTTAAACAGGGTGGAACGATTCTGCTCTGAAAAGTCTATTTCTTGCTGGGCTCAATGAAAGGGTTAAAGACCTGCTAATTGCTTATCCTACACCTGAAGATTTGCAACAGGCTATGCAATTAGCTATACGGGTGGATAGGAGACTGCGTGCTAGGGTTAATGAGAGCAAATCCTCTGCTATGTCAGTTTCTGGTTATGAGAATGTGTGTACTAACAGTGGTGAACCGATGGAGATTGGATCGGTGGCACCTCGCTCTCAAGAAAAAGATCGCAGATTTTCTGAAGGCTTGTGTTTCTATTGCGGAAAATCTGGTCATTTGATTAAAGGCTGTGAGCTTCGTATGAAGAAAGAAAAAAAAATGGTCAGTCATGCCCGTATTGCCTGTTTAAATTCCAAGGGTGTATTTTTAGCTGCTTCCACGATTGCTCAGGAAAAATTAATGGAATTTCGGGTGTTTGTTGATTGTGGGTCTACTCTGAATGTAATTGATGGGGGATTCTTGGAAAGACTCAATTTAAAACCCGAACCTTTATCATCCCCCATTGCTGTGGTTTCTGTGGATGGTTCCCCTTTGAAGAATATTACTCTCAAGGTCTGTGAATTTCCTCTCACTATTAATGGTGTTCACCATGAGAAATTGGATTTGGTAGTTTTGAATAACTTGCCTTCTCCAGTAATATTGGGATTGCCCTGGTTAAAATTTCACAATCCTGTACTGGATTGGTCTACCAGTGAAATTAAATCCTGGAGCCATAAATGTTATGACAAGTGTTGTAACGGGCGTATTGCAGCTTTGGATAGGGGAGAATTGCCTGTTCCTATTCAGGATTTTTGGAGAGTTTTTTCTGAGAAGGAATCGCAGGTTTTGCCTCCCCATAGAGACTATGATTGTTCTATTGAATTTGTCCCTGGAGCAACTCTTCCTAAAAGTCATTTATTTAACCTTACTATTCCTGAGAGGAAAGCTTTGGAGGAATACATACAGACAAGTTTGGCCGCCGGTCACATTAGGCCCTCTAAGTCTCCTGTGGCGGTTGGATTTTTTTTTGTAAAAAAAAAGGACAGCGGTTTACGTCCTTGTCTGGATTTTCGTGAGATTAACAAAATTACTGTACGCAATCCTTACCCACTGCCATTGATTCCTGATCTGTTTAACCAGTTAATGGGGGCCAAGTGGTTCTCTAAAATTGACCTTAAGGGGGCATACAATCTGTTGCGCATGAAGGAGGGTGACGAATGGAAGACTGCTTTTAACACTCCTGTGGGTCATTTTGAGAATCTGGTTATGCCTTTTGGTCTTACTAATGCTCCTGCATTTTTTCAGAATCTTATTAATGACATCCTTAGACCTTTGATCGGCAAAAATGTGGTTGTGTATTTGGATGACATTTTGATTTATTCGCCGGATCTGGAGTCTCATTGGCGGAGCGTACGTGAGGTATTACAGTTGTTAATGGACAATTCGCTTTTTGCTAAGCTGGAGAAATGTGAGTTCGCTGTACAGAGAATTAGTTTTTTGGGTTACATTATCTCCAGCGAAGGTTTTGAGATGGACCCGGTTAAAGTTCAAGCTGTACAGGAATGGCCTAGGCCTATTGGTTTGAAATCGATACAGAGGTTTTTAGGTTTCGCCAATTATTACAGAAAATTCATAAAAAATTTTTCTAGTATTGTCAAACCTCTGACCGATCTCACCAGGAAAGGTGCTGATGCGGTTCAGTGGTCTTCTGAGGCCATTGAAGCTTTTGTGTATCTCAAGGAGAGGTTCACCTCTGCTCCCATCCTTATGCAGCCTGATGTGACTAAGCCGTTTTTGGTTGAGGTTGATGCTTCCTCTGTGGGGGTTGGCGCAGTATTGTCTCAGGATAACGGGGATGGATTACATCCCTGTGCCTTTTTTTCAAAAAAATTTTCGGAGACTGAACTGAATTACGATATTGGTAATCGGGAATTATTGGCTATTAAACTCGCATTTGAACACTGGCGCCACTTCTTGGAAGGTGCGGAATTTCCCGTTCAGGTTCTTACGGATCATAAAAATCTGATTTATCTTGATGCTGCCAAGCGCCTGAATGCCCGTCAGGCTAGGTGGGCACTGTTTTTCTCGCGGTTTAATTTCTCCGTTACTTACATCCCTGGTACTAAGAATGTTAAGGCGGATGCCTTGTCTCGCAGTTTTTCTCCCATAGTCGGTGCTGAGAAAGAGGAGAACATTTTACAAGAAGGTGTTGTGATAGCTGCTTTGGACTCCGTTTTGGAAGATGAGATTCTTAAAGCACAGGAGAATGCCCCATCTAACACTCCTCATGGGAGGTTGTTTGTGCCTGGGACCTTTAGGAGAGATTTGTTTGTTGAGTGTCACGAATCTCGGTTGGCAGGTCATCCCGGAATCTCTGAGACCAAGAGACTGGTGGGTCGCAGTTTTTGGTGGCCTGGATGGCAGAAGGAAGTCATTAAGTGGGTGCGTCAATGTACTATATGTGCTAGATCTAAGTCCTCACATACTTCTGCTGCGGGGTTGCTTTGTCCTTTGGAGGTTCCCAGTGCTCCTTGGACACATTTGGCTATGGACTTTATAACTGACCTTCCCCCCTCTGAGGGTTTTACTGTCATCTGGGTGGTCGTGGACCGTTTTAGCAAGATGTGTCACTTGGTTCCCTTCGTCAAACTGCCCTGCGCTAAAACTCTCGCTAAGGCCTTTGTCAAGGAAATTGTCAGACTTCATGGCGTTCCTACTGACATTGTTTCTGATAGGGGTCCTCAGTTCGTGGCTCGTTTTTGGCGTGCCTTTTGTGACAGGTTGGGAGTTCATTTGTCGTTCTCGTCCGGATATCATCCTGAATCTAATGGCCAGACAGAAAGGAAAAACCAGGATGTTGAGCAGTTCTTGCGTTGTTTTGTGGCAGACAATCAAGAGGGGTGGTCTGAGTTTCTGCCACTTGCTGAATTTGCTCTGAACAATCATACATCTTCTTCTGCTGGTTGTTCGCCTTTTTTTTGTTGTTCTGGGAGACATCCGTCGTTTGGGTCGTTCTCCAAGTTGGGATCTGCCGTGCCTGAGGAGGAGAATTTTTCCGGTGATTTGGAGAGAGTTTGGACGGATGTGCGTGGTAATCTTCAGGAGGCCAACAGAAAATCTAAAGACTACTTTGATAGGAAACGACAGGAGGTTTTGTTCGCTGTTGGTGACATGGTTTGGTTGTCCTCTAGGAATCTGCGGTTGAGGATTCCTTCTAAGAAATTGGGTCCCAAGTTTGTAGGGCCCTTTAAGGTGCTTCAGGTTGTCAACCAATCTGCTGTTAGGTTGGAGGTTCCTACCTCCTGGAGAATTAATCCGGTATTTCATGTCTCTCTGTTAAAAAAAGCTGTTGTGTCGGATGGTGACGCCTCTGCCTCTGTTCCTCCGGTGGTGGAGGACGGGGAATATGAAATTTCTCGCATCCTTAACTCTAGACGGTATAGAGGTAGTTTGCAGTATCTTGTGGCCTGGAAAGGTTTCGGACCCGAGGATAACTCTTGGGTGAGGTCAGATGATGTTTCCGCGTCCAGACTTATCAGAGCGTTTCACAGGAGATTTCCTGATAAGCCTGGTCCTAGGGGATCCGGAGGATCCTCTTAGAAGGGGGGGTACTGTTAGAACCTTGCTCTTAGGTTTTTTCCTTTGCTGGTCACATGACCTTGTTGGCCTATTTAATCCTGCTCCGCCCTTCTGGCTTTGCTGGACTTCATTGTATAACTACTTTCTAGCTAGCCTGTGCTCTGTATCTAACACTGTTAGTTTGCTTGGTCTACGGACCTCAGTGTTCTATATATTTTGTTTGTTTGTCTTTCTGCTACTATTTCTGTTAGGAGGTGTCCCATTTTCCTCCCAGTCCTTAGTACTTGTAGGGATTCCTTCCCCACATCTATAGGTCTCCGTACAGACTAGCTTAGGACTTTAGCAGGTCTGATCGCAGGATCAGGTCCCCTGTTACATCGTAGGGATAAAGCTGAGTTCTATCGTAGGGACAGATCTCCTCTCTTTCCTTAGCTCTGGTAGCAGAACATAACAGTAAGTCCAGCCTGCAAATTCTCTAAGGAAAGATTTTTCTGTTCCATCATGGTGTCGGCTCAGGATTTGGCTCATCGCCTGCAGGGACTCTCTCTGGAGGTGGCCGAGCTCCGTCAGCACGTGAGTAACTGTCCTGGAGCACATTTCTTGGAGCCTAAGGTATGTTTGCCGGATTTATTTTTTGGTGAACACCGAGAATTTTTTTCATTTAAAAATGCTTGCTTATTGTATTTTCGTTTGAGACCCAAGTCCTCTGGGGATGAATCCCAGCGCATAGGGTTCATAATGTCACTTTTGCGCAAAGAGCCTCAGGAGTGGGCCTTTTCTTTGCAACCTAGTGATACATGCTTCAGATCAGTGGATAGTTTTTTTTCTGCTTTGGGGCTATTATATGATGATCCTGACCGTGTCGCATCAGCTGAGACTGAGTTGAGACGTTTGAAACAAGGATCAGGTAATGTGGAAAAATATTGTACTCATTTCCGTCGTTGGTCTACTCAAACAGGGTGGAACGATTCTGCTCTGAAAAGTCTATTTCTTGCTGGGCTCAATGAAAGGGTTAAAGACCTGCTAATTGCTTATCCTACACCTGAAGATTTGCAACAGGCTATGCAATTAGCTATACGGGTGGATAGGAGACTGCGTGCTAGGGTTAATGAGAGCAAATCCTCTGCTATGTCAGTTTCTGGTTATGAGAATGTGTGTACTAACAGTGGTGAACCGATGGAGATTGGATCGGTGGCACCTCGCTCTCAAGAAAAAGATCGCAGATTTTCTGAAGGCTTGTGTTTCTATTGCGGAAAATCTGGTCATTTGATTAAAGGCTGTGAGCTTCGTATGAAGAAAGAAAAAAAAATGGTCAGTCATGCCCGTATTGCCTGTTTAAATTCCAAGGGTGTATTTTTAGCTGCTTCCACGATTGCTCAGGAAAAATTAATGGAATTTCGGGTGTTTGTTGATTGTGGGTCTACTCTGAATGTAATTGATGGGGGATTCTTGGAAAGACTCAATTTAAAACCCGAACCTTTATCATCCCCCATTGCTGTGGTTTCTGTGGATGGTTCCCCTTTGAAGAATATTACTCTCAAGGTCTGTGAATTTCCTCTCACTATTAATGGTGTTCACCATGAGAAATTGGATTTGGTAGTTTTGAATAACTTGCCTTCTCCAGTAATATTGGGATTGCCCTGGTTAAAATTTCACAATCCTGTACTGGATTGGTCTACCAGTGAAATTAAATCCTGGATAAATGTTATGACAAGTGTTGTAACGGGCGTATTGCAGCTTTGGATAGGGGAGAATTGCCTGTTCCTATTCAGGATTTTTGGAGAGTTTTTTCTGAGAAGGAATCGCAGGTTTTGCCTCCCCATAGAGACTATGATTGTTCTATTGAATTTGTCCCTGGAGCAACTCTTCCTAAAAGTCATTTATTTAACCTTACTATTCCTGAGAGGAAAGCTTTGGAGGAATACATACAGACAAGTTTGGCCGCCGGTCACATTAGGCCCTCTAAGTCTCCTGTGGCGGTTGGATTTTTTTTTGTAAAAAAAAAGGACGGCGGTTTACGTCCTTGTCTGGATTTTCGTGAGATTAACAAAATTACTGTACGCAATCCTTACCCACTGCCATTGATTCCTGATCTGTTTAACCAGTTAATGGGGGCCAAGTGGTTCTCTAAAATTGACCTTAAGGGGGCATACAATCTGTTGCGCATGAAGGAGGGTGACGAATGGAAGACTGCTTTTAACACTCCTGTGGGTCATTTTGAGAATCTGGTTATGCCTTTTGGTCTTACTAATGCTCCTGCATTTTTTCAGAATCTTATTAATGACATCCTTAGACCTTTGATCGGCAAAAATGTGGTTGTGTATTTGGATGACATTTTGATTTATTCGCCGGATCTGGAGTCTCATTGGCGGAGCGTACGTGAGGTATTACAGTTGTTAATGGACAATTCGCTTTTTGCTAAGCTGGAGAAATGTGAGTTCGCTGTACAGAGAATTAGTTTTTTGGGTTACATTATCTCCAGCGAAAGTTTTGAGATGGACCCGGTTAAAGTTCAAGCTGTACAGGAATGGCCTAGGCCTATTGGTTTGAAATCGATACAGAGGTTTTTAGGTTTCGCCAATTATTACAGAAAATTCATAAAAAATTTTTCTAGTATTGTCAAACCTCTGACCGATCTCACCAGGAAAGGTGCTGATGCGGTTCAGTGGTCTTCTGAGGCCATTGAAGCTTTTGTGTATCTCAAGGAGAGGTTCACCTCTGCTCCCATCCTTATGCAGCCTGATGTGACTAAGCCGTTTTTGGTTGAGGTTGATGCTTCCTCTGTGGGGGTTGGCGCAGTATTGTCTCAGGATAACGGGGATGGATTACATCCCTGTGCCTTTTTTTCAAAAAAATTTTCGGAGACTGAACTGAATTACGATATTGGTAATCGGGAATTATTGGCTATTAAACTCGCATTTGAACACTGGCGCCACTTCTTGGAAGGTGCGGAATTTCCCGTTCAGGTTCTTACGGATCATAAAAATCTGATTTATCTTGATGCTGCCAAGCGCCTGAATGCCCGTCAGGCTAGGTGGGCACTGTTTTTCTCGCGGTTTAATTTCTCCGTTACTTACATCCCTGGTACTAAGAATGTTAAGGCGGATGCCTTGTCTCGCAGTTTTTCTCCCATAGTCGGTGCTGAGAAAGAGGAGAACATTTTACAAGAAGGTGTTGTGATAGCTGCTTTGGACTCCGTTTTGGAAGATGAGATTCTTAAAGCACAGGAGAATGCCCCATCTAACACTCCTCATGGGAGGTTGTTTGTGCCTGGGACCTTTAGGAGAGATTTGTTTGTTGAGTGTCACGAATCTCGGTTGGCAGGTCATCCCGGAATCTCTGAGACCAAGAGACTGGTGGGTCGCAGTTTTTGGTGGCCTGGATGGCAGAAGGAAGTCATTAAGTGGGTGCGTCAATGTACTATATGTGCTAGATCTAAGTCCTCACATACTCCTGCTGCGGGGTTGCTTTGTCCTTTGGAGGTTCCCAGTGCTCCTTGGACACATTTGGCTATGGACTTTATAACTGACCTTCCCCCCTCTGAGGGTTTTACTGTCATCTGGGTGGTCGTGGACCGTTTTAGCAAGATGTGTCACTTGGTTCCCTTCGTCAAACTGCCCTGCGCTAAAACTCTCGCTAAGGCCTTTGTCAAGGAAATTGTCAGACTTCATGGCGTTCCTACTGACATTGTTTCTGATAGGGGTCCTCAGTTCGTGGCTCGTTTTTGGCGTGCCTTTTGTGACAGGTTGGGAGTTCATTTGTCGTTCTCGTCCGGATATCATCCTGAATCTAATGGCCAGACAGAAAGGAAAAACCAGGATGTTGAGCAGTTCTTGCGTTGTTTTGTGGCAGACAATCAAGAGGGGTGGTCTGAGTTTCTGCCACTTGCTGAATTTGCTCTGAACAATCATACATCTTCTGCTGGTTGTTCGCCTTTTTTTTGTTGTTCTGGGAGACATCTGTCGTTTGGGTCGTTCTCCAAGTTGGGATCTGCCGTGCCTGAGGAGGAGAATTTTTCCGGTGATTTGGAGAGAGTTTGGACGGATGTGCGTGGTAATCTTCAGGAGGCCAACAGAAAATCTAAAGACTACTTTGATAGGAAACGACAGGAGGTTTTGTTCGCTGTTGGTGACATGGTTTGGTTGTCCTCTAGGTATCTGCGGTTGAGGATTCCTTCTAAGAAATTGGGTCCCAAGTTTGTAGGGCCCTTTAAGGTGCTTCAGGTTGTCAACCAATCTGCTGTTAGGTTGGAGGTTCCTACCTCCTGGAGAATTAATCCGGTATTTCATGTCTCTCTGTTAAAAAAAGCTGTTGTGTCGGATGGTGACGCCTCTGCCTCTGTTCCTCCGGTGGTGGAGGACGGGGAATATGAAATTTCTCGCATCCTTAACTCTAGACGGTATAGAGGTAGTTTGCAGTATCTTGTGGCCTGGAAAGGTTTCGGACCCGAGGATAACTCTTGGGTGAGGTCAGATGATGTTTCCGCGTCCAGACTTATCAGAGCATTTCACAGGAGATTTCCTGATAAGCCTGGTCCTAGGGGATCCGGAGGATCCTCTTAGAAGGGGGGGTACTGTTAGAACCTTGCTCTTAGTTTTTTTCCTTTGCTGGTCACATGACCTTGTTGGCCTATTTAATCCTGCTCCGCCCTTCTGGCTTTGCTGGACTTCATTGTATAACTACTTTCTAGCTAGCCTGTGCTCTGTATCTAACTCTGTTAGTTTGCTTGGTCTACGGACCTCAGTGTTCTATATATTTTGTTTGCTTGTCTTTCTGCTACTATTTCTGTTAGGAGGTGTCCCATTTTCCTCCCAGTCCTTAGTACTTGTAGGGATTCCTTCCCCACATCTATAGGTCTCCGTACAGACTAGCTTAGGACTTAAGCAGGTCTGATCGCAGGATCAGGTCCCCTGTTACATCGTAGGGATAAAGCTGAATTCTATCGTAGGGACAGATCTCCTCTCTTTCCTTAGCTCTGGTAGCAGAACATAACAGCAACTGCATTTGGTTACTGACTCCACTCCCTCACACCAAAAACAGGGAGTCTATCGGGTGGTACAAGAGTATGAGAGAGTGTTTAGTAAACACCCGCTGGACTACGGGCGAGTAAAGGGGGTAGAACATCACATCCCCACAGGAGACCATCCTCCCATAAAGGAGAGATACCGACCCGTACCCCCTGCACACTATCAACACGCCAAGGGGATGCTAAAAGACGTGAAGGAGGCTGGGGTAATTAGGGACAGCTGTAGCCCCTGGGCAGCTCCACTAGTCTTAGTGAAAAAGAAAGACAACACCATGAGAATGTGTGTAGACTACAGGAAGGTCAACCGTATCACACACAAAGATGCGTACCCGTTACCAAGGATAGAAGAGTCCTTAGCTGCATTAAAATCTGCTAACTTCTTCTCTACTTTGGATCTCACTAGCGGGTACTGGCAGGTTCCTGTAGCAGAGGCGGACCGGGAGAAGACCGCATTCACCACCCCGATGGGACTCAGCGAATTTAACTGTATGCCGTTCGGGCTCTGCAACGCACCAGGAACCTTCCAACGGTTGATGGAATGCTGTCTGGGACACCGGAACTTCGAGACGGTCCTATTATACCTGGACGATGTCATCATCTATTCTAAGACCTATGAGGACCATCTGGAACACCTGGCAGAAGTGTTTGAAGCCCTGGCAAGCTGTAGCATCGGCGTCTCTGCCCCGTTCTAGGCAGAGACGCCGTCCCTCTCACCTCCCCGCTCCTGGCGCGGCGTCCTCCAGCGCTTCTCTCCCCGCTGCTTCCGGCACGCGCTCCTTCCCCGGTAGTGTGCTTAGGGCGCGCGCGCGCGCGCTCCCCCTCTCTTAAAGGGACCGCGCGCGCCGTCCTAAGGAGTCCCCGGCCAATTGCCGGAGGACCTCCCATATAAAAGGCACCTCCTCCAAAATGGAGGTGCCCGAGCAATGTTGTAGCACTGTTCACTACTCTGCTTCAGCCCTCAGGTCCCGTTGCCAGTTACCTGCCAGATACCTGCCAGTCTGCTGTCTAATTCCTGCCTGATATCCTGCTACCTGCCTGCTAGCCTGAGGTCCGACGGTCTGCCTTCCAACTTCTGTCAGTCTGTCTAAGGACCAGCCTGCCCGCTCACCTGGGAGCGCACATCTTCTACCTGCCTGCTTGCCTGAGGTCCGACGGTCTGCCTTCCAACTCCTGTCAGTCTGTCTAAGGACCAGCTTGCCCGCTCACCTGGGAGCGCTCATCTGCTGCCTGTCTGCTAGCCTACCAGGAGGCTCTGCCGTCACGTGCTGTGACCACCCGCCTGTCCAGAGACTCCTGCCCGCTCACCTGGGAGCGCTCATCTGCTACCTGTCTGTTGGTCTTCCTGGAGGCTCCGCCGTCACATGCTGTGACCACCCGATTATCCAGAGACTCTCGCCTGCTCACCTGGGAGCTCACGTCTATCATCTGCCGCCACAGGTCGTACCAATCCTTTACCCAGAGACTGCCCCGGTCACTTGCCGTGACCTCCTGCCCGTTCATCCAGAGACTGCCCCGGTCACTTGCCGTGACCTCCTGCCCGTTCATCCAGAGACTGCCCCGGTCACTTGCCATGACCTCCTGTCCGTTCATTCAGAGACTGTCCCAGTCACCTGCTGTGACTGCCAGCCCGTCTACCCTGGTCGCCACCCGCTCCCTTACAAGGACCGCCCCCTTGTATAGTAGCTCAGAGGTTCCGTCTCCCAGACCCGTTACAGTTTGCTCGGGCCATGGAACCCGGTGGCACCCAAGCTCCCTCGCTCTCGGACCTGTGTCATGAACTGTCCCGTCAGAGGTCCCAACAGGAGTCCATCCTGGGTCACCTGCGGAATGTCAATTCTCGCCTGGACACTCTGACTGCTCTGCCTGCAACCACCGCCAGTGCCATGACTCGCAATCCGGCAGCTCCACTGCCCACTAATAACATGGTATCCTACCCCGGACCCCGGCTTTCTGCACCTCCTCGTTTCGGAGGCGACTCCGCCCAGGCTCGGGGCTTCATAAATCAGTGCACCCTGCACTTTGAACTCCTGTCTCACCAGTTTAACTCCGACCGGGCCAAAATTGCCTTCATCATGTCCCATCTCACCGGAGAGGCCCTGGCCTGGCTAAATCCTCTATGGGAGAGAGGAGACCCCCTGGTGTCCGACTTGCCTGCCTTTCTCACGGCTTTCCGGAAAGTCTTCGACGAACCCGGACGGAAGACCTCATCCGCATCATCTCTGCTACGCCTCCGTCAGGGAAGTCTCACCGTGGGCCAATATGCCATACGGTTCCGTACCCTTGCCTCGGAGCTGGCCTGGGATAATGACGCTCTGGTTTCCGTCTTCTGGGAGGGTCTGTCCGGCCGTATTAAAGATGAACTTGCCGGTCGGGACATTCCTACCACTCTCGATGACCTAATAACTCTTGCCACCCGGATTGACCTGCGGTTCCAGGAGCGTGCCAAAGAGGTCACCCGTGAGAGGTGGTTTCCACGTCTAGCTCCTACTTTTCAGAAACCCGTCACTCCCTCCGTCTCTCCTCAGCTACACTCTCCTGAGCCTATGCAGGTCGACCAGACCAAGATGGTCGGTTCTCGCCAAGAATCTCGCCGAGCCGAGGGAAGCTGTTTCTATTGTGGCAGTATGAAGCACTTCATCCGTTCCTGCCCGGAAAAGCCGGGAAACGCCAGTGTCTAGGACCACTCGGAGAGGTCGTCCTAGACAAAAGTAAGCCCTCTCCGTCTCTGACCTTACCGGTCTCTATTGCTTGGGGAGAAAACTCTCTTTGAACTCGCCCATCTGGATTCTGGAGCTGCTGGAAACCTCATCTCCCAGTCTCTGGTAGAGAGATACCATATTCCCACCAAGTCCCTGGCTGAACCATTGTCAGTCGCCTCCGTGGATGGAAGACTTCTCTCGTAGACCATCCTGCTCGTCACCGAACCCATAACCCTGCAGGTGGGAATGCTGCACTCTGATGAGATCTCATTCCATGTGCTGTCCGGACTTTCTCACTCCCTGTTGCTAGGTCTACCTTGGCTCCAGACACATGAACCCGTATTGAACTGGCGGTCCGGTGAAGTACTCCGATGGGGTCCTGACTGCCATAGGACCTGCCTGGTCCCGGTCCGTCCACTTCGCCCTCAGCCTACTCCAGCTAACTTACCTGGTCTCCCGGCTCCCTACTGGCCCTATGCGGACGTCTTCGGTAAGAAGGAAGCTGAGACGTTGCCACCCCATAGGCCATACGATTGCCCGATCGACCTGGTACCTGGCACCACTCCTCCCCGTGGGCGTATCTACCCGTTGTCTGCAGCCGAGACCCGAGCCATGTCTGAGTACATTGAAGAGAATCTGGCTAGGGGATTTATCCGAAAATCTACCTCTCCGGCTGGAGCCGGATTCTTCTTTGTCAAAAAGAAAGACGGCTCGCTACGTCCCTGTATAGACTACAGAGGACTCAATCTCATCACGGTAAAAAACAAATATCCCCTGCCACTCATCTCCGAATTGTTTGACCGTCTCAAGGGCGCCAGGATCTTCTCCAAGCTGGATCTACGAGGAGCGTATAATCTGGTCCGTATCCGTCAAGGAGACGAGTGGAAGACGGCATTCAATACCTGGGACGGTCACTACGAGTACCTTGTGATGCCCTTCGGTCTCTGTAATGCTCCCGCGGTCTTTCAGGAACTAGTCAACGACATCTTCCGTGACCTCCTGTACTCCTGCGTAGTGGTATACCTGGACGATATCTTGGTCTTCTCTCCGGATCTCCCCACACACCGGAGGGATGTTCGTCAGGTCCTGCTTAGGCTTCGGCAGAACCACCTTTACGCCAAATACGAGAAGTGCCTCTTCGATCAGACCTCGCTTCCGTTCTTGGGCTATGTCATCTCCCAAACAGGTCTGCAAATGGATCCCGAGAAGCTCTCTTCCGTTCTAAAATGGCCTCGTCCTGAAGGTTTGAAGGCGATACAGCGATTCCTGGGCTTCGCTAATTATTATCGTCTTTTCATCCCACACTTCTCGTCTCGGACTGCTCCCATATCTGCACTTACCCGTAAGGGGGCTAACCCCAGGACATGGTCGCCTGAAGCCGAGGAGGCCTTCCTTTCCCTAAAGAAAGCCTTCGCCTCTGCTCCCGTCCTGCACCGTCCGGACTGTAATAAACAATTCTACTTGGAGGTTGATGCCTCCTCCTCCGGAGCCGGAGCGGTGCTCACCCAGAAGTCTTCTACCGGGAGAATGGTAACGTGCGGCTTCTTCTCCAAAATCTTCTCCTCGTCGGAGCGCAACTACTCCATTGGAGATCGGGAATTGCTAGCCATCAAATTGGCACTGGGAGAGTGGCGCTATCTGCTTGAAGGGGCTCTCTACCCGGTAATTATCTACACGGATCACAAAAACCTGGCATATCTCCAAAATGCCCAGAGACTCAATCCTCGCCAGGCCCGGTGGTCGTTGTTTTTTGCCCGCTTCGACTTCATTCTTCATTTACGTCCGGCGGACAAGAACGTCAAAGCTGATGCCTTGTCCCGGTCCTTCCTGTCCTCCGATCAAGAGGAGGAACCTACGCACATCATCGACTCCTCCAAGGTGATGAATGTGGCCCCCTTGGATCTGACTCGTCTTCCACCCGGTAAGACGTTCGTAGCTGTGCCAGATCGGGAGAGGGTTCTTCGCTGGGGACATTCTTCTAAACTAGCTGGCCATGCTGGCCAAAAGAAGACCTTCCAACTTATTACCCGGCATTACTGGTGGCCTACCCTGCGTAAGGACGTGGTAGACTTCATCGCGGCCTGTTCATCCTGTGCCCGTAACAAAGTTCCCCGACATCTACCTGCCGGCCATCTCCTGCCCCTTCCCGTACCTGCTGCTCCTTGGCAACACATCGCTATGGACTTTATCACCGACCTTCCAGTTTCTGCCGGTTGTACTGTCATTTGGGTTGTCGCTGACCGTTTTTCTAAGATGGCCCACTTCATTCCCCTGCCTGGTCTTCCATCTGCACCCGAGCTGGCTAAAGACTTTATCCGCCACATCTTCCGTCTCCATGGTCTGCCCCTCCACATCGTGTCGGATCGTGGGGTTCAGTTCACCTCTCGCTTCTGGAGAGCCACATGTAAGCTGCTGGATATTTCCCTGGATTTCTCCTTCGCTTACCACCCTCAGTCCAATGGTCAAGTGGAGCGGATCAATCAGATCTTGTCCAGCTACCTCCGGCACTTCGTTGATGCTCACCACTCGGACTGGGTGGATCTCCTACCATGGGCCGAGTTCTCTTATAACAACCATGAGAGCGAGTCCTCTTCCAAATCCCCGTTCTTTATAGTCGGTGGCCAACATCCCCGGATTCCACTTCCTGTCTCCGTTTCTGTGGACAACCCTGCTGCGGAGTCTCTTGTCAGCGAATTTTCTACTATTTGGGAGAGCACCAGGTCCGCTCTTCTTCTCTCCTCTGAGCGGATGAAGAGATATGCTGATAAGAGACGTCTGGGTCCGCCCCAATTCCGTCCGGGAGACAAGGTTTGGCTCTCATCCAAACATGTGCGGCTCAAAGTACCCTCCTACAAGTTGGGTCCTCGATTCATCGGCCCCTTCGAAGTCCTCAGGCAAATTAACCCTGTGGCCTACAAATTAAAACTCCCGGCCACCCTACGGATCCCCAACTCCTTACACGTATCTCTCCTCAAACCCGTTGTCTTTAACTTTTTTTCCAAAAATCCAGGTGCCCCTCCTTCTCCGGTTTCCGCTGATGACATCTTTGAGGTAGAGAGTATTCTGGCCTCCAAGAGGGTAAGAGGAAAAACCTTTTTTCTGGTAGATTGGAAGGGGTTTGGTCCTGAGGAGAGAACTTGGGAACCCAGGGAGAACATCAACGCCCCGCTTCTCCTTGAGAAATTTCTTTCTGACCAAAAAAAGAGGGGGCCTAAAGGGGGGGGTACTGTAGCATCGGCGTCTCTGCCCCGTTCTAGGCAGAGACGCCGTCCCTCTCACCTCCCCGCTCCTGGCGCGGCGTCCTCCAGCGCTTCTCTCCCCGCTGCTTCCGGCACGCGCTCCTTCCCCGGCAGTGTGCTTAGGGCGCGCGCGCGCGCGCTCCCCCTCTCTTAAAGGGACCGCGCGCGCCGTCCTAAGGAGTCCCCGGCCAATTGCCGGAGGACCTCCCATATAAAAGGCATCTCCTCCAAAATGGAGGTGCCCGAGCAATGTTGTAGCACTGTTCACTACTCTGCTTCAGCCCTCAGGTCCCGTTGCCAGTTACCTGCCAGATACCTGCCAGTCTGCTGTCTAATTCCTGCCTGATATCCTGCTACCTGCCTGCTAGCCTGAGGTCCGACGGTCTGCCTTCCAACTTCTGTCAGTCTGTCTAAGGACCAGCCTGCCCGCTCACCTGGGAGCGCACATCTTCTACCTGCCTGCTTGCCTGAGGTCTGACGGTCTGCGTTCCAACTCCTGTCAGTCTGTCTAAGGACCAGCTTGCCCGCTCACCTGGGAGCGCTCATCTGCTGCCTGTCTGCTAGCCTACCAGGAGGCTCTGCCGTCACGTGCTGTGACCACCCGCCTGTCCAGAGACTCCTGCCCGCTCACCTGGGAGCGCTCATCTGCTACCTGTCTGTTGGTCTTCCTGGAGGCTCCGCCGTCACATGCTGTGACCACCCGATTATCCAGAGACTCTCGCCTGCTCACCTGGGAGCTCACGTCTATCATCTGCCGCCACAGGTCGTACCAATCCTTTACCCAGAGACTGCCCCGGTCACTTGCCGTGACCTCCTGCCCGTTCATCCAGAGACTGCCCCGGTCACTTGCCGTGACCTCCTGCCCGTTCATCCAGAGACTGCCCCGGTCACTTGCTGTGACCTCCTGTCCGTTCATTCAGAGACTGTCCCAGTCACCTGCTGTGACTGCCTGCCCGTCTACCCTGGTCGCCACCTGCTCCCTTACAAGGACCGCCCCCTTGTATAGTAGCTCAGAGGTTCCGCCTCCCAGACCCGTTACACAAGCTATGGCCTAAAGGTAAAACCCTCGAAGTGTCATCTACTGAAGCCAAAGGTACAGTACCTGGGACACGTGGTGAGTGCTGACGGAGTGGCTCCCGACCCTGACAAGATCACCGTGATTAAGGACTGGCCAAGACCATCCAGCATAAAGGAAGTGCGGCAGTTCCTCGGGTTGGTAGGCTACTACCGAAGATTCATTCCCGATTTTACCAAGAAGGCAGCTCCTATGCAGGACCTCCTGATAGGCCAGTCCAGGAAGGCCAAAAACCAGAAGCCGCCCTTCAAGTGGGAAAAGCTAGAAGAGGAGTCCTTCCGCCAGCTGAAGATGGCCCTCACGGGGGATGAAATCCTGGCGTACCCTGATTACAGCCAGCCCTTTATCCTCCACACGGACGCAAGCAACATCGGGCTAGGAGCCGTACTGTCCCAGATCCAGCAGGGGAGAGAACGGGTAATTGCTTTCGCCAGCCGAAAACTGTGACCCACAAAAAGAAACCCTGAGAATTACAGCTCGTTCAAGCTAGAGTTCCTGGCAGTGGTGTGGGCAGTAACCGAACGTTTTAAGCATTACCTTGCCTCTTCCAGGTTCACCGTGTACATGGACAACAATCCGTTGACCCACCTGGACACTGCAAGACTGGGTGCCCAGGAGCAGAGATGGATGGCCCGCCTGTCCAATTTTGAGTTCACGATCAAGTACCGGGCAGGACGCTCCAATACCAACGCGGACGCCCTGTCCAGGATGCCGAACCTACTGGACGGAGGGGAAGATCCAGAAGAACTGGAAGAGATCGAACTCCCTGCGTTTCACCGTCATGGGATTACCCAGTATTCCCACCGTGTGAGGGGCCAGCGATCCGCTACGTTCAACCCCTTACCCCACTACAACTGGGCGGAGACGCAAGACAGTGACCCCGCAGTCCGTCTGGTGAAGGAAATGCTGACCCGGCTGACGCCCGCCTGGACCCAGACGCTCCGGAAGAGACCAAGCAACTGTGGACGGAAAAGAGCAGACTGTTTCTCTACAAGGAGAAGTTGTGCCGCAGAATGGTCAATTCCCGGACACATGAGCTGATCTGGCAGGTGGTGGTACCGAGACGGGACGCAGCTATGGTGCTGGAGTCCTACCACAATGGGGCAGGGCACTTCGGATGGAAGAAGCTGGAGTTCCTGCTGCGTGAACGGTTCTACTGGATAGGCATGAGAGCAGCCATTGAGAAGTGGTGTAGAGACTGTGGCCCGTGCAATCTAAGAAGAAGGGACCGTGCCAGCCAGAGGACTCCCCTGCAGCCCATCATCACCAGGCAGCTGCTGGAACTGGTCGCCCTAGACCATGTTAAACTGGCTCCAAGCAGAAGCGGGTATGTCTACGCCCTAACCATCGTGGATCACAACTCCCGGTTCCTGATGGTGGTCCCTGTCAAAGACTTAACGGCTCAGACAGCAGCAAGAGCCTTCCAGCTGCACTTCTGCCGCCCCCACGGGTACCCGGACCAAGTGCTGACGGACCAAGGACCAGCCTTTGAAGCGGAGGTCTTTCAGGAGTTCTGCAACCTGTATGGCTGCAAAAAGATAAGAACAACGCCCTATCACCCCCAAACCAATGGACTCTGCGAGAAGATGAACCAGGTGGTGATAGATCTGCTAAAATCATTGCCCCTGGAAGAACGCAGTCTGTGGCCTGAGAAACTGCCCGATCTGGTGGACCTGTATAACCACATCCCGGTAGGTTGCACCAACTGTACCCCAGCTTACCTCATGTGAGCAAGACCTGGTAAGCTGCCTGTTGACCTGGATATGGGAGTCCTGACACCCGAGGACACCTCACCAGAGGCAGACTGGGATACAGAACGGCAGCAACAGTACCGGAAAGTACAGGAGAGCATCGAGCGAAGTCTCTGTCAATCAAGAGAAAGGCAGGAGAGGACTTATAACCAACATGCTCCCGCTGTTACCCTGGTACCTGGAGAGCAGGTCTTGAAAAGAAAAAGGCGGCTCCATAAGTTGGACGACCAGTGGGAAAAGGACCCGTACACCGTACTGCCCTCAAGCCACAATAATCCAAAGGTGTACGTCATCAGCAAGGATGGAGGAGAGACTACAGCCACTGTCTCCAGAGACCACCTGAAAAAGTGCCCCGAGAGGTTACAAAGCACGGATGAAGATCAGGAAGACCCTCAACCCGTAGAGAAAAAGGAGGAAATGATCAGCACCGTACTCGGAGACTTTCCCCGGTCCTGGACACAAGTAAACAACACTATCGTGGTGCCCGTCCTCACCTTTCTCCAGCCAGCCCCTCAAGTGCCTACAGAAGACCAGGTAGAGCTGGAAGAGCACCCGGCCCAGGAGGCAGAAGAGTCCACACCAGCAGCGCAGGACGATCAACCCTCTGCTAGTAGTGAGCCTGCCGTGCCCCTAGTGAGCCAAAGAGTGCGCAGACAGCTGCCCAGCTTACCCATAACACCTCCTACACCCTGTAGTGCAGAACCAGTTAGTGAGTTGCGTAGATCCACTAGAAGCACTAGAGGTCAGATGCCCGCTCGCTGGAAAATATAAACTAATGCACTGTGAATTTATCTGTTTAACTGTTTATGGTTTTTGTTGTTGCCTGTTACTAATTATGTTTCTCAGTTACCCTGCAGATTTCTTTGGACTAACAGGTTATGGACGCTGGATAACCGGAACAGTTTTGTAGATAGTTGCACCTTGGTGCCTCTTGCGAAGATGGCCGCGGAAGAGAAAACCTGTCTGGCGTGGCCTCCTGCGGCCCAAAGTAGCTAGCTTCAGCCTTGCAGCCACGCCCAAGGCCAACGCAAGGGGTTTTCTTTGGACAGGTCCCCTACTTCGCTTAAAGCTTCACCTTGGGTGACATGGACACCCTCTTGTTTCACGAACTTCACCTTGGGTGATATGGACACCCGGTCACGGACACGCCGTGACCACAAAATGTACTTTTTCATGTTGACTTGTTATTGTTTATACCCTTGTATTTATGTTTCTTTAAAAATGTGTTTAGTCCCGGAGTACTAAAATTTACTAGGGGGGAATGTGGCACCCCAGGGGTCTGGTTGCCACAGTAATAGAAATATTATGTCTGAGAGCAAGTGGGAGGTTTCTCTGGTCAGGAGCCCTGAGCATGCAACACTGCCCACCAAGACCTGGGAGGGGAGGAATCTGCCCTTATAAACTGGGTCTGGGGCGGGATTAGGGGAGTCAGAGCCTGGAGAGGGAAAGTAAGAACCAGGAGCTCTGTAGGAACAGTAGCTGAATACCAGGGGCTGGAGCTGAGCAGAGTTCGCCCTGGTTGAAGACACTAATACCGGACACGGAGTCCGAGGCTGTGGGGACATCCAGGTCCAGCAGCAGAATCCAACCGGCAGGGGATTCCATGTCCTCTGGCCATAGAAGCCCAGAGGCACGGTCACAAGCAAGGGACCAGCAACGCCATTGTGAAGCGGAGGCTAACAGAAGGCCCCAAGTCACCGGCCATACGGGTGAGCACCACACGGTATACTCAGGGACGTGGGCTACTTCTACCCGCATAGAGCAAGGTAGCCAGGAAAGAGTGCAGATAGACGGGGAGGCCTACAACTCCACCTGGCCAGGGGAGATCCTGCTTGCTCACAGACTGACCAGGCCCCTACTGCTAACCAGTACTCCCGGGAGGGTCTGGTTTATACCATCAGTAAAGACCCTGAACTGCACCACACGTCTCTGTGTTTCATCGCCGCACCAGCACCATCAGTACTGGGACACTTACACCATCACTCCCATCATCTCTCACATTAGCTGCCCTGAGGCAATACTTCTCCCGTGGGGAGTTATCCCATACTCGGCTGCGCAAACATCAGCCTCAGCGGTCTGCAGCGCAGCGGCGGTCCCCACTGACCGCAATCCACGGGTGGCGTAGTCGGACATTGTTATTACCTAAGACTGCCACTGGTTTGACCGCCCTGGGCACGGACCGGGTCACCGCCACACTGAGACTACAACCCCCAGCGATCCAGCTCCGGGTATCCCCTGCACAACACTGGCCCAGGGGGCGCGTCATATACTGGGTCCTCTAAATTGCTCCAAACAATATAAAGGCCCCATGTAGTATATAATAGGCCAAATGTATTGCTCCATACAGTATCTACTGGGCCCCATAAATTGTTCCATACAGTATAATATCTCCATATAGTATATAATGGGCCCCATATATTGCTCCATATAGTATAATGGCCCCATATATTGTATAATTGGCCCCATATATTGATTCACAGTATAATCGCCCTATATAGTATATAATGGGCCCCATATATTACTTCATAAAGTATAATGGCCCCATATAGTATATAATAAGCCCCACATATTGCTCCATACAGTATAATGGCCTCATACAGTATATGACAGGCCCCATATATTGCTCCATACAGTATATACTGGACCCCATATAATGCTCCATACAGTATAATGGCAACATATATTATATAATGGGCACAATATATTGCTCCATACAGTATATACTGGGCCCATATATTGCCCCATACAGTATAATGGCCCCATATATTATATAATGGGCCCAATATATTGCTCCATACAGTATATACTGGGCCCTAGATACTGCTCCATACAGTATAATGGCCACATATAGTATATAATAGGCCCCATATATTGCTCCATAAAGTGTAATGGCCACATATAGTATATATGGGCCCCATACATTGCTCCATACAGTATATACTGGGCCCCATATATTGCTGCAAAGTATAATGGCCCCATATAATATATAAAGGGCCACATTTTTTGCTCCATACTATATATACTGGGCCCCATATATGGCTCCATACAGTATATACTGGGCCCCATAAATTGATCCATACAGTATAATGGTCACATATAGTGTATGATGTGCCCAATATATTGCTCCATACAGTATATATAATATAATATATAATGCTGCACAGTATAATTGCCCCATATAGTATATAATGGGCTCCATAAATTGCTCAATACTGTATAATGGCCCCATATATTATATAATGGGCCCAATATATTGCTCCATACAGTATATACTGGGCCCTAGATAATGCTCCATACAGTATAATGGCCACATATAGTAAATAATGGGCCTATATATTGCTCCATACAGTATATACTGAGCCCCATATATTGCTGCAAAGTATAATGGCCCCATATAATATATAATGTGCCACATTTGTTGCTCCATACTGTATATACTGGGCCCCATAGAGTATATACTGGGCCCCATGAATTGATCCATACAGTATAAGGGTCACATATAGTATATGATGTGCCCCATATATTTCTCCATACAGTATATACTGGGTCCCATATACTGCTGCAGGGTATAATTGCCCCATATAGTATATAATGGGCTCCATAAATTGCTCCATACAGTATAATGGCCCCATATAATATATAATGAGCCTCATATATTGCTCCATACTATATAATGGCCCCATATAGTGTTCCATACAGTATAATGACCACATATAGTAGTGATCCATACAGTATAATGGGCCCCATATATTGCTCCATACAGTATATACTGGGCCCCATAAATTGTTCCATACACTATAATTGCCACGTAAAGTATTATATAATGGGCCCCATATATTGCTCCATAAAATATAATGGCTCCATACAGTATATACTGGGCGCCATTTATTGCTCCATACAGTATAATGGCCCCATATATTATATAATGGGCCCCATATATTGCTCCATATAGTATATAATGGACCCCATAAATTGATCCATACAGTATAATGGCCCCATATAGTATATAATGGGCCCTATGTATTGCTCCATACAGTATAATGGCCCCATATAGTATATAATGGGCCCCATATATTGCTCCATACAGTATATAATGGGCCACATATTGCTCCATACAGTATAATGACCACATATAGTATATAATGGGCCACATATTGCTCCATACAGTATAATGACCACATATAGTGCTCCATGCAGTATAAAGGGCCCCATATATTGCTCCATACAGTATATACTGGGCCCCATAAATTGTTCCACACAGTATGATTGCCCCATATAGTAAATAAGGGGCCCCATATATTACTCCATACAGTATAATGGCTACATACAGTATATACTGGGCCCCATATATTGCTCCATACAGTATATACTGGGCCCCATATATTGCTGCACAGTATAATGGCCCCATATAATAAATAAAGGGCCACATTTTTTGCTTCATACTGTATATACTGGGCCTCATATATTTCTCCATACAGTATATACTGGGCACCATAAATTGATCCATACAGTATAATGGCCCCTTATCTATAATATTACCGAGGATGCGTGTCTCTATCTGAAGCCTTTATAGACAACGCATGCATGACGCGCAGTCTGGCTCCAGGCAGAATCACGCATCCAGCCGTTACAGGTAAGAGGAGTGTATGGCGCGGTATACGTAGACACTGAACGTATACAGCGATCTCTGGCGCCATACTTAGATACTTACCTGACCGGGAGGAGCGTTGCAGCGGCACCTCTCTATGCCGGAGACCGGGGAAGGAGTAAGGCGTCAGATCGGAAACCAGGATGGGGATGAGGGGTGCCGTGCATACCGGGATTGGGGATGAGGGGTGCCATGCATTCCGGGATTGGCGGTGAGGGGTGCCATGCATACCAGGATTTGGGGATGAGGGGTGCCATGCATACCGGGATTGGGGGTGAGGGGTGCCAAGCATACCGGGATGAGGGATACCATACAAACCATGATAGGGATGAGGGATGGGGTACCATGCATACCGGGATAGGGATGAGGAGTACCACACATGCCAGGATAGGGATGAGGAGTACCATACATACCAGGATTGGGATGAGGGGGCCACACATACCAGGATTGGGGGTGAGGGGTGCCATGTGACTCGCCCCCTGGGCCGTGGGGCACTCGGATCCGGGCAATAGGGAAACGGTGGGAGTAGTAGTGGCAACCCGGTTCCGTGGCTCAGGGTGGTCAGGACAGTGGTAGTCCGTTATGTGCTGTTGATTATGTCCGACTACGCCACCCGTGGATTGCGGTTATTAGGAACCGCCGCTGCATGCAGACCGCTGGGGCTGATGATGTGTGCAGCTGGGGTAGCGTGACTCCCCACGGGAAGAGTGCGGCCCCAGGGCAGTATAATGGATGGTGGGAGTGATGGTAGTGAGAGTCCCAGTGCTGATAGTGCTGGAGGAGCAAGGAGCACACAGACAACAGGTTGCAGTCCAGGGTCTTTACTAAAACAAGTAAACTGACCCACAAACAGTCCCGGCTAGGAGGGGACCTGGATGTCTGAGAGCAACGGTGAAATTGGTCCTGGTCAGGGTGAGGGTGTAGGCCTACCGTGCTTTCTGCGCTCCTTCTGGCTATCTCCTCCTTATAGGGTAACAGCCCACGCTTCCGAGCTCTCCGTGTATTCTCGCCTGTATGGCCTGCGACGTGGGTTCCTTTCTGCTCCCAGCCTTGTACGGCTTTACTGGTCCCTTCGGTTGTGGCAGGGCCTCCAGGCTTCTTAGGCCAAGGAATATACAGTCCCCTGCGGACTGGTTATCTGCTGGAGAATGTGGAATCCTCCCAGCCTCAGACACCAAAGTCTGGTAAATTAAGTCCGTTATCTGCCAAGACAAGCTCTCTTCGCCTCTTGTCTCTGGCTTGTGGCTCTCCTACTGCCACACTTCCTCTTAGGGTGCAATGCAACTGTCCCTCTCTGCTCTGGGACCTGAATCCTGAGACAGGTCGTCCAGTTCTCCCTAACTCTGCCCCCAGTACCAGCTTTTATAGGGGCAGCCAGCTCCCCCTACTGGCCTGAGACAGGAGGCATTGCATGCTAATATTCCCCTGACTAGAGAACCTCCCCCTTGCTCTCAGACACAGCTTTATTACACTTTGTGGCATCCAGGCCAGGGTGTCACACCATGCATACCAGGATTGGGGATAAGGGGTGCCATGCATGCCAGGATTGGGATGAGGGGTGCCATGTATACCAAGATTGGGGATGAGGGGTGCCATGCATGCCAGGATTGGGATGAGGAGCGCCATGCATACCAGGATTGGGATGAGGGGTGCCATGCATGCCAGGATTGAGATGAGGGGTGCCTTGCATGCCAGGATTGGGATGAGGGGTGCCATGCATACTAGGATGGGGATGAGGGGTGCCATGCATACCAGGATTGGGATGGGGGTTGCCATGCATACCAGGATTGGGGATGAGGGGTGCCATGCATACCAGGATTGGGGGATGAGGAGTGCCATGCATACCAGGATAGGATGGTGGGGACAGGATGGAGGCAGCACAAATACCAGGAGGGGGGGCAGCACATACCAGCATGGGAGACCATATACCAATAAAAATGCTCGCCACCTGGGCGTAGAACGGGTTCAATAGCTCGTAGTATATAATGGGCCACCCTCATATTTTGCGACATACAGTATAATGGCTTCATATAGTATATACGGGGCCCCATATTTTGCTCCATACAGTATAATGGCCCCATACAGTATATACTGGGCCCCATATATTGATCCATGCAGTATAATGGCCCCATATGATGCTGCATACATAAAACAAAATATCAATTACTCACCTCTCCTGTTCCCCGCAGGTCCGGTATACCCAGCGCGTCTTCTAACTCTGGAGTGCTCAGGTCAGAGGGCGCGCTGTGGTGACGTCATTGCGCCCTCTGCCCTGACACATCAGAGTTAGAAGACACTGGAGCTGTTCGGAACGAGGAGAGATGGGGGAGGGGATGAGGGTGGGGAGGACCCCGGTGGCTGCACGGGCCCCATAGCGCGCCATCGTTTCCCCCTCCCTGGGCCACAGTACTTGCCTGCGTGCATGGGGTGGTGTCGCCAGCCATTGTTGTCATGGTAGGTCAGTTCTGCATGCGAGCACTCCTGCATCCTCTGCTTTTAAAAAGCCAGTGCCCTTTTCCTCCTCCTCTCTGGGGCCCATCGGGCATTTCACCGGTGCCCTGCCAGGCCAGTTCGACCCTGTGTGAATGTAATGTTGTACAGAGCACAGACATATGCCGGCCCTTCCTCCAAAGTGGAACTAAACAATGTGTGCTGCATCTGTGCTGCGCAGACTATGCTGACTTCAGCTGACATCCAGGTCATAGCCCCACTGGATCCGGGACGGTTGTGAGATATGCCGATGATTTCTGCAGGACCCACAGCTTGTTTTTCTCAGTCGCTGTTCTCCTCCTTCTCTGACTGATCACAATATTATCTATTCCAGGTCCTTCAGCTTTGTGGTAGGAGGTAACAGGTTCCCCCAGCACTCCATGTGGCTCACACCTCACACCGCTCAGTACTCTGTCAGTAATCTGCTATATATCATTGCTGCACCAGAGCCATCTAGAGGTCACAGTAATACATTGCAACACAACAAAGTAAACATTAAAAGAGAGAAAAATAAACACTCTATAGAATAAAATATTCAGTCATTTAAAGGCAGACTGAAAAATTAAATAGTTGGCAAAATACACAGAGGTGACACCACTGAGAAGATGTGTTTTATTGATTAAGTGGTGTGCGCCCCTTAATGAATTTGATGCATCCAACTATAAAATACTCCATCATTAAAATTGGGGTATACAATGTCAATCTTAAATGGAAGGTGCCGTGATTTTTATTTTTGTATTAATAATTATTGAGTATATAATCAATTATTTTTAATACAAAATTAAATGCACTGGTTTAATATTTTTGAATTTATTAACTCTATCTACAGCCACAGTGGGCGGCCATATAAGTTTGCTGATGTGTAATTGTCTGAGCACGAAGCTTACACACTTCAAATATGGCAGCCTCTATGTACTGTGTCCTCCTGCATTTCCTGCATTGTGTCACACCAGGTGTTAGTGCAACACAGAGGGAAAGGGAGCCCAGACACTAGGGAAAGGGGGAAGTGGAGACCTCCTAGTCTGGTCTAGCGTCACCCTGTCTCAACTACCATCCCTATATTGCCTCTTCAGCAATCGCCGCACACGTGCCTCGCCCTACTTTCCCTGGCGCATGGCTACGGCTAGGGATGGAAGGAGATGAGCACTAGTCAACCTCCACTAAACACTATAGACAACAAGGGAAGACAAAACACGGGGAAATTGCTTAGCTTTAGATGAGTCCAAATATGCACACGGCCTCAAGCTCCAGAGAGGACAAAGTACTGCTCCGTCTAAGCCTCACAAGTAGAAATGAATATGCCAGCGACTCCCTCTCAGACACACCAGGTATATATACACCCAGGCCAGAGAGCTAATTAGCAAGAGAGAGTTAGCCGCTCGGTCCTAAAGACAGCCTCTTATCTAAGAAGCTGTCTGCAATGCCAAACGTAGAGATCTCCTGCAACCCACTGCAGGGCGACTGTCACCTCTGACACACCCGTGACACATTGTGGCTGCCTGCTGCTGTGACCTAGGCACGCCTCCTGGGCTGTCCAGGTCACAACTGTGGGAGATCGGCACCATGTTTTTTGAAGCCCATAGCTGTACTGCGAGCTACACTTTCCCCCTGTCACCATTCACACAGCTCAGTGCGAGCAGTGACAGGAGGCGCAGGGATGCGGTGAATGCTGAGCGGAGGTCCAGGATGAGATGAGTATCGCAGTGTTCAGTAGACTTATATAGCAGGATAGGAAATATTTCCGCGCTCTCCAAAGAGACAAATGTTGGTAATAGAATTGTAGGTTTATTGTCAACGCGTTTCAGAGTCCACAGACTCCTTCCTCAGGACAACCATACATAACCAGTTACAGGCATACATGGTTTAAATGCAGAAAAAAAATGGCACCAAGTGCAGAGGGAGGGGTAAGTACAGTCACATGTCTAAATACATGCACATGACAGCTGATCTGATCAGCTATCATGTGCCTCTAACAACTGCGGAAGGATCCGAGATCCACCCGTGGTTGTTAACCACTTAAATGCTGCTGTCAATCACTGACAGTGGCATTTAAAATAAGCGTCAGCCAAAAGCGCATCATATGTCCCGCCCATGGATTGTCATGACAGTCAGGGGCTCTGCAGAACACCCCTGTGCTTGTCATTGGGAATCTTCTATGAACGCGGGCGTGTGGCCGGCATTCGTGGGAGATCGTGATTTTTGCTACAAATAGCAGTGCTGAAGCCTTGCAATGTGCAGCACAAGCGATTAGATGATCGCAGCTTCAGGTCCCATAAGAAGAATATTGAAGCAAGTAAAAAAAAAGTTTAAAAAAATATTTTAACAATAAAAAAACAAACGTTCAAATCATCCCCCTTTTGCCCCATAGAAAATAAAACAATAACAAAAAAATAAAATAAACATATTTGGTATCGCCCCGTTCAGAATCTCCCGATCTATCAAAATATAAAGTAAATTAATCCCATCTGTAAACGGAGTAACGAGAAAAACATCGAAAAGCCAGAATTACGTTTTTTGATCGCCTCAACATTGTAATAAAGTGCAAAAAAGGGCGATCAAAACATCAGATCTACCCCAAAATCGTATCAATAAAAACATCAGCTTGTTGCGCAAAAAATAAGCCCTCACCCGGCCCCAGATCCCAAAAAATGGAGACGCTACGGGTCTCAGAAAATGGCGACATAAGCTAAATTTTTTTTCTTACAAATTTCAGATTTTGTTTCACCACTTAGATTAAGAAGAACCTCTCCATGTTTGGTATCTGCGAGCTCGTAATGACCTGGAGAATCATAATGGAGGGCAGTTTTACCATTTAGAGAACATGATCAAAAAAAAATTGTGGAAATGAACTTTTTTTTCAATTTCACAGCATTTTGAATTATTTTCCCGGTTTCCAGTACACTATACGGTAAAATCAATGGTGTCATTCAAAAACACAACTCGTCCCCTAAAAAACAAGCCCTCGTACGGCCATATTGACGGAAGAATAAATAAGTTATGGCTCTGGGAAAAAGGGGAGCAGAAAACCAAAGAGCGAAAATGGAAAATCGCAAGGTCGTGAAGGGGTTAAAAACAAATGTTAATATTAAAAAAAAAAAAAATAACAGTTTACATGTTTTCAATTGCCGAAAATAAAATTTTGATGGCACAATCCCTTTAATGAATGTCCTGATATGATATCTAATGAGATTTCAGTCCCTCTGTATGTAAATTAAAGCTCAGATTATCTCCACAGCTTCATATTATAAGCAGAATTACAACACGCACATATGAAATACACTGAAGAAAAATAAGAGCGTTCTGTCCCTTTAAATTCAGTGTGTTACATAACACTGCTCAGCCAATAGGATCGCTGGATTTGAATTTGAAAATAAAGCAAACTGTCATTCATCCTCAGTCTGTTACAGGACAGTGAGCGGTGAAGATGGATGTCGGTGAGTGCTCCCATCCCATCATCTGATGTCACTGATCTCACCTAAATTCAATATAGGAGAGAACGGCTGCTGTCACCTGCCACTAGGGGGAGCTATCAGTACAATATATATCTACTGGTGCACTGTGCTCCCCCTAGTGGCTGCAGGAAAGCAGAATTGTATCATTAGGTCACACAGGACACTCTGCTGCCAGTATTATTTATTGAGGGGTTTATGCCACTGTTGTCAATGGGATGAGTGTGCTGGCACTGATAATGGGGGTTAGGCTTTATCCGCTGTTAATGAAGTCACTTTGGCAGTTGTTTTTAGGGGGTTTCCTGTACTTATGGGAATGAAGAACATAGAAATACATGAATGTCATATATCTTTATTTACACCCAGTAAAGGCTATGCTCCATGTGGTCATATGAGTGTATGTGTGCAATGGGGGTCCGATACCGGGGGGACGTTCATAGAATCATAGAATGGTAGAGTTGGAAGGGATCTCCTGGGTCATCTGGTCCAACCCCCTGCTCAAAGCAGGATTCACTAAATCATCTCAGACAGATGTCTGTCCAGCCTCTGTTTGAAGACGTCCATTGAAGGGGAACTCACCACCTCTCGTGGCAGCCTGTTCCACTCATTAATCACCCTAACTGTCAAAAAGTTTTTTCTAATATCTAATCTGTGTCTCCTCCCATTTAGTTTCATCCCATTACTTCTAGTCTTTCCTTGTGCAAATGAGAATAAAGATGATCCTTCTACAATGTGACAGCCCTTGACATATTTGTAGACAGCTATTAAGTCTCCTCTCAGTCTTCTTTTTTGCAAGCTAAACATTCCCAAATCCTGCAACCGTTCCTCATAAGACATGGTTTGCAGACCAGTCACCATTCTGGTCGCTCTTCTCTGAACTTGCTCCAGTTTGTCTATGTCTTTTTTAAAATGTGGTGCCCAAAACTGTACACAGTATTCCAGATGAGGTCTGACCAAAGAGGAGTAAAGACCGATAATGACTTCACGTGATCTAGACTGTATGCTTCTGTTAATACATCCCAGAATTGTATTTGCCTTTTTTGCTGCTGCATCACACTGTTGACTCATGTTCAGTCTATGATCTATTAGTATACCTAAGTCTTTTTCACATGTACTGTTGCTTAGCTCTATTCCTCCCATTCTGTATGTGCTTTTTTCATTTTTATTGCCCAGATGTAGTACTTTGCATTTTTCCCTGTTAAAAACCATTCTGTTGGTTGCTGCCCACTGCTCCAGTTTATTTAGGTCTTTTTGAATCCTCTCTCTCTCTTCTCTAGTATTAGCTATCCCTCCTAGCTTTGTGTCATCAGCAAATTTAATCAGTTTACCCTCAATTCCTTCATCTAAATCATTGATAAAGATGTTGAACAATACAGGTCCCAGGACGGAGCCCTGTGGTACCCCACTTGAGACATTCATCCAGCTGGATGTGAAGCCATTTACAATCACCCTTTGAGTCCGATCACTAAGCCAGTTATGAATCCACCTAACAGTTGCCTGGTCCATTGCATACTTGGTCATTTTTTCAATAAGGATGGTGTGAGATACTTTGTCAAATGCTTTGCTGAAGTCAAGATATACTATATCTACAGCATTTCCCTGATCCACCCAGTCAGTGATTCTGTCATAGAAGGAAATTAAGTTAGTCTGACATGACTTGTTAGTTATAAACCCATGCTGACTCTGGTTAATCACTTCATTCTTATCCAGGTACTTACATACATGTTGTTTAATAATTTGTTCAAAGATCTTTCCTGGTATAGAAGTCAGACTCACCGGCCTATAGTTCCCTGGGTCCACCTTCTTCCCCTTTTTGAAGATAGGAACAACATTTGCTCTTCTCCAGTCTTCTGGGACTTCTCCTGTTCTCCAAGAATTTTCAAAGATTATGGAGAGTGGTTCTAAAATTTCTTCTACGATCTCCTTCAGTACTCTGGGGTGTAATTCATCTGGACCTGGAGACTTGAACTCATTTATGTTAGCTAAATATTCCCTCACAATCTTTCTGTTTACAGATAACTTGGATTCTTCTATTCCTTTAAAAGGACAGTGAAGATCAGTTGATGTTACATTTTCTTTCTGAGAGAAAACAGATGCAAAATAGGAATTAAAAAGTTTGGCCTTCTCAACATCCTCTCTTACCATTTCTCCATTTTCATCCTGTAAAAATCCTATAGCATCTTTGACTTTTCTTTTACTTTTGACATACCCCCAAAATCCTTTTTTATTGCTTTTGACATCTCTTGCAAGCCTTAATTCATTGTCAGCTTTAGCTAACCTGATACATGCCCTGCAGGATCTGCAGACTGCATTATAATCTTCTTTAGATATGCCTCCCTCTTTCCATTTAATAAACATTTCTTTCTTTCTTTTTAGCATGTGTTTAAGTTCTGTGTTCATCCATCCTGGTTTCCTTAAATGCTTCCCATTCTTCCTACTTTTCGGGATTGTTAACGATTGTGCTTTGAGAATCTCATTTTTAAAAATTTCCCATTCTTCCTGGACATTTTTGTCCTTAAGGACATCCAGCCATTGGATCCCTCCTATTCTCTTTCTGAGTCTCTTAAAATCTGCCTTTCTAAAATCTAACCTTGAAGTTTGAGTCTTCACATGTCTTCCTCCTCTAGTTATCCAAAATTCTATAATAGCATGATCGCTGCCTCCTAGGGTCCCAGCCACTTTTACCTCCTCAACCATTTCCTCCTTGTTTATAAGGATTAGATCCAAAGTAGCAGATCCCCTTGTTTTCTCCCCTACCTTTTGGAAGATAAAGTTGTCAGCAAGAGAGGATAAGAATTTGCTTGACCGATTAGTTTTACTTGAGAGAGATTCCCAACAAATGTCTGGATAGTTGAAATCTCCCATGACCACTACGTCATATTTTTTTGAGAACTTGGTCATTTGATACATAAAGAGTTCATCCATATCTTCAGCTTGCCCAGGTGGCCTGTAGTAAATGCCTACAATGGTGTCCTTTCCGTTGTTCTCTCCTTGTATTCTTACCCAAACAGTTTCCACAGAACTCCCAGTCTCTGAAGCTTCAATCTCTGTGCAGATATACGCTTTTCTAACATACAATGCGACACCTCCTCCTCGTTTATCAAGTCTGTTTCTTGCAAATAAGTTGTATCCTTTTAGCCTTTTATTCCAATCATGTGTATCGTCCCACCAAGTTTCAGTGATTCCAATGACATCATATTCCTTTTCCTGCATTAGTAGTTCCAATTCTCCTTGTTTGTTGCCCATGCTTTGTGCATTTGTATAAAAGCATTTTAGTTTGTGATTGGTTTCTCTTCCTCCCATATTTTTATTATTTAAATTGTTTTGTCTTTGTTCTTCCTTTCCACTTCCAGTAGCAGAGATCTCAATAGTATTTGTCAGCTGTATGGCTTTTTCTGGCCTTTTGTTTCCCTTCCCACATTGTTCTAGTTCACTATGAATAAATGTGGAAAGCTGTTTGTGTCTTTATCAGATCTGTGACTAAGTCTTTTTTGGATTCACAGCTTTTCCTATGACTACTGCAAAAGAGAATAGATACAGGATGGCCGCGAGCCGCAGATCTTGGGGGGTCAGCAGCTTTATTATAACCGGACCCCTTATCCTATTCTTCATCCCTGGTGAATGATAAGTGGACACTCATCAGATTCTGTTTTCTTTAGGACGTCTACCTCCAACAGGAATGTGTCTTCGGACCTGGACTCTTCTCATGTGAGATTATTTTTTTAAATATTTTTTTTTTTCCATTAATCTGAAAATATTGTGCCATTAACCCCTTAAGGACCCCGGGATTTTCCGTTTTTGCATTTTCGTTTTTTGCTCCCCTTATTCCCAGAGTCATAGTGTTTGTATTTTTTGGTCAATATGGCCATGTGAGGGCTTATTTTTTGCGGGACGAGTTGTACTTTTAAATGTCATCACTGGTTTTACCATATCGTGTATGGGAAAACGGGGAAAAAATTCCAAGTGCGATGAAATTGCAAAAAAAGTGAAATACCACAGATGGTTTTTTTTTGTTTTTTTTACCACATTCACTGAATGCTAAACCTGACCTGCCATTATTATTCCCCAGGTCATTATGAGTTCGTAGACACCAAACATGTATAGGTTCTTTCTTATTTAAGTGGTGAAAAAAAAATCCAAAGTTTGCTTAAAAAAATAAATAAATGGCGCCAATTTCCGAGACCAGTAGCGTCTCCATTTTTTCGGGATCTGGGTCTGTGTGAGGGCTTATTTTTTGCGCGCCGAGCTGACATTTTTATTGTTACCATTTTGGGGTAGATCCGATGTTTTGATCGCCCGTTATTGCATTTTATTGCAATGTTGCAGCGACAAAAAAACGTAATTCTGGCGTTTAGAATTTTTTTCTCGTTACGCCGTTTACCGATCAGATTAATTCTTTTTTTATATTGATAGATCTGGCAATTCTGAACGCGGCGATACTAAATATGTGTATGTGGGTTGTTTTTATTATTATTTTATTTTGAATGGGGCGAAAGGGGGGTGATTTAAATGTTTATATTGTTTTTATTTTTTTCATATTTTTAAAACATTTTTTATGCACTTTTTGCTTGCTTCTATAGTCTCCATAGGAGACTAGAAGCAGCAACTGTCTGATCGCCTCTGCTAAATAAAACAGATCACCTCTATGTAGCAGAAATGCTCCAGTACTATGAGCGCCGACCACTAGGTGGCGCTCATAGCGATCTTTACATGACAACCACTGGGGTCTGCTGCAGACCCAGGGTTGTCATGCCCACCCATCAGTGACCTGCGATCACGTGACGGGGTCACCGATAGGAGTGGCAAGTGACGCGCCTCTGACGCGGCGCTGTTAAATACCGCTGTCAGAGATTGACAGCGGCATTTAACTGGTTAACAGCCACGGGTGGATCGCGATTTCACCTGCAGCTGTTGCGGGCACATATCAGCTGTAATAATCAGCTGACATGTGCTCGGTTCAATGGGGGCTCACCGCCGGAGCCCTTACTGAACCGGGGGTGATGGCCTGGGGCGTACTAATACGCCCCAGGCTTTAAAGGGGTTAATCCAGCATTTGATAATGCAGACCATCTATTAGTTCAGTACAGAATTGAAACACAATGTAGACTGAGCAGAAAGTCAGTTAGAAGACAGTTTCCAATAGTAGATTGTTTGCTTTCTATGCCGGGAATAATTCCGAATTCAGCAGGTCACATTGATGTTAACAGGCTTGGACTGGCCAACAGGAAAACGGGAGAATCCTCCGGTGGGCCACCACCCTCTGATATGAACAGTACTTGGCACAATATACTTGAATCTCTATGTACAGACAAAGTCAGCATCTTATTCACTTAACAATCTATCCAGTTCATTGTTATATAGATTTATGACTGAGGATAATGTTACGTTAATTGAAAAGTGGGGTCCTGGAGTTGGCTACTGGTGGGCCGAAACTGGATGCTGGATTAAATAAATTTACCTGTAATTTAAAGATTTGATACCTCTGGGCTTTGTGTGATTGATCCCATTATGTGCTTGTTTTTTCTTTCCAGCTTGTCCAAGAACAAAAGAAGAAAGGGATCTACAACTCCTGATATACTGCACCAGATTCCTGCTGTCTCCGATCTTCAACATGGAGGTCACTGATCATACCGCAGAATACGTTGTCCATGTTTTCTCCATAGATGTAAAGGAACTAGGGTTGAGCGAGTATGTTCTGTCCGAGTATGCTCGGGCCGAGCTCCGAGTATTTATAGCTGCTCGGTGATATGGTTGAATCGCTCCCGTGTGCATCATTTGCAACTGTTTGACAGTTTTATTACATGGGAGGAATGTGTAAGAAATAGACATTCCTCACATGTAATAAAACTGTCAAACAGTCGCAAATCATGCACACGGGAGCGATTCAACCATATCACCGAGCAGCTATAAATAATCGGAGCTATGTTAATAGAACATACTCACTCATCACTAAAAGGAACGTCTCAATAGTCAACTGAATGAATATCTTCTTTTATTAGCGCCTCATGCCGACCAACCGGGAAGCTCAGAAGAAATATCTACCATTTCCTTTGGATGAAGAAAAACCTGAGCCAACATCAGTGATGCCAGAAGAGCCGAAAGAAGAGGAGATGAAGGAGGCAATGAAGTATTGGGAGGTAGAAGAAATGGAAGTAGATGAGGCAGAAGACACCAAGGCGAAAGAAGAAGATAAGGCAGAAGATAGCAAGGGGAAAAAACAAGATAAGGCAGAAGATACCAAGGGGAAAAAACAAGATAAGGCAGAAGATACCAAGGGGAAAAAAGAAGATAAGGCAGAAGATACCAAGGGGAAAAAGAAGATAAGGCAGAAGATACCAAGGGGAAAAAAGAAGATAAGGCAGAAGATACCAAGGGGAAAAAAGAAGATAAGGCAGAAGATACCAAGGGGAAAAAAGAAGATAAGGCGGAAGATACCAAGGGGAAAAAACAACAAGATAAGGCAGAAGATACCAAGGGGAAAAAAGAAGAAGATAAGGCAGGAGATACCAAGGGGAAAAAAGAAGAAGATGCTAAAAAGTCAAAAGCAAAAGAAGAAAAGAACAACACCTGGGCCAGAAGAGTTGAGAACCAGCCAGCAGGAAGACACAAGATCCGCCAGCAGTCCATCCTTAAATACGTGAATACCAACCTCAGAGGAAGGAGGAACATCATCTGGACCATCCTCCTCAAATCAGCGAGACGTTGATGGACTCTAAGGCACCAAAATTCCAGCTGAAGGAACATCAACAGCTTCAAATCTAAAAATAATAAAAATAATAGACATAAAATAGTTATTATTAGATTAAGAAAGCTTAAAAATGTAGTAAAATCATAATAAAGACTTTAATAATATTAGGAGCAGTAATAATAGCAGTAATAGAATATTAATTTGTGTAATAATGGTAGAGACATAAAAATAACATCAGCAGGTTTGATCCAGGGTTGTAGGACTGATCGCCATTTCCCGGGGTCAAGAAGGAATTTCCCCCCTGAGACAACAATTGGCTGAATGTGTCCAGGGGTTTTTGCCTTCTTCTGGATCAACAGCTTTAGAAATAAGGACCTACGAATTAGTAAGATTATAGTAGAATTAGCAATAGTGGAGTAGTAATATAATATAGTATATAGCGTAATATTAGTGACCATAAAACAGGAATAATTTCACTAGTAAAGTAATAATAAATGTATACTATTATATTAAAAATAAAATATTAATAATATTTGTTAAATGATTAATTATTAATTAAATTAAATATTAATTATTAAAATTTGAATAAGTATTAGGAGATTTGATCCAGGGTTCTAGGACTGATCGCCTTTTCCCGGGGTCAAGAAGGAATTTTTCCACCATGACACAAATTGGCCGAACGTGTTCGGGGGTTTTTGCCTTCTTCTGGATCAACATCTTTAGGAATTAGGATCTAATTTTTAGATTTAGTAAAATATCAATACAAATGTTAGCAATAATGGTAAGAATAAAATAGCAATAATACAAAAACATCAAGCATAAAATAGTAGAATATTAGTAATAATATCAGTAAAATAGCAGGAAACTAAAAATAACACAAATAATAGTAATACAAAAATAGTATCTAAGGTAATGATTATAATAATTAGTAAATAATTAATATATATTAGGGTTTTGATCCAGGGTTCTAAGACTGATCGCCTTTTTTCGGGATCAAGAAGGAATTTTTCCCCAGTGACATAAATTGGCCGAATGTGTCCAGGTTTTTTTGCCTTCTTCTGGATCAATAACATTAGGAGTAGGATCTAATTAATAGTATCTAGAGAAATAATATAAATATGAGTAACAATAATTATAATATTATTAATAGTAAGTAAAAAAATAGAAATAAATGTTAAAAAAAGTAGCGGTAGTAATAAAATAGCAAAATAAGTTATAATAGTATAGCATTATTAGAAATAGTATAATAGCATAGGACATTATTAGGCATCATCAGGTTTGATCCAGGGTTCTAGGACTGATCTCTTTTTCCCGGGGTCGAGAAGGAATTTTTCCCCTTGACACAAATTGGCTGAATGTGTCCAGGGGTTTTTGCCTTCTTCTGGATCAACAGCTTTAATTCTAGGTATCTCATAATACTAGAGTAATAATAGCAATAATAAGTATAATAATGTTGTAATAATAATCAATAGATTGTGAGGATAAGAATAAGATAAATACAATAAATAGGTTAGTTTGTTAGTGTAGGGCCCCATCTGATGAGGTCGCCTTGTCGTTGGCAGATGGGCTTGCACAATTTGATCAAAATGTGCACTAAGAACCTCAAATTTATAAGTTTAAAGAATAAGGAAGTAATAAAATACACAAGATTATAAATATAACTTTGTCTTGCCACATTATTTTCCTGTAATGAAGAAAATCAGAAAATCCAGAACATTTTAGACATTTGTATCTCTGTTTCGTAATCATAGCAGGTTAAAAACGCAATGCGACAGCATAAGAAATTGTTAGATTCTATTTTGCAATGAGGCGCACAATGTAAACGTCAACTGACACATGCAACCATGTAACCCTAGCATAAAATGTATTAAAGTAAAATGTATTAATTTATTTCATAAACCAATAGTACACGTGAAAATTAGAAACTTTGTAATATATTTTATTAAAGAGATCTGTTTTTTTCTCCCCCTGGGCTTATCATTCATTCTCAATGTCCTTAATTCTTGGGTAAAATCTTTAGTGAATACAGATTTTCCCATTACTGAGATAGAAAATGACAGTTGGTGCTCAAAAAGTTCTATGGAGGGAGGAGGGTGGAGTTAGAGGCGGAGACAAACATTCTACTGCAAGTTCTCCTGAAAGGACAATTTCACTCTAGTGTGTAAATCATGATAGTTAACGTATATTTCAGACTATAAGACGCACCTAGGTTTTAGAGAAGGAAAATAGGAAAATAAAAATTTAAGCACAAAATGTGATCATGATGTACTGTTATGGAGGTAGGGGTCTTCTGCTGACACTGTTATAGGGGAAATATACCCCAATTCTATACTAATATCCCCCATCCTGGTATATATATGTCCCTCAATCCAGATATACAAGTGCTTCTCACAAAATTAGAATATCATCAAAAAGTTAATTTATTTCAGTTCTTCGATACACTAGACTTTGTGTTTTCATTGACTGTAAGCCATAATCATCAACATTAACAGAACTAAACACTTGAAATAGATCACTCTGTAATGACTATATAATATACGAGTTTCACTTTTTGTATTGAAGAACTGAAATAAATAAACTTTTTGATGATATTCTAATTTAGTGAGAAGCACTTCTATATGGCCAAGAATCCAGGTATATATGGCCCCCATCCTAATCCTGGTATGTATGGCCCCCTCATCCCCATCTTGGTATGCATAGCTGTGTAGCACCCTGAGGATCCGGCTGCTACAGGGGTATTGCACCTCAACCCAGAGGTGTGATATTCCACTCCCGGGTAAGGATGGAGTGTGGACCTGAGCTCGGTAGGCTGCATGCACTACATACATCCCATTTCCGAGGGGCAGGCCGACGGTACTCCCACTTAGAAATGTGCAGGTACGACCGAGTCTGTTCCTGGCTGGAGTGGGAGGGGGGTGGTACATCCCAAGTAGTGTAGGGGCAGATAGGGGGAGCAGCCTGGGTAAAGTTAGGAGCTCATTGGGTGCTGGTCACCTGAGCTCACACATAGAGGGAGTATTTAAGGTGGGCACCATCTAAGATCAGGGTCAGTCTGTGAGGAGTCAGTCAGCCTTTTGCAGAGAAGCCAGAGGAAGAGGAGCAGAGCAGCCCCAGGCCCAGAGAGAGTGAGAGAGGAGAGCCAGAAAGACCCAGAGGGGGAGACAGAAAGGAACTCTGAGAACCCAAGTACAACCCCAGGGTGAAGAGTTGGCAATAGGGTACCGGATCCCAAACTGGTGGGGGCTAAAGCATACCTCAGCCAGAGACCGGAGGCCGTGGGCAGGATCTGCCACGGCCACCCACCACATCCACCCTGAAGGCAAACCACGTGTAGGGTCAGGGAACCCAAGGCCAAGGGTCTCCCAACAGAAGGCCCGAGGGAGCTGGACCTAGGTGGATCACTAGTGGGGACGGCCAGAGGAAAGGACAGAAGGAGAGCTCAGGGTCACGCTCCGGACTTGTTTGGGGGTTTGCTGAATCCAGGACCTGGTGGACGCAGCACGGCTCGGGTGGTCACTTGAAGCTGGAGTGACCGGAACATCAGCAGTGAGTAAATACCCTAAACTGCACAACCCGACTCTGTCTTCACTTAACATCTATGCTGCACCACCACAACCCCCATCCTCTGCACCTGACCCCCTGAGGCTATACCCCACCCGTTGGGGGTTATACTACCAAAAGCTGCACCAACACCATCAGCCTCAGCGGACCCTGCTGCAGCGGCGGCCATAGTGACCGCAATACAACGGGTGGCGTAGTCGACATTAAGAACTTTATAACATCTGTAGGACTGCCACATACTCTGAGCTTGACACCCTGGGCACGGACCGGGTCACAGCCACTCGGAAGACTACAACTCCCATCTGATCCGGCTCCGGATATTCCCCCTAAAGAATATGGCCCAGGGGGCGCGTCAACTTTGGCGTAGTCGGCAGGATTACGTGCCCGCAACACCCGGGTACTGCGTGCCTGAAGAAAAGAACGAGTTTACCTCAAAAAGAAGTCTCCTGCCGGTTCCGGAGGGTCCCCGCCATCGGACTCCATCACAGGTCGATTCCAGCCGGTTGTCCGCCATTAACAGCGTTTTCCCGCCATCTGCAGAGTTTCCCGCCACTGGGAGACAATTCCCGCCATTTCCGAAGGTTTCCCGCCTTGGAAGAGCGGACGCCATTATGGGCGTGCCAGAGGGTGGCGAGAGGCCACCTCCCATCGTGGGCCAGGACCGAAAATGGCGCCAAAAGTGGAAACCGCCCCCACCAACAGAGACTGTGATGCTAGAGGTGTCTGTCAGCGTGAAAGAACAGCCCCTGGAGCTGACAATCACCAAGTGGCCCCGGGACCGCCCTCGAGGTGGGAGGAGACGAAAGGAGAGAACAAAGATGGGTGTCGCTTGGAGCAGTCTGGAGCGAGCGCACCCGGAGGCAAGAAGCCTGGAGAAGAGTATCGGAGGAGCTTACCCGGAGATGGCGAGAAAGCAGAGCAGCACCGGCCCGTTGGCCAGGAGCCTGCTAGAAACAGAGGAGGGAGAGCAGAGCAGCACCGGCCCGCTGGCCAGGAGCCTGCTGGAGACAACAGAAGGAGAGCAGAGCAGCACCGACCCGTTGGTCAGGAGCCTGCTGGAAGCAACGACCCCACTAGGCCTAGTGGAGGTCCTAGCACAGCTCCCCCGAGACCGGGAGTGTGCACAGACCGCTCTGGAGGGCCTCGCAAGGAGGATGGCCCGGGTGCAGCGAGAGACGTTGGCGGAGTGGAGCCGTGAGATGGCCCAGCAGACCGAGACCTGTCAGCGGAGCACGCCACCCAAGACGAGGAGACAGACCGCCTCTGAGGATGGCGCGGGAGGACTGAAGGCCGGAGACGGCGCCGAGAGGGGAGCCGAACGAAAGGAGGCAGGTAAAGGGGACGTCTCTACCCCAAACCGGGAAACCGCGCACCTGCCCCAGCTCCCCGTCGCAGAGCCCGAAGTACCCCCTGCCGTGCCCGTAACCGCAACGTCACCGCCACAGACTAGGCCTCAACCGGAAGCCGCAGCCGCGACCCCTGTGACGTCACACGCCTCGACCCCGAGCGTGACCAAGCAGGAAGTACCACCAGCCTGGTCGCAAGGCCTAGTACCCCCGGGCGCCGCAATACCAACAGCGCCCCCTACCTCCGCGGAGCCACCGGCCTGGTCGCAGGGCCAAGTAGCCCAGGGTGCCGCCGTCCTTACGGTGCCCTTCACCTTCCAGATACCCCAGGCCTGGCCGCAAGGCCCGGGCAACCCGGGCGCTAACACCACTGCGCCCATAAGACCAAGAGTGCCGCATCTGGGAGAGGACCTGTTTACCCAACACACGTGCCCGGATGGGCAGCCTTTCATCTGGCCCCAGGAATATCATGAACTGGAACGGCAGAGGAAGGCTGGGACCATGTGTGCACCCCTGATCCCGGCTCCAAAGCCCGTAAAGAGGATCTCGCCCCCGCTAGAAGAGGCCCAATTTGAGTGGGACCCCACCGGAGAAGATCTCATGGGGTTCACTCAGGAGACTCGGGCAGCTGCAGCGGAGCGTGCTGAGTGCTGCCGCCAACAACTCAAGGGCTTTGAGAGGGAGCGGAGAGAGAGGCGGGTCCGGGAACAGCAAGCTCAAATAAGGAGCGCGGAGCAGAAGAGCCGGGCCAGGAGAGACCCCCGTGCAGCGCATAGTCCCCGCACCACCGGGACTGTGATCAAGTTTAACATGCAGCATGGGTGGGGCTTCATCCGAGACCACCGCACCCCAGGCGACGTCTTCGTAACCAGGAGAGACGTTGAATCCCACCTACCGGAGGGACACAGAGGTCGTGACCTTTACATCGGGGACGAGGTCACCTTTACCCGGCACAAGTGTGCCAAAGGACCCTACGCCCTCCATGTGCATCGCCTGACGGAGGAAGAGCTGCGGTGTGAGGAGGAAGAACAAGAGGACCCGGACGGGTCTGAAGCTAAAGGTAACCACAAAGAAAGAGCAGGAGGACGTCGTCGTTAAGTACGGCAGAGTAGAGGCTGTACATAGTTACCTGTCGGGGTACCAAAGAAACTGTTGCTGATAATATAGTCCCCGTTGGGACCAGCATGTGTGAACTGTTTACCCGTTTATCCCTTAAATCCCACTGACCGAGGACTGAGAGCGGTCATTCCTCCCTTATACCTGGCCGAGGACTGAGAGCGGCCATATCCCTGTATATAGTTGCGCGTCCTAAAGCGCTCCCTACTGGTTTTACAGGAAAGCCACGAGTTTTTTCAAGAAAAGACTGTCGCACTTTACCCGGTCACACGTTGCACAGTGACCGGAGGAGGAGCCAGAGGCGACGAGAATGTTATTTATATGAAAAGTTTTCTGATATATATATGATATTTTATATGTTTTTACTATGTTGTTTATATGAAAAAATTTTGTATGTTTTGTGGTGTTTTGTTCTTACAGCCCGAGGACGTGCTGTGATTTACCAGGGGGGAATGTAGCACCCTGAGGATCCGGCTGCTACAGGGGTATTGCACCTCAACCCAGAGGTGTGATATTCCACTCCCGGGTAAGGATGGAGTGTGGACCTGAGCTCGGTAGGCTGCATGCACTACATACATCCCATTTCCGAGGGGCAGGCCGACGGTACTCCCACTTAGAAATGTGCAGGTACGACCGAGTCTGTTCCTGGCTGGAGTGGGAGGGGGGTGGTACATCCCAAGTAGTGTAGGGGCAGATAGGGGGAGCAGCCTGGGTAAAGTTAGGAGCTCATTGGGTGCTGGTCACCTGAGCTCACACATAGAGGGAGTATTTAAGGTGGGCACCATCTAAGATCAGGGTCAGTCTGTGAGGAGTCAGTCAGCCTTTTGCAGAGAAGCCAGAGGAAGAGGAGCAGAGCAGCCCCAGGCCCAGAGAGAGTGAGAGAGGAGAGCCAGAAAGACCCAGAGGGGGAGACAGAAAGGAACTCTGAGAACCCAAGTACAACCCCAGGGTGAAGAGTTGGCAATAGGGTACCGGATCCCAAACTGGTGGGGGCTAAAGCATACCTCAGCCAGAGACCGGAGGCCGTGGGCAGGATCTGCCACGGCCACCCACCACATCCACCCTGAAGGCAAACCACGTGTAGGGTCAGGGAACCCAAGGCCAAGGGTCTCCCAACAGAAGGCCCGAGGGAGCTGGACCTAGGTGGATCACTAGTGGGGACGGCCAGAGGAAAGGACAGAAGGAGAGCTCAGGGTCACGCTCCGGACTTGTTTGGGGGTTTGCTGAATCCCGGACCTGGTGGACGCAGCACGGCTCGGGTGGTCACTTGAAGCTGGAGTGACCGGAACATCAGCAGTGAGTAAATACCCTAAACTGCACAACCCGACTCTGTCTTCACTTAACATCTATGCTGCACCACCACAACCCCCATCCTCTGCACCTGACCCCCTGAGGCTATACCCCACCCGTTGGGGGTTATACTACCAAAAGCTGCACCAACACCATCAGCCTCAGCGGACCCTGCTGCAGCGGCGGCCATAGTGACCGCAATACAACGGGTGGCGTAGTCGACATTAAGAACTTTATAACATCTGTAGGACTGCCACATACTCTGAGCTTGACACCCTGGGCACGGACCGGGTCACAGCCACTCGGAAGACTACAACTCCCATCTGATCCGGCTCCGGATATTCCCCCTAAAGAATATGGCCCAGGGGGTGCGTCAGCTGCATCCTCCCTATCCTGGTATGCATGGTCCACTCATCGTCATCCTGATATGCATGGCCCCATTCTCCCCATCCTGGTATGCATGGCCCCCTCATCCCCATCCTGGTATGCATAGCCGCATCCTCCCTATCCTGGTATTCATGGCCCGTTCATCCCAATCCTGCTATGCATGGCCCCATCCTCCCCATCCTGGTATGCATGGTCCCCTCATCCCCATCCTGATATGCATGGCCCGTTCATCCCCATCCTGATTTGCATGGCTCCTTCATCCCCATTCTGGTATGCATGGACGCATCCTCCCCATCCTGGTATGCATGTGACGCGCCCCCTGGGCCAGTGCTGTTTGGGGATTACCCGGAGCCGGATCAGATGGGGGTTGTAGTCTCCGAGTGGCGGTGACCCGGTCCGTGCCTAGGGTGTCAAGCTCAGTGTGTGGCAGTCCTTATAGATGTTACTAGAGTTCTTTGTGTCGACTACGCCACCCGTTGATTTGCGGTCAAAAGGCCGCCGCTGCAGCAGGGTCCGCTGAGGCTGTTGGTATGTGTGCAGCTTTGGTAGTATAACCCCCAACGGGAGGGGTATAGCCTCAGGGGGTCAGATGTAGAGGATGGTGGTTGTGAAGGTGCAGGATGAATCAGCAAGAAGACTCAGAGTCGGGCTGTGCAGTTCAGGGGTTTTTACTTACGGGTGTTCTTATGGTCACTCTGGCCTGAAGCGACCACCCGAGCCGTGCTGCGTCCACCAGGTCCTGGACTCGGCTAACCCCCAGGCAGTTCTGGAGCGTGGTCCTGAGCTCCTGTCTGACTTTCCCTCTCTTCTGGCCGTTCTCACCAGGGATCCACTTATGTCCGGCTCCCTCGGGTCTCTTGGTGGGTACACCTCCTCTGGGTTCCCTGACCCTATACTTGGTCTGCCTTCCTGGTGGATTTGGTGAGGGTCGTGGCAGATCCTGCCCACGACCTCCGGTCTCTGGCTAAGGTGTGCTTTTCTCTCTGCCAGCTTGGGATCCGGTACCCTAGGTGCCAACTCTTCACCCTCTGATCTAATTTTGGGTTCTTGGAGTTCCCTCTTGTTTTCTCTGGGTCCTTCAGACTCCTCTCTCTCTCTTGGCCTTGGAGCTGGGCCCAGCCGGAACCACAACTCCCTGTCAGCCCTTCTGGCTGAGCTTCTCTGCTCTGCTCCTCTGACTCTACAAAAGACCCTGTCCTAAGATGGTGCCCACCTTATATACTCCCTCTATGTGTGAGCTCAGGTGACCAGCACCCAATGAGCTCCTAGCTTTACCCAGGCTGCTCCCCCTATCTGCCCCTACACTACTGGGATGTTCCACCCCCCTCCCACTCCAGCCAGGAACAGACACTGTCGTACCTGCACATTTCTCTAGTGGGAGTACCATCGGTCTGTTCCTCGGAAATGGGATGTGTGTAGTGCATGCAGCTAACTGAGCTCAGTTCCACACTCCATCCTTACCCGGGAGTGGAATACCACACCTCTGGCTTGAGGCGTAATACCCCTGTAGCAGCCGAGTCCTCAGGGTGCTACACATGGCCCCCTCATCACCAATCCTGGTATGCATGACCCCCTCATCACCAATCCTGGTATGCATGGCCTCCTCATCACCATTCCTGGTATGCAGCAGCTGATATCAGCCTGCAAGCAGCGCATGACGTCACTGCCATGTGCCCTCACACAGTGAGATGATTATGGGTGTGGAGAGGAGTGATTATTCATTTTCTTTAATACCTCACAGTGTCAGCTGCAGCCTTCAGCGGCTCGGCGATCACGTGTGCCCGCTGTTAAAGAGAATGAATATTCATTCCCCTCAACCTGGGTTGGACTGGGGTGTCTGGGGCCCACAGGAGGAATTGATCCTCGGGGCCCACCCTACAGCTATATGCAAATACCTGTTAGCAGTTATCCCTGTTATAGTGGAGCGTCGACTGTAAAACACAGGCGGCTCCTGCACATCTACTGTGCGCCACCATAACTGGGATGTACAATTACAGTAGTTTACATTATAGGGGTTCTTTGATGAAAACAAGTTATCACCGAATCACAGGTTAGGTAGGTGATATTGACGCGCCCCCTGGGCCGTGGGGTACTCAGTGCCGGGCCGGTCATTGCTAGGGGAAATGTCACAGTGGCGGTAACCCGGTCCGTGACCCAGAGCGGTCAATAAAAGGGGTTTATTTACAGGGGATTTATAGTTTTTATATTTAATGTTCGTGATGCCACCTGTGGTATGCGGCTATGTACAGCCGCCGCTGTGGAGCTGGGCCTCTGGAGCTGGTGTTTAATGCAGCAGAGTTGGTTTAGCTCTCCACAGTTCGAGCTTAGCTCCAGGGTGTTGCTGGGATGTTATAGATGTTGCTGTAGCAGTTGTGGTACAATGTAGTGCAGGGATGATGGCGCGGCAGTAATTCACGGAGACAGTGGGGTGCAGTCTTCAGCGTTTACTCACAGTTGTTGCAATCCAAGTTGCAGGTACCAGTGTAACTTCCCACGTCATCCTGTGCTTACTCAGGGAGGGGTTCAGCAATCCCTCAGGTAATTCAAGAGCGCTTGTTACGGGTCCAGGAGGTGGAACCTCTGTGCTGCGGTGCAAGGAGGGACCCAGAGGGGCGTAACTAAGTATCAACCCGGAGCGACCCTGGTCGGACCGCGGCAAACGACACCGTAATCAGGGAGGGACCGAGCAGAGGGACCAGGTGCTACTCTGGGGACGACCTTGTAAGAGAGCAGGTGGCTCCCACAGGTCAGACAGCAGGGGATGGACACAACAGGTACGCAGCAGTCTCTGGGTTAGCTGACGGGTGGTCACGGTACGTGACGGAAGAAGTCTCTTGGCAAGCGGGTAGGTGGTCATGGAAAGTGACAGAGGGAGCCTCCGGGTAGGCTAGTAGGTGGTCACGGCAAGTGACGGCAAGCAGGCTGTAGTCTCTAGGCTGACAGGCAGGTGGTCACGGAAAGTGACAGCGGGAGCCTCCAGGTAGGCTAGCAGGTGGTCACGGCAAGTGACGGCAAGCAGGCTGTAGTCTCTAGGCTGACAGGCAGGTGGTCACGGCATGTGACGGCAGAGCCTCCAGGTAGGCTAGCAGGTAACAGGCGGGTAGCAGACCTGCGCTCCCAGGTGAGCGGGTTTAGCAGGCACGACAGGAAGCAGGCAGGTAACTGGCAGGTGCTTCCTGGAACGAAGGTGGACTTGCCCATAGACAGACTGGCGGAAGAGTGGGGGCACACTGTCGGGCAGGAGGAAAGAGAAGCTGACAGACAGGACTGGTAGTCAGGCTGGCAATGGAACCTGAGGGCTGAAGCAGAGGTAAGTATTCTGTGCAACAACTTTGATCAGGAACAGAAAGGAAAGGAAGAAAGGAACAGAACACCAAGAGAGGCCCAGAGACACGAAGGCAGAAGGAACCCCAAAGGCCCAGGAGATTGCGGGTGACGGGTTGGCAGAACAGGGTACCGGATCCCAAGTTGGTGGAGGTGACTAATCCTTAGCCAAGGACCGGCAGTCGCGATCATATCTTGGTGCGACCCCTCACTACACCTACTAGAAAGGCACACCACATAGGGTCAGGGAGGTGAGCACGAAGCCCTCCCAAGAGAAGGCCCGCGGGAGCTGGACAGACGTAGTGTCACTGGTGGGGCACGGCCAGAGGAAGGAGTAGAAGTGAGTCCTGTGACACACTCTGGAATTGCCTGTGGGTCGACCGAGCCCCCTGCCTGGTGGACGCAGCACGGCTTGGGCAGTCATTGCCCACGGAATGACTTGGGACATAAAGAACTGTGAGTAAAGAACTTGAACTGCAATCCCACGTCTCTGTGCTTCATCGCCGCACCAGCACTACTAGTGCTGGGACGCTCATGCACCATCACTCCCATCATCCACATTCTCTGCCCTGGGGCTGCACTCTTCCCGTGGGGAGTCACACTACCTCAGCTGCATACCCCATCAGCCCCAGCGGTCTGCCTTGCAGCGGCGGTCCACACTGACCGCGATCCACGGGTGGCGTAGTCGGACAAGTAACTTAAAGCTTACAAATAGACTGCCACTGGTTTGACCACCCTGAGCCACGGGACCGGGTCGCTGCCATGGAGACTACAACCCCCCCAGAGACCTGGTTCCGGGTACCCCACACACGTGCGCAAACGTGGCCCAGGGGGCGAGTCACTTTCACCATAGGCCTTATTGACCTCTCTCCAAATGTAACGTTTATGGTTGTGGCCAAAAAGTTTGATTTTGGTTTCATCACTCCAAATTACCTTGTTTCAGAAGTTTTGAGGCTTGTCTCTGTGCTGTTTGGCACATTGTAGGTGAGATACTTTGTGGTATTTGCGCAGTAATGGCTTTCTTCTGGCGACTCGACCATACAGCCCATTTTTCTTCAAGTGTCTCCTTATTGTGCATCTTGAAACAGCCACACCGCTAGTTTTCAGAGAGTCCTGAATTTCAGCTGATGTTATTTGTGGGTTTTTCTTTGCATCTCGAACAATTTTCATGGCAGTTGTGGCCGAAATTTTTGTTGGTCTACCTGACCGTGGTTTTGTTTTTACAGAGCCCATGATTTTCCATTTGTTAATCACAGTTTGAACGCTGCTGACTGGCATTATCATTTCCTTGGGTATGTTTTTGTATCCCTTTCCTGTTGTAGCATCGGCGTCTCTGCCCCGTACTAGGCAGAGACGCCGTCCCTCTCACCTCCCCGCTCCTGGCGCGGCGTCCTCCAGCGCTTCTCTCCCCGCTGCTTCCGGCACGCGCTCCTTCCCCGGCAGTGTGCTTAGGGCGCGCGCGCTCCCCCTCTCTTAAAGGGACCGCGCGTGCCGTCCTAAGAAGTCCCCGGCCAATTGCCGGAGGACCTCCCATATTTAAGGCACCTCCTCCAAAATGGAGGTGCCCGAGCAATGTTGTTGCAAAGCCTTCACTCTGCTTCAGCCTTCAGGTCCCGTTACCAGTTACCAGCCAGTCACCTGCCAGATTCCTGCTTGTTACCTGCCAGTCACCTGCCGGATTCCTGCCTGTTACCTACCAGTTACCTGCCTGATTCCTGCTTGATACCTGCCTGATATCCGTTTACCTGCTTGCAAGCCTGCGGTCCGACGGTCTGCTTTCCTACACCTGTCAGTCTGTCTATGGACCAGCCTGCTCGCTCACCTGGGAGCGCTCATCTGCTACCTGCCTGCTAGCCTACCTGGAGGCTCCGCCGTCACTTGCCGTGACCACCTGCCTGTCCAGAGACTCTCGCCTGCTCACCTGGGAGCGCTCATCTGCTACCTGTCTGCAAGCCTACCTGGAGGCTCTGCCGTCACTTGCCGTGACCACCTGCCTGTCCAGAGACTCTTGCCTGCTCACCTGGGAGCGCTCACCTGCTACCTGTCTGCTAGCCTACCTGGAGGCTCTGCCGTCACTTGCCGTGACCACCTGCCCGTCCAGAGACTCTTGCCCGCTCACCTGGGAGCGCTCACCAGCCACCTGCCTGCTGTCCTTCTACCCAGAGACTGTCCCTGTCACTTGCCGTGAGTACCCGTCCTCTACCCAGAGACTGTCCCTGTCACTTGCCGTGAGTACCCGTCCTCTACCCAGAGACTGTCCCTGTCACTTGTCGTGACTACCTGCCTGTCTTCCCTGGGAGCCACCCGCTTCCTTACATGGACTGCCCCCTTGTATAGTTGCACAGAGGTTCCACCTCCCAGACCCGTTACAGTTTGCTCGGGCCATGAACCCGGTGGCCCCCAGATCTCCGATCTGCACCAGGAAGTCTTACGTCAGAAAACTCAGCAGGAGGTGGTACTGTCCTATCTACGGTCCGTTAACTCTCGTCTAGGCGCATTGTGTGACTTGTCTATGTCTACCTCTGGTCCAGCCGTGCCCATTCCTGCGGTACCGCAATCCAGTCCCTTCATGGTACCCGACTATGGACCTCGGCTTCTGGCACCTCCACGCTTTGCCGGCGATCCTACTTTAGCTCGGGGTTTCATAAACCAGTGCACCCTGCACTTTGAGCTATTGGCATACCAGTTCATCTCCGACCGAGCCAAGGTGGCCTTCATCATGTCCCATCTTATTGGGGAGACACTGGCATGGCTAAATCCCCTGTGGGAGAGAGGGGATCCCCTGGTGTCCGACCTGCCGTCTTTCCTCGCTGCTTTCCGGAAAGTCTTCGATGAACCTGGACGGAAAACCTCTTCTGCCTCCTCACTGCTACGTCTCCGCCAAGGGAGTCTCACCGTGGGCCAATATGCCATACGGTTCCGCACCCTCGCTTCTGAGCTTGCCTGGGAAAATGAGGCTCTGGTGTCCGTCTTCTGGGAGGGTCTTTCCGGTCGGATTAAGGACGAGTTAGCTGGTCGGGACATTCCTACCACTCTGGATGACCTGGTGTCACTAGCTACCCGGATTGGCATCCGGTTCCAAGAACGTGCCAAGGAGACTACGTGGGAGAAACACTTTTCTTGCTCTGCTCCTACTTCCCTGAGACCTGCCTCTCAATCAGTCACTCCGCGGGCGCCCTCGCCTGAACCTATGCAGATCGACCAGACCAAGATGGTCAAATCTCGCCAAGAATCTCGCCGAGCCGAGGGAAGCTGTTTCTATTGTGGCAGTATGGAGCACTTCATCTGTTCCTGCCCGGAGAAGCCGGGAAACGCCAGTGTCTAGGACCGCTCGGAGAGGTCGTCCTAGACAAAAGTAAGCCCTCTCCGTCTCTGACTTTACCGGTCTCTATTGCTTGGGGAGAAAACCGTCACTTTGAACTTGCCCACCTGGATTCTGGAGCTGCTGGAAACCTCATCTCCCAGTCTCTGGTAGAGAGATACCGTATTCCCACCAAGTCCCTGGCTGAACCATTATCAGTTGCCTCCGTGGATGGAAGACTTCTCTCGGAGACCATCCTGCTCGTCACTGAACCCATTACCCTGCAGGTGGGAATGCTGCACTCTGAGGAAATCTCATTCCATGTGTTGTCCGGACTTTCTCACTCCCTGTTGCTAGGTCTACCTTGGCTCCAGACACACGAACCCGTATTGAACTGGCGATCCGGTGAAGTACTCCGATGGGGTCCAGACTGCCATAGGACCTGCCTGGTTCCGGTCCGCCCAGTTCGCCCTCCGCCTACTCCAGCTAATTTACCAGGTCTCCCGGCTCCTTACTGGCCCTATGCGGACGTCTTCGGTAAGAAGGAAGCAGAGACGTTGCCACCCCATAGGCCATATGACTGCCCGATCGACCTGGTACCTGGCACCACTCCTCCCCGTGGGCGTATCTACCCGTTGTCTGCAGCCGAGACCCGGGCCATGTCTGAGTACATTGAAGAGAATCTGGCTAGGGGATTTATCCGGAAATCTACCTCCCCGGCTGGAGCCGGATTCTTCTTTGTCAAAAAGAAAGACGGCTCGCTACGCCCCTGTATTGACTATAGAGGACTCAATCAGATCACGGTTAAAAATAAATACCCCCTTCCGCTCATCTCTGAGTTATTTGATCGTCTTAAAGGCGCCAGGATCTTCTCCAAGCTGGATCTACGTGGAGCTTATAACCTGGTCCGTATCCGTCAGGGAGACGAGTGGAAAACAGCATTTAATACCCGGGACGGACACTATGAGTACCGTGTGATGCCCTTCGGTCTCTGCAATGCTCCCGCCGTCTTCCAAGAACTGGTCAACGACATCTTCCGTGACCTTCTTTACTCCTGCGTGGTGGTATACCTGGACGACATCTTGGTCTTCTCTCCGGATCTTTCCACACACCGGAGGGATGTTCGTCGGGTCCTGCTTAGGCTCAGGCAGAACCACCTCTATGCTAAATACGAGAAGTGCCTTTTTGAGCAGACCTCTCTTCCTTTCTTGGGCTATGTTATCTCCCAGACAGGCTTGCGAATGGATCCCGAGAAGCTCTCTGCTGTCCTAAAGTGGCCCCGTCTGGAGGGCTTGAAGGCGATACAGCGATTCCTGGGCTTCGCTAATTACTATCGTCTCTTCATTCCTCACTTCTCGTCACGGACTGCGCCCATATCTGCGCTCACCCGTAAGGGAGCAAATCCCAAGGTATGGTCATCCGAAGCTGAGGAGGCCTTCCTTTCCCTGAAACAAGCCTTCTCCTCTGCCCCTGTGCTGCACCGTCCGGACTGCAACAAACAGTTCTACCTGGAGGTTGATGCCTCCTCCTCTGGAGCCGGAGCAGTATTCACCCAGAAGTCTTCCTCCGGGAGAATGGTAACCTGCGGCTTTTTCTCTAAAATCTTCTCCTCCTCTGAGCGCAATTACTCCATTGGAGACCGAGAACTGCTTGCCGTTAAATTGGCGCTGGAGGAGTGGCGTTACCTGCTTGAAGGGGCTCTATACCCGGTGATCATCTATATGGATCACAAGAACCTGGCATATCTCCAAAATGCCCAGAGACTTAATCCACGTCAAGCCCGGTGGTCTTTGTTCTTTGCCCGCTTCGATTTCATCCTTCATTTCCGCCCGGCGGACAAAAATGTCAAAGCTGATGCCTTGTCCCGATCCTTCCTGTCCTCCGACCAAGAGGAGGAGCCTATGCACATTATCGACCCCTCCAAGGTGATGAATGTGGCCCCCTTGGATTTGACTCGTCTTCCACCCGGCAAGACGTTCGTGGCGCCTCCAGACCGTGAGAGGGTTCTTCGCTGGGGTCATTCTTCTAAACTAGCTGGCCATGCCGGCCAAAAGAAGACCTTCCTACTCATTTCCCGGCATTACTGGTGGTCTACCCTGCGTAAGGATGTGGTAGACTTCGTCTCTGCCTGTTCATCTTGTGGCCGCAACAAAATTCCCAGACACTTACCAGCTGGTCATCTCCTGCCGCTTCCCATACCTGTTGCTCCGTGGCAACACATCGCTATGGACTTCATTACCGATCTTCCTGTCTCTGCCGGGTGTACTGTCATTTGGGTGGTCGCGGACCGCTTCTCTAAAATGGCCCACTTCATTCCCCTGCCTGGTCTTCCGTCTGCACCTGAGCTGGCTAAGGACTTTATTCGCCATATCTTCCGTCTCCATGGCCTACCCCTCCACATCGTGTCGGATCGAGGGGTTCAGTTTACCTCACGCTTCTGGAGAGCCACATGTAAACTGCTGGACGTCCGCTTACCACCCTCAGTCCAATGGTCAAGTGGAGCGGATCAATCAGATCCTTACCAGCTATCTCCGGCACTTTGTTAATGCCCACCATTCTGATTGGGTGGACCTCCTTCCTTGGGCCGAGTTCTCTTATAATAACCACGAGAGCGAATCCTCTTCCAAGTCCCCGTTCTTTATTGTCTATGGCCAGCACCTCCGGATTCCGCTCCCTGTCTCCGTTTCTGTGGACAACCCTGCTGCGGAGTCTCTTGTCAGCGAATTTTCTACTATTTGGGAGAGTACCAGGTCCGCTCTTCTTCTGTCCTCTGAGCGGATGAAGAGATATGCTGATAAGAGACGTCTGGATCCGCCTCAATTCCGTCCGGGAGACAAGGTTTGGCTCTCGTCCAAACATGTGCGGCTCAAAGTATCCTCCTTCAAGTTGGGTCCTCGATTCATCGGTCCCTTCGAAGTCCTCAGGCAAATTAACCCTGTGGCCTACAAATTAAAACTCCCGGCCACCCTACGGATTACCAACTCCTTCCACGTATCTCTCCTCAAACCCGTTGTCTTTAACTCTTTTTCCAATAATCCAGGTGCCCCTCCTGCTCCGGTTTCCGCTGATGACGTCTTTGAGGTAGAGAGTATTCTGGCCTCCAAGAGGGTAAGAGGAAAGACCTTTTTTCTGGTAGATTGGAGGGGGTTTGGTCCTGAGGAGAGAACTTGGGAACCCAGGGAGAACATCAACGCCCCGCTTCTCCTTGAAAAATTTCTTTCTGGCCAAAAAAAGAGGGGGCCTAAAGGGGGGGGTACTGTAGCATCGGCGTCTCTGCCCCGTAATGGACAGAGACGCCGTCCCTCTCACCTCCCCGCTCCTGGCGCGTCGTCCTCCAGCGCTTCTCTCCCCGCTGCTTCCGGCACGCGCTCCTTCCCCGGCAGTGTGCTTAGGGCGCGCGCGCTCCCCCTCTCTTAAAGGGACCGCGCGCGCCGTCCTAAGAAGTCCCCGGCCAATTGCCGGAGGACCTCCCATATTTAAGGCACCTCCTGCAAAATGGAGGTGCCCGAGCAATGTTGTTGCAAAGCCTTCACTCTGCTTCAGCCCTCAGGTCCCGTTACCAGTTACCAGCCAGTCACCTGCCAGATTCCTGCTTGTTACCTGCCAGTCACCTGCCGGATTCCTGCCTGTTACCTACCAGTTACCTGCCTGATTCCTGCTTGATACCTGCCTGATATCCGTTTACCTGCTTGCAAGCCTGCGGTCCGACGGTCTGCTTTCCTACACCTGTCAGTCTGTCTATGGACCAGCCTGCTCGCTCACCTGGGAGCGCTCATCTGCTACCTGCCTGCTAGCCTACCTGGAGGCTCCGCCGTCACTTGCCGTGACCACCTGCCTGTCCAGAGACTCTCGCCTGCTCACCTGGGAGCGCTCATCTGCTACCTGTCTGCTAGCCTACCTGGAGGCTCTGCCGTCACTTGCCGTGGCCACCTGCCTGTCCAGAGACTCTTGCCTGCTCACCTGGGAGTGCTCACCTGCTACCTGTCTGCTAGCCTACCTGGAGGCTCTGCCGTCACTTGCCGTGACCACCTGCCTGTCCAGAGTCTCTTGCCTGCTCACCTGGGAGCGCTCACCTGCTACCTGTCTGCTAGCCTACCTGGAGGCTCTGCCGTCACTTGCCGTGACCACCTGCCCGTCCAGAGACTCTCGCCCGCTCACCTGGGAGCGCTCACCAGCCACCTGCCTGCTGTCCTTCTACCCAGAGACTGTCCCTGTCACTTGCCGTGAGTACCCGTCCTCTACCCAGAGACTGTCCCTGTCACTTGCCGTGAGTACCCGTCCTCTACCCAGAGACTGTCCCTGTCACTTGTCGTGACTACCTGCCCGTCTTCCCTGGGAGCCACCCACTTCCTTACATGGACTGCCCCCTTGTATAGTTGCACAGAGGTTCCACCTCCCAGACCCGTTACACCTGTGTTATACAGTTCAACTACCTTTTCCCGTAGATCCGTTTACAATTCTTTTGCCTTCCCCATGACTCACAATCCAGAAATCAGAGGCTGGATGAAAGATGCAAGTGACGCGCCCCTGGGCCTGTGTCGCGCTGCGTTGCGCACGCGGGAGCTTACCCGGAGCCGGATCTCTTGAGGGTTGTAGTCTCGTGGCGGTGACCCGGTCCGTGCCCAGGGAGTCAAACTGAGCGGCGATGTACTAGCAGTAGATGGTTGGTGACTACGCCACCCGTTGAATGCAGCTATGGAGCTGCCGCTGCAGGGCAGACCGCTGAGGCCGGTGGAAGGATGGTGCAGCGTGGATGGTATAACCCCCAACGGGAGGGGTATGGCCTCAGGGCAGCCGACGTGGATGATGGGGGTAGCAGGAACCACTCAGAGACGGTGCGGTGTAGTTCAGGGTCTTTACTGGTGACAAAGATAGACCCTCCCGGAGTACTTGCTAGTGATAGGGGCCTGGTCAGTCCTTGAGCAGATGGGATTTCCCCTGGCCAGGCGGAGTTGTAGGCCTTCCCAACTAACTGTACTCTTCTGGCTACCTTGCTAGAGGCGGGAATAAGTAGCCCACGTCCCTGAGTGTACCGTGTGGTGCTCACCCGTATGGCCGGTGACTCGGGGCCTTCTAATGGCTTCCGCTCCACGATGGCGGTGCTGGTCCCACGCGTGTGACCGTGCCTTCGGGCTTCTGGGCCAGAGGACCTGAAATCCTCTGCCGGACGGTTTCTGCTGCTGGGTAGGAGTTAGTCCCCACAGCCTCGGACTCCGGGTCCGGTTAGAAATCCTCTCAGTCAGGGCGAGCTCTGCAGCTGCCAGCCCCTGACTCCTTGTAACACTGCTCCCCACAGAGCTCCTGATGTTTCTTGCTATGCTGCTTCTCTTCTCTACTCTTGTTCTGTCTTCTTTCTCACTCACTCTGCCTCAGCCCCGGGTTTATATAGGGGAAGTCCTTCCCCTCCCAAGACTGGGCAGGAGGTGTGGCATGCACAGGATCCCTGACCAAAGGACCTCCCACCTGCTCTCAGACGTAATATCTCTATCACTGTGGCAACCAGACCCCTGGGGTGTCACATTCCCCCCTAGTGAAATTTAGTACTCCGGGACTAAACATATTTTTTAGAAAAACATAACAAGGTATAGCAATAACAATACAATAAGAAAAACACATAAGATGGTTACGGCGTGTCCGCAACCGGTGCAGTTTTGAAAAGCAAGGTGTCCATTTCACCAAAACAGGGAGACGTAACCAGGTAGGGGCCTGTCCTGCCCCGAGTCCTTAACAGTCTTTAGTCCATCCTGGGTTACGCTCCAACTATGTACAAGGATTCCCGGTAAATCCACCAAGGACTCCTAAAAAGAACTAGAAACACAAAATTATACACAAGCAACTATAAACAAGTAAACATTATAAGATAGCTTAAACATTTAGATCCTCCAACGTGCGGGTAGCTGGCCTCTAGTGGCCCTAGTGGACCTACGGAGCTGACTGTCTGGCCCTGAACTACAGGGTGTAGGAGCTGTCAAGGGTAAACTGGGCAGCTGTCTATGGGCCCTCTGGCTCACTAGGGGTATGGCAGGCTCACTATAAGCAGAGGGTTGATTTTCCGGGTCTGCTTGTGTAGAGTCTTCTGCCTCCTGGACCGGCTGTTCTTCCAGCTCTACCGGTTGCTCCGTAGGTTCTTGGGATGATGGTTGGAGGAAGGTGAGTACGGGTACCACAACTGCACCATTGACTTGAGTCCAAGACCGAGGGAAGTCCCCGAGCACGGTACTAACCATATCTTCCCTTTCCTCTACGGGTCGATGGTCTTCTTTTTCCTCTTCAGGGTTCCTCAGTTGTTCGGGACACTTCTTCAGGTGGTCCCGGGATACAATGGCTGTGGTTTCCCCTCCATCTTTACTGATGGTACAGACCTTCGGGTTTTCGTGGCTTGAGGGCAGTACGGTGTACGGGTCCTTCTCCCACTGGTCGTCCAACTTGTGGAGCCGTCTCTTCCTCTTCAAGACCTGCTCTCCGGGTACCAGGGGAACAGCGGGAGCATATTGGTTGTAAGTTTTCTCTTGTCTTTCCCTAGCCTGACAGAGACTTCGCTCCACGCTCTCCTGTACTCTCCGGTACTGCTGCTGCCTCTCTGTGTCCCAGTCTGTTTCTGGTGAAGTGTCCTCGGGTGTCAGGACTCCCATTTCCAGGTCAACAGGTAACTTACCAGGTCTTGCCCTCATTAGGTAAGCCGGGGTACAGTTGGTGGAACCTACCGGGATGTGGTTGTATAGGTCCACCAGATCGGGCAACTTTTCAGGCCACAGACTACGTTCTTCCAGGGGCAACGTTTTTAGAAGATCCATTACCACCTGGTTCATTTTTTCACAAAGTCCATTAGTCTGCGGATGGTAGGGTGTCGTCCTTATCTTCCGGCAGCCATACAGATTGCAGAATTCCTGGAAGACCTCCGCTTCAAAGGCAGGTCCCTGGTCCGTCAGCACTTGGTCCGGGTACCCGTGTGGACGGCAAAAGTGCTGCTGGAAGGCTCTAGCTGCTGTTTGAGCCGTTAAGTCCTTGACGGGGACAACAACCAGAAACCGGGAGTAATGATCCACGATGGTTAACGCGTAGACGTAGCCACTTCTGCTTGGGGTCAGTTTTACATGATCCAAGGCTACCAGTTCCAACGGTTGCCGGGTGACGATGGACTGCAGGGGAGTCTTCTGGCTGGCGCGGTCCTTCCTTCTCAGGTTGCACGGGCCACAGTCTCTGCACCACTTCTCGATGGTTCCCCTCATGCCTACCCAGTGGAACCGCTCGCGCAGCAGGAACTCCAGCTTCTTCCACCCGAAGTGTCCAGCTCCGTCGTGGTATGCCTCCATCACCATGGCTGCGTCTCTTCGTGGCACCACTACTTGCCAGAGTAATTCATGCGTCCGGGAGTTAACCATTCTGCGGCACAACTTCCCTTTGTAAAGGAACAGTCGACTCTTCTCTGCCCATAGTTGTTTGGCTTCCTCCGGAGCGTCTGGTTCAAGGCGAGCCTCCGGCCGAGTCAGCATCTCCTTCACCAGTCGGACGGCAGGGTCGCTGTCTTGCGTTTCCGCCCAGTTGTAGTGAGGTAAGGGGTTCAACGTAGCAGCCTGCTTACTCCTTACCCGGTGGGAATACTGGATAGTCCCATGACGGTGGAACGCAGGGAGTTCAATCTCTTCCAGTCCCTCCGGATCTTCTCCTTCGTCCGGCAGGTTGGGCATCCTGGACAGGGCGTCCGCGTTAGTATTGGAGCGCCCTGCCCGGTATTTGATTATGAACTCGTAGTTGGACAGACGGGCCATCCACCTCTGCTCCAGGGCACCGAGTCTTGCCGTGTCCAGGTGTGTCAACGGGTTGTTATCCGTGTACACGGTGAACCGGGAAGAAGCAAGGTAATGCTTAAAGCGCTCAGTGACTGCCCATACCACGGCCAGGAACTCTAGCTTGAATGAGCTATAATTCTCGGGGTTCCTTTCAGTGGGTCGCAGTTTTCGGCTGGCGTAGGCGATTACTCGTTCTTTCCCCTGCTGGATCTGGGACAGTACGGCTCCTAGCCCGATGTTACTGGCGTCGGTGTAGAGGATGAAGGGCTGGCTATAATCCGGGTACGCCAAGATTTCATATCCCGTGAGGGCCATCTTCAGCTGGCGGAAGGACTCTTCTTCTAGCTCTTCCCATTTGAAGGGCGGCTTCTGGTTCTTGGCCTTCCGGGACTGGCCTATCAGGAGGTCCTGCATAGGCGCTGCCTTTTTGGTGAAACCGGGAATAAACCTTCGGTAGTAGCCTACCAACCCGAGGAACTGCCGCACTTCTTTTACGCTGGAGGGGCTTGGCCATCCCTTAATTGCGGTGATCTTATCGGGGTCGGGAGCCACTCCGTCAGCACTCACCACGTGTCCCAGGTACTGCACCTTTGGTTTCAGGAGGTGACACTTGGAGGGTTTCACCTTTAGGCCGTAACTCGCCAGAGCTTCGAACACCTCCGCCAGGTGTTTCAGGTGGTCCTCATAAGTTTTGGAGTATACAATGACATCGTCCAGGTACAACAGGACCGTCTCGAAGTTTCTGTGGCCCAGACAGCACTCCATTAATCGTTGGAAGGTTCCTGGGGCGTTGCAGAGTCCGAACGGCATGCAGGTGAACTCTCTAAGTCCCATCGGGGTGGTGAATGCGGTCTTCTCCCGGTCCGCCTCTGCTACAGGAACCTGCCAGTACCCGCTAGTGAGATCCAAGGTAGAGAAGAAGTTAGCAGACCTTAAAGCAGCCAATGACTCCTCTATCCTTGGTAAGGGGTACGCATCCTTGTGTGTGATACGGTTGATTTTCCGGTAATCTACACACATCCTCATGGTGTTGTCTTTCTTTTTGACTAAAACTAGCGGGGCTGCCCAGGGGCTACAGCTATCCCGGATTACCCCAGCCTCCTTCATGTCTCTAAGCATCCCCTTGGCGTGTTGGTAATGTGCAGGGGGTACGGGTCGATACCTCTCTTTTATGGGAGGATGATCTCCCGTGGGGATGCGGTGTTCTACCCCCTTGACTCGCCCGAAGTCTAACGGGTGTTTACTAAACACTCTCTCATACTCTTGAACCACCCGGTAGACTCCCTGTTTCTGGTGGGAGGGAGTGGAGTCAGTTCCCAAGTGTAGTTGCTGACACCAATCCTCCATTACTTTCTTAGAGCCGTTACCTTCCTCCGGGTGAGATGGAGGCAAGGGTTCCACAGACTGTATAGAGTTTTGGTTGATGGTATATAATTTTGCTAGCGTGGCATACCGGGGCAGGTACACTTCCCTCTCCCCGATATTGATTATGCGAACGGGCACCCTCCCATGGCGTACATTGACCACCCCCCGTGCTGTCAAAATGGTGGGCCTACTGTCTGAGTAAACTGGTTCTACCATTGCCTGGTAATCTCTACCTCTCAGACCAATAGCTGCCCGGCACCAAATCATCATTTCACTTTTTGGGGGCATGGCAATAGGGAAAGGGTCACACATTCTTACGCTACCAATCTCACCGCCGGAGAGTTCCACCTGTTGCCGTCGCATCAGTGCCCGGATCTCTTTCTGGAGCACTCGCTGCTCGCCGGAGCTGGCGTTCTTGGCAACCTGCTGTAGAAGGAAAATCACTTCTGCAAGACAATTCTCAATTACATTAGTTCCTAGAGTTATTTTTGGGTGGCTCTCATGTTTGTCAATGTCTACAATGATCAGTCCCTGTGCTGCCAGTTCGACTCTACCGATTTTGATGGTCACCTCTTTAAATCCGATTTGTGGCACGGGCTGGCCATTGCTGGCGATGATACTCAAGTCGTCGTCAGGGTAGCGGGTAATATCCGAGTCATTCCAGTACTGCTTAAAGAGCACGTACGGGATGGTGGTGACCTGTGACCCGGTGTCCAGTAGGGCACTCATGGGAATGCCATCCAGTACCACAGGCAAGACTGGACGTCCTCCCACATATCTGTCGCGCCAGTTCGATGGGCCTGGTGATCTTTTTCCTGGGGGTTGGCCCTCTACCCCAGGTTGTGCCCGTTTAAAGAACAGTACCTTTCCATATGTCCGGGTTGATTGCAGCGGCGGCAGATGGGTCGTCCGTCCTCGCTGTATCGGTCACTGGGTCTTCCTCTGGCCGGTGGGGTCCTCCTTGGTCGACGCCACGGGATGTCCTCCGGTCCGGATGCCAACTGGATCTTCCCTGGGGTGGAAACCTGTAAAGACTGCACAGTTCGGGTTAGCGCAGCAACGCTCTTAGCTAGCTCTTGGACCTGATGGCGTAGGTCTGGAGCCGAGTCATTGTCCAAAGCCTGCGCATCAGCTCCCACAGGCCCTGCCAACAAGGGCGCCGCCTCCTGGTGGTAAGTGATAGCTGGGCGCCTGTGGGTCACAACGCCACCCGGTGCCGGTTCTCGGAGCACCCGGATGGCTCTGTCCTTGAACTGTGCAAAGTCTAGATGGGGATCCTGTAAGGCCATTGCCCGCAACTGGGTTCGGTGGGCATTGCAATATAAACCCTCTATAAATTGTTCAGTCAACAGCCTGTCCTCGTTTCCCACCCCATGAGGGTCGGTCTGCTTTATGGCCCTCAGGGCCTCTTGTAGGTTTAGTGCATAGTCCCTTATACTCTCATGCGCTCGCTGCTTGCACCCGTAGAATCTAAGCTTAATCTCGGCTGAGGTGCGGGTATCAAAGGTGTCCTTCAGCCGGGTTAGTATCCCTGCGACAGTCTTCCTCCCAGGTGGCCAGGATTTTACTTCCCTTTTGGCTGCCCCAGTTAGTTGGGCCACCAGGATGCTCACTTTTTGCTCTTCTGTGAGGGGGTACACCTGGAAGAGGCTATCCAGCTTTTCTCTAAAGTCATGCAGGGTATGTGACTCCCCTGAGTACTGGGGTAGCCAAGCTGCTCCCGGGATATAGGGCATGGTGAAGGGCATAACTGCAGCAGCGGTGGCGCTGGCGGGGGTTGAGGCAGTGAAGCTCTCCTCCGTATCCGACATCTTCCTCCCCCCTAGTGGACCGTGGCCTACCTTGCGATGATCCTGTTCCGTAGGCCGCGGCTCCGCAGTGGATCGTCAGGGTTGAGGACCTTCCGTCGCGCTCCGGTGACGTCGGCGTCTGCTGGGCTCCTTCCAGGACCTTACGCAACGTCCGGACGTGAGGCGGGGCTTCAGTTCTCGCGCGCTTTCGCAGTCCACGCCCCTCTTCTTCCCGCGCGGCGTCCTCAAGATGGCGTCCAATGGCGGGAAAACTCCACGGATGGCGGGAAGAAGGTCGAAGATGGCGCCGGATGGCGGGAAAACTTCGCGGATGGCGGGAAGAAGGTAGAAGATGGCGCCGGATGGCGGGAAACCTCCACGGATAGCGGGAATCTTCACCACTGGTAAGTTTGAACAGTCTTTGCTTTTCAGGCACGCAGTACCCGGTGGTTGCGGGCACGAGATCCTGCCGACTACGCCAAAGTTGACGCGCCCCTGGGCCTGTGTCGCGCTGCGTTGCGCACGCGGGAGCTTACCCGGAGCCGGATCTCTTGAGGGTTGTAGTCTCGTGGCGGTGACCCGGTCCGTGCCCAGGGAGTCAAACTGAGCGGCGATGTACTAGCAGTAGATGGTTGGTGACTACGCCACCCGTTGAATGCAGCTATGGAGCTGCCGCTGCAGGGCAGACCGCTGAGGCCGGTGGAAGGATGGTGCAGCGTGGATGGTATAACCCCCAACGGGAGGGGTATGGCCTCAGGGCAGCCGACGTGGATGATGGGGGTAGCAGGAACCACTCAGAGACGGTGCGGTGTAGTTCAGGGTCTTTACTGGTGACAAAGATAGACCCTCCCGGAGTACTTGCTAGTGATAGGGGCCTGGTCAGTCCTTGAGCAGATGGGATTTCCCCTGGCCAGGCGGAGTTGTAGGCCTTCCCAACTAACTGTACTCTTCTGGCTACCTTGCTAGAGGCGGGAATAAGTAGCCCACGTCCCTGAGTGTACCGTGTGGTGCTCACCCGTATGGCCGGTGACTCGGGGCCTTCTAATGGCTTCCGCTCCACGATGGCGGTGCTGGTCCCACGCGTGTGACCGTGCCTTCGGGCTTCTGGGCCAGAGGACCTGAAATCCTCTGCCGGACGGTTTCTGCTGCTGGGTAGGAGTTAGTCCCCACAGCCTCGGACTCCGGGTCCGGTTAGAAATCCTCTCAGTCAGGGCGAGCTCTGCAGCTGCCAGCCCCTGACTCCTTGTAACACTGCTCCCCACAGAGCTCCTGATGTTTCTTGCTATGCTGCTTCTCTTCTCTACTCTTGTTCTGTCTTCTTTCTCACTCACTCTGCCTCAGCCCCGGGTTTATATAGGGGAAGTCCTTCCCCTCCCAAGACTGGGCAGGAGGTGTGGCATGCACAGGATCCCTGACCAAAGGACCTCCCACCTGCTCTCAGACGTAATATCTCTATCACTGTGGCAACCAGACCCCTGGGGTGTCACACAAGAGTCTGTCTGGATCCCAGAAACTCACTCAGCTTTTATGCACACATACTGATTACAAGCAAACAGGTCACAGGTGAGGATGTTACCTTTAGTAGCCATTCAAACCCATTTGTGTCAAATTCTGTGCATGCTATCAGGCCAAAATCACCAGGGTATGTTAACTTTTGGTCAGGGTCATTTGGATGTTTTTGGTTGTCATTAAGATTTAAAAAGAGAAAACACAGTAGTTTGACAATAAATGGCTTCACCCAACCAATAACCATGAGTGGAGAAAACGTTTTTTGTTATCATTCATATTCTCTGAAACAAGACCAAGAAAGGAAAAATTCTGCCGGGGTATGTAAACTTTTGAGCACAACTGTAAATACAAGACCACCAATTGTATGGTAAAGCACGCTAATATCAGCGTATAATATAAGATAGTACACTTAATGTTATAGAAAGAGCTTGCGTCACATTTTTGGTGCAAACTCAATGATAAATGTACCCTGGTGTTTACTAACCGCTAAACCAATGTTTTATTGCACCAGCGGAGTGGAAGGGATTTTATGACATCTCATCCATACGCTGAGAAAATCCACGGCGTGAATTGACCGGCGCTGCGGATTTGACATCACGTGTCAATTTATGCTGTGGATATTCACCTTCGATTTCATCCTTTGCAATACAAAGGAACAGGTCAATGGTAAAGGTGCATCATTGCGTAGTAGTAAAAGCAGCAATATCTGCACAATATCTGGGTGGATATTACCACTGTTCATTTGCTGTGGGAATTCCATTGTAGAAATTAAGCAGCAAATACATTATGTGAATAGAGCCACTAATAGTGGTGGGGGTCCTAAATCAGTTATGTATGACACTGGAGTGAGAGCAAAATAGCTTTCCCTCACATCCCTTGTACACTTTTTACGGAAATCTTTCTGCCACCTATAAGGCCATAACTTTTTATGATGGGCCTCATTTTGTTAGTAGTGGAAGAAGAAAACTGAGTGATACAGGGAGAGGGGGCTCAGTGAGGGGTGATATAGGGGTAGGGGGTGCAGTCAGTCAGCGGTGAAAGAGGGGGAGGGGGCACAGTCAATCAGGGGTGATACAGCGAGGGGGGGCTCAGTCAGTCAGGGGTGATACAGAGGGTGAGGGCTCAGTAAGTCAGGGGTGATACAGGGAGAGGGGGCTCAGTCAGTCAGGGGTGATACAGGAGGGGGCATAGTCAGTCAGGGGTGATACAGGGAGAGAGGAGGCGCAGTCAGTCAGGGGTGATATAAGGAGATGGGGCTCAGTAATTCAGGAGTGATACAAGAGGAGGGGGCACAGTCAGTCAGGAGCGATACAGGGGGAGGGGGCACAGTCAGTCAAAGATGATACACAGGGAATGGGTGCAGTCATTCAGGGGTGATACAGGGAGAAAATGCTCAGTCAGTCAGGGGTAATGCAGGAAGACGGGGCTCAGTCAGTCAGGGCTTACTCACTGCTAGGCTGGAGGGAACCCTCCTTCAATCATTGCAGCTGTAGTAGGGAGTCCTATAACTCCCTCTGCTGCTTACATTGTGGGGAAGAGGAGCGCGTGTTATGGATGACAGCACAGCTCATTATCTGAGCTTTGCTGTACAGCCGGGGAGAAGAGGACACAATGAAAGCCCACATTGATTGGCTGCCCTGCTTGTTCAATGCAGGGAAGAGCGGTGACATAAAAAGTAATCAGGGCGCAACAACACTTTGTTACTTACAAATAGTGAGCCGCAGTCTACAGCAGGCGAGAGTGTCTTCAATGCCGTCAGTGACGCGTGCAATGCTCTCCTGGGTTGTCTAACTCTGGGAGGAGCTGCAAGGAGTAGTGACGTAGAGGCTGGGAGAATGTCCTGCTTGCAGCTCCTCCCAGAGTTAGACAACCCAGGACAGCAGTGAGTGTATCAGACTGCGGCTCACTATTTGTAAGTAACAGAGCGGTTAGTATGCCTCTGGTGAGCCATTCTGACCCGGCATGTCCTCCTCCCCCACATATTACATATATAGCCAAGTTCCCCTCTCCCACATATAGCATATAGCATATATAGTCAAGTCCCCCTCCCCCACATATAGCATATATAGTCAAGTCTCCTTCCTCTATTTATAGCCTATATCCGGGGCTGGCTCCAGGTTTTTGTGGTCTTTGGGCGAAAGAGTCTCAGTGGGCCCCTTTAACACATACCACCATTGATGCACAGATACAGGGGAGAAATATAGGTATACAACACAGGGCCCAGCCTGTCCCCTCATCCTTCACATATGCAAACATGCACACACACACAGGAGGCAGACATGCACGCACAGGAAGCAGACATGCACACGCACAGTAGGCAGACATGCACACACACACACAGTACGCAGACATGCGCACACACTCATGGTAAGCAGACATGCGCACGTACACACACAGTACGCAGACATGCGCACGCACACACGCGGTACGCAGATATGCACACACACACGATATGCAGACATGCGCACGCGCACACACGGTACGCAGACATGCGTATGCACAGGGTATGCAGACATGCGCACGCACAGGGTAAGCAGACATGCGCACGCACAGGATACGCAGACATGCACGCGCACAGGATACGCAGACATGCACGCGCACATGGTACGCAGACATGGTACACAGATATAATACGTATGGTACAATACGCAGACACGACTGCCCTCCGGACATCTGTCATCAGTCTTCCCCAAGATTGTGGAGCCTACTGAAACAGACTAAGGAATCTTTTTAAATGCTTAGGAAGCCTTTGCAGGTGGTTTTTGTTAATTATTCTCATTTACTGAGATAATGACTTTTGTGTTTTCATTGGCTGTAAGCCATAATCATCAACATTAACAGAAATAAACACTTGAAATAGATCACTCTGTTTGTAATGACTCTATATAATAGATGAGTTTCACTTTTTGTATTGAAGAACAGAAATAAATTTACTTTTTGATGATATTCTAATTTTGTGAGATGCACTTGTATATATACTGTCATATTACACACATATCAATTTCATATGAAATAATATTTAAAATGAAAACTGCTGCCACTCACAGTCTTCTGAGATCCAGGAAAGAGTCTGATGGCATTAGCTGCAGAAGATGGAGGAAGTCCGGGCAGCTGCTGCATGCTGGGCAGTGGCACCGCACCAATGACAGCCTAGCCTCATCAAACTCCTTCTGCAAGAGAGGGGTGATGGCGCTCAGACTGCTGGGGGAGTCATCTCCCCCGCCGTACCCGTGCTGTGGGGGAGGGGGCGAGGCTATGGAAGCTGGTCAGATTGCTCCTCTGCAGGAGAGGTGTCACTTACCACACTCATTAGCTATGCGCTGCCCAGCTAATCTGCTCCCATAGCAGCAGGCTCCCTCCCTCCCCTGCGGTGCTCCTGCTATGTGTCCAGTCAGAATGACACTGATTCCGGAGAGCTGTTACTGTCAGTGACACCTCTCCTGCACAGATGTTAGTCTGACTCCAACACCTAGCGCCAGCACAGCAGGGGAAGGAGGGAGCCTGCTGCTATGAATGCCATTAGCCGGGCAGTGCATCCCTTTGCTAGGGTATGTGGGGGAGGAGCCTTCTAACGCAGTCAGAGCTGGCCCTGCATCAGGGCCCACCGGAGGATTCACCGATTTCCTGGTGGGCTAGTCCGAGCCTGCTTGAATGTCAGACTATTTGCAATCATTTCTCTCCCATATAGGCTGAGTATTGAAACTGTCTGGTATTAATACTCAACTTCTTTTACTTAAAGTGAAGCTATCAGAAAATGAACTATTGTTTAAATCGGGTTTTTGTGTTAAACTTATTGTTTGGGGGCAATTTTTTTCCATATCACAGTGTTTTCTATAAATAAAAACCACAAATCTTGCAATTTTCAAACCGACCACTTGGGCTTTTTTTTTACTTTAACTTCCTGTTGTTTCAGGAAACAACACATGTACATTAACCACAATGAAAAGATCCTATCTTTTATATTAAAGCATCTAATGAGCATATGCAAAGGTCATTGTGAAGGAAGAGGGAGCAGGGAAAGCTGTAACATTAGCTATTTTGATTGCTGGATCCTGTGTTATCAGCTGTGTTTCAGAGATGTTACCTCTCATTGCAATCCTGCCTCTGCTGATAAGGAGCCTGCTGAAAACTCTTCCTGAAAAGACAGAAAGTATGAGTCTAAAAAAAGCCCAAGTGGCCATTGTGATTTTTTTTCTTTTGTATTAAAGATCATCATATGAAAAAAAAAATGCCAACAATTTAAACAAAAATAATGTAACACAAACCTCTGAAACATACAATCAGTCATTTTCTGCTGATAGCTTTGCTTTAAATTAACACTAATCCTAAAAATAAATGTTCAAATAAAATAAGAAAATAATTGTCCTCTCCGCTTGTTAGTCTGCAGCATTTCCGGCCTGATCATGAAACTGTCTTGTAGAAATCCTGCAGAGAACACAAGCATCAATCTCTTGTCAATCAGTTCCATCTTTGGCTGCTGAAGCCCTGACCCTTGGACAAGGAGATGGTATGATATTTTGTCCTACTACAAACAGGGCAGAGGGGGGAGGCTCCTGCTGCAGACACTTGTCTTACATCAACACACAGAAAAGTAAGTAGAAGAATGGGGAACATGGGTGAGATCAGGGCCGGCTCCAGGTTTTTCTGGGCCCCGGGCGAAAGAGTCTCAGTGGGCCCCTTTAACACATACCACGATTCATGATGCAGAGATACGGCGGAGAAATATATATATATATAGTACAATGCAAAGATTTCACTTCATGAGTGATATCTATTGTAAATTCCACAATAGCTCAGAAACCGGTGAATCGCTCCACACAGAATAGTGGCCCCCATATAAGGCTCCATACGGAATACTGGTCCCCATATAACGCCCATACGGAATACTGGCCCCCATATAACGCTTCATACGGAATACTGGCCCCCATATAAGGCCCCATACGGAATACTTGCCCCCATATAAGGCCCCATACGGAATACTGGCCCCCATATAAGGCCCCATACGGAATACTGGCCCCCATATAAGGCCCCATACGGAATACTGGCCCCCATATAAGACCCCATACGGAATACTGGCCCCCATATAAGACCCCATACGGAATACTGGCCCCCATATAAGACCCCATACGGAATACTGGCCCCCATATAAGGCCCCATACGGAATACTGGCCCCCATATAAGACCCCATACGGAATACTGGCCCCCATATAAGACCCCATACGGAATACTGGCCCCCATATAAGACCCCATACGGAATACTGGCCCCCATATAAGGCCCCATACGGAATACTGGCCCCCATATAAGGCCCCATACGGAATACTGACTCCCATATAAGGCTCCATGCGGAATACTGACCCCCATATAAGGCTCCATGCGGAATACTGACCCCCATATAAGGCTCCATGCGGAATACTGACCCCCATATAAGGCTCCATGCGGAATACTGACCCCCATATAAGGCTCCATGCGGAATACTGGCCCCCATATAAGGCTCCATACGGAATACTGGCCCCCATATAAGGCTCCATACGGAATACTGGCCCCCATATAAGGCCCCATATGGAATACTGGACCCTATATAAGGCTCCATATGGAATACTGGCCCCCATATAAGGCTCCATAAGGAATACTGGCCCCCATATAAGGCTCCATACGGAATACTGGCCCCCATATAAGGCTCCATACGGAATACTGGCCCCCATATGGAATACTGGCCCCCATATAAGGCTCCATACGGAATACTGGCTTCCATATAAGGCTCAATACGGAATACTGGCCCCCATATAAGGCTCCATACAGAATACTGGCCCCCATATAACGCTCCATACAGGATACTGGCCCCCATATAATGCTCCATACAGGATACCGGCCCCCATATAATGCTGCATGCAGGCTGTTACCCCCCACATAATGCCCCATACAGGCTGTCCCCCCCCTTATAATGCTCCATGCAGGCTGTTACCCCCCACATAATGCCCCATACAGGCTGTCCCCCCCTTATAATGCTCCATGCAGGCTGTTACCCCCCACATAATGCCCCATACAGGCCCCTCCCTTTTAATGCTCCATGCAGGCTGTTACCCCCCACATAATGCCCCATACAGGCTGCCCCCCCCTTATAATGCTCCACGCAGGCTGTTCCCCCCCACATAATGCCCCATACAGGCCCCCCCTTTTAATGCTCCATGCAGGCTGTTACCCCCCACATAATGCCCCATACAGGCTGCCCCCCCTTATAATGCTCCATGCAGGCTGTCCCCCCCCACATAATGCCCCATACAGGCCCCCCCCTTTTAATGCTCCATGCAGGCTGTTACCCCCCACATAATGCCCCATACAGGCTGCCCCCCCTCTTTATAATGCCCCATGCAGGCTGTCACCCCTCCTCTTTATAATGCTCCATGCAGGCTGTCACCCCTCCTCTTTATACTGCCCCATGCAGGCTGTCACCCCTCCTCTTTATAATTCCCCATGCAGGATGTCCCCCCCTCTCTTTATAATGCCCCGTGCAGGCTGTTCCCCACCTTATAATGCCCCATGCAGGCTGGTCCCCACCTTATAATGCCCCATGCAGGCTGTCACCCCTCCTCATTATAATGCCCCAAGCAGGAATCCCCCCCTCTTTATAATGCCCCATGCAGGCTGTTCCCCACCTTATAATGCCCCATGCAGGCTGTCACCCCTCCTCTTTATACTGCCCCATGCAGGCTGTCACCCCTCCTCTTTATAATGCCCCATGCAGGCTGTCACCCCTCCTCTTTATACTGCCCCATGCAGGCTGTCACCCCTCCTCTTTATAATGCCCCATGCAGGATGTCACCCCTCCTCTTTATAATGCTCCATGGAGGATGCCCCCCCTCCCCTCTTTATAATGCTCCATGCAGGCTGTTCCCCCCCACATAATGCCCCATACAGGCCCCCCCCTTTTAATGCTCCATGCAGGCTGTTACCCCCCACATAATGCCCCATACAAGCTGCCCCCCCTCTTTATAATGCCCCATGCAGGCTGTCACCCCTCCTCTTTATAATGCTCCATGCAGGCTGTCACCCCTCCTCTTTATACTGCCCCATGCAGGCTGTCACCCCTCCTCTTTATAATGCCCCATGCAGGATGTCCCCCCCTCTCTTTATAATGCCCCGTGCAGGCTGCTCCCCACCTTATAATGCCCCATGCAGGCTGGTCCCCACCTTATAATGCCCCATGCAGGCTGTCACCCCTCCTCATTATAATGCCCCAAGCAGGAATCCCCCCCTCTTTATAATGCCCCATGCAGGCTGTTCCCCACCTTATAATGCCCCATGCAGGCTGTCACCCCTCCTCTTTATAATGCTCCATGGAGGATGCCCCCCCTCCCCTCTTTATAATGCCCCATGCCTCCATACATAAAAAAAAAAAAAAAAAATCAAATACTCACCTCCCTTCTCCTCACCTGCTACCTGCTGCCCGCTGCCTGCTGCCCGCCGCTCGCTGCTCGGCTCCGAACTCCAGCGTTGTCGGCGTCTTCCCGCTCAGCGCTCCCTGTGACGGCTCAGGGGAGGGCGCGGTGTAAAGACGTCACCGCGCCCTCTGACCTGAGACGTCACAGGGAGCGCAGAGCAGGAAGACAGCTGATCTGCGGAGGCACGGGGAGAGGTAAGTATCGGGCTGCCGGGGCCCTGAGCAAGCGGGGGAGAAGGGCGGGCGCTGACACCGCTCTCCTCCGCCCATAGCCCAGCGGGGTGCGCGACTGCCAGTGGGCCCCTCTGCCTGCTCAGGGCCCCGGCATTTGCCCGGGTGCGCCGGGTGCTGACGCCGGCCCTGGGTGAGATATTGAGACACACAGAGATTTCTTTATATATATATTACTGTATAATTTGTGACAGGTGTTGAAAAAATGCTGCAAAGTAAGAATGCTTTAAAAAATAGAAGAGGGAATAATTTATTTTTTTATCAAACAAATGCAAAGTTAATGAGCAAAAGAGAAATCTAAATCACATCAACATTTGGTTTGACTGCCTCTTGCCTTCAATAAGAGCTTCAAAGCATCAATTCTTCTAACTATAATTGTATATAGTTTTTTACAGAACTCGGCAGGAGGTTGTTCCAAACATCCTGGAGAAGTAACCACAGATCTTCTGAAGATGTCGTTTGTGCAAATGCTTCTCTCTCTTCATGTAATCCTAAACAGACTGGGTGATGTAAGATCAGGGTTCTGTGGGGTCCGGATCATCACTTCCAGGACTTCTTGTTCTTCTTCATGGATAAGTAGTTACCTATATTTCTCATCATTGAGAACTCCAAGAAATGGGCAAAGTTGGAGATCATAGACGCAGTGATCGGCCATGGAAACTTAGTACAGCAGATGAAAGACACATCATGCTTACTTCCACTTGAAATCAGAAGATGTCCATCAGTGCCATCAGCTCAGAACTGGCAGCAACCAGTGGGACTCAGCTACCCCCATGTACAGTCATGGCCAAAAGTATTGAGAATGAGACAAATAGTAATTTTTCCAAAGTTTACTGCTTCATTTTTTGTAATGGCAATTTGCATACACTCCTGAATGTCAAAGAGTGATCAGCTTAACAGCAATTACTGTACTTGCAAATTCAATATTTGCCCAGAAAATGAATTTTAACCCCCAAAACACATTTCGACATCATTGCAGTCCTGCCTTAAAAGGAGCAGCTAACATCGTTTTAGTGATTGATCCATTAACACAGGTGTGGGTGTTGATGAGGACAGGGCTGGCGATCAATCAGTCATGATTAAGTAAGAATGACATCACTGGACACTTTAAAAGGAGGCTGGTTCTTGGTATCATTGTTTCTCTTCAGTTAACCATGGTTATCTCTAAAGAAACACGTGCAGCCATCATTGCACTGCACAAAAATGGCCTAACAGGGAAGAGTATCGCAGCTACAAAGATTGCACCTCAGTCAACAATCTATCGCATCATCAAGAACTTCAAGGAGAGAGCTTCCATTGTTGTCAAAAAGGCTCCAGGGCGCCCAAGAAAGACCAGCAAGCGCCAAGACCGTATCTTTAAACTGTTTCAGCTGCGGGATTGGACTACCAGCAGTGCCGAGCTTGCTCAGGAATGGCAGCAGGCTGGTGTGAGTGCTTCTGCACGCACTGTGAGGCGGAGACTCTTTCAGCAAGGGCTGGTTTCAAGGAGGGCAGCAAAGAAGCCACTTCTCTCCAGAAAAAACATCAGGGACCGACTGATATTCGGCAAAAGGTACAGGGAGTGGACTGCTGAGGACTGGGGCAAAGTCATTTTCTCTGATGAATCCCCTTTTCGATTGTTTGGGACATCTGGAAAACAGCTTATTCGGAGAAGAAGAGGTGAGCGCTACCACCAGTCTTGTCTCATGCCAACTGTAAAGCATCCTGAAACCATTCATGTGTGGGGTTGCTTCTCAGCCAAGGGAATGGGCTCACTCACAGTCTTGCCTAAAAACACAGCCATGAATAAAGAATGGTACCAGAATGTCCTCCAAGAGCAACTTCTCCCAACCGTCCAAGAGCAGTTTGGCGCCCAACAATGCCTTTTCCAGCATGATGGAGCACCTTGCCATAAAGCAAAGGTGATAACTAAATGGCTCATGGAACAAAACATAGAGATTTTGGGTCCATGGCCTGGAAACTCCCCAGATCTTAATCCCATTGCGAACTTGTGGTCAATCATCAAGAGACGGGTGGACAAACAAAAACCAACAAATTCTGGCAAAATGCAAGCATTGATTATGCAAGAATGGACTGCTATCAGTCAGGATTTGGTCCAAAAGTTGATTGATAGCATGCCAGGGAGAATTACAGAGGTCTTGAAGAAGAAAGGGCAACACTGCAAATATTGACTTGCTGCATTAACTCATTCTAACTGTCAATATAACCTATTGGTACTCATAATATGATTGCAATTATATTTCTGTATGTGATATAAACATCAGACAAACACTAATAAAAACCAGAGGCCAGCAGATCATGTGAAAATATAATTTTGGTGTCATTCTCAAAACTTTTGGCCATGACTGTACTGTTCGGAGAAGTCTGGCCAGAACTGATCCTTATGGACGAATTGAAAGCAAAAACGAACGCATTCGACACGGAAACAAGGTCAAGAGACTTAACAATGCATGAAAGCATAGTGACGGGGTGCAGAAAAATGGCAGCAGGTGCTCAGCACCGATGAGTCAAAATGTGAAATACTTGTCTACAACACAAGACAGTTAATCAGCCTGGGGCAGTGCGGCCATTGTCCCTGACTGTTACCACAGGAGCTCGGTTGTAGCTGTGCCAAGCTCCCGGTGGTAAACATGCGGGGAAGTGATGATATTTCTAGTGGAAACCGCAGCAGGAAATGTTCCTTGTCTGGGAAGTTTTTGTAGGATTTTTTTTTTCATTTTTGGAAGAGATTTTTTTCTGGAGCGTTTTCTTGTAACCTTTTCATTGGATGGTGTCTAGTTTCGAATGTTTTTCATCTGGAAATAACTAACATACGGTACACTTTTTCTTTTTTTGCCCACATTGTGTTTTGTTTCGAATCCTGAAATTGAAAAATATGCTTAAAAGACTGGATAGGAAGAGTCTTTTAAGCGTTTTTTGAGCAATTTTTCAGACTCCTCAAAAAACTTGATGTCAACATGCCCTTCGAGACCAGATTTTCTAACAAAGCAAGAATGCAAACGCTAGATAGAGGAAACATGGCCAATAATCCTTATCTCATGGTTCTTGCATGTATAGAGAGCAGTATACTTGGTGACCTATTATTATGCAGGCTACTGAATTACAGAAAAATTCAAGTTCGAGTGTCCTTCACTACTAGCCTGGTCGTATCAGGTCTGTCTCAGCCTTGTCTCTAGGGGATCAATCAGCAGTATATGCTCCAGGTAAACAGCATAACAATATGGCTGCAATACATCTGTCTTTTATATCCTCACCCACCTACCTATAAGACAGCAGGCCACGCCACTGCTATGGGGCCCGTGAACCGGCACTGACACCGGGCCCCCCCTCCGCCCATCTGCGCCCACACTGCCCACACACAATGATGGGGCGGAAGCGTCTGCTGATGCTTACTCCTTCATCATCATTGCTTGTGCTGACGACCAGAGGGGGGCTCTAGCAGTCAACGCGAGCAATGAGGATGGAGGAGGGAGTGTCAGCAGACGCTTCCACCCCCATCAGTCTTCCTCGACGTCTGACGTGTCAGAGCAGCGACATCGATGACGTCATTACAGGGCACCCACTGTTCTGATATGTGCAGCACTTCACACCAAAGGCTAAGCAGATCAGAACATCTGGTGGAACAAGGAATAAGGAGAGGTGAGTACTGTGTTTATTTTTTTAAATCAGTGACAAAAGAGTATGGAGGATCATGGGGGGTGCATTATACTGTATGGAGGACCATGGGGGGTGCGTTATATTGTATGTAGGACCATGGGGGTGCATTATATTGTATAGAGGATCAAGGGGGGTGCATTATATTGTATGGAGGATCATGGGGGGTGCATTATATTGTATGAAGGACCATGGGGGTGCATTATATTGTATGGAGGACCATGGGGGGTGCATTATATTGTATGAAGGACCATGGGGGGTGCATTATATTGTATGGAGGACCATGAGGGGTGCATTACACTGTATGGAGGACCATGGAGGGTGCATTATACTGTATGGAGGACCATGAGGGGTGCATTATATTGTATGGAAGATCATGAGGAGTGCATTATATTGTATGGAAGACCATGGGGGGTGAATTATATTGTATGGAAGACCATGGGGGTGCATTATATTGTATGAAGGACCATAGGGATTGCATTATATTGTATGGAGGACCATGGGAGGTGCATTATATTGTATGGAGGACCATGAGGGGTGCATTACACTGTATGGAGGACCATGGAGGGTGCATTATACTGTATGGAGGACCATGAGGGGTGCATTATATTGTATGGAAGATCATGAGGAGTGCATTATATTGTATGGAAGACCATGGGGTGTGAATTATATTGTATGGAAGACCATGGGGGTGCATTATATTGTATGGAGGACCATAGGGATTGCATTATATTGTATGGAGGACCATTGGAGGTGCATTACATTGTATGGAGGACCATGAGGGGTGCATTACACTGTATGGAGGACCATGGAGGGTGCATTATATTGTATGGAGGAACATGGAGGGTGCATTATAATGTATGTAGGACCATGAGGGGTGCATTATATTATACGGAAGACCATGGAGGTGCATTATATTGTATTTAGGACCATAGGGGTTGCATTATATTGTATGGAGGACCATGGGAGGTACATTATATTGTATGGAGGACCATGGAGGGTGCATTATACTGCATGGAGGACCATGGGGGATGCATTATATTGTATGGATGACCATGGGGGGAGCATTATATTGTATGTAGGACCATAGGGATTGCATTATATTGTATGGAGGACCATGGGAGGTGCATTATAATGTATGGAGGACCATGAGGGGTGCATTACACTATATGGAGGGCCATGGAGGGTGCATTATACTGTATGGAGGACCATGAGGGCTGCATTATATTATATGGAAGATCATGAGGAGTGCATTATATTGTATGGAAGACCATGGGGGTGAATTATATTGTATGGAAGACCATGGGGGTGCATTATATTGTATGGAGGACCATAGGGATTGCATTATATTGTATAGAGGACCATGGGAGGTGCATTATATTGTATGGAGGACCATGAGGGGTGCATTACACTGTATGGAGGACCATAGAGGGTGCATTATATTGTATGGAGGAACATGGAGGGTGCATTATACTGTATGTGGGACCATGAGGGGTGCATTATATTGTATGAAGGACCATGGGGGGTGCATTATATTATACGGAAGACCATGGGGGTGCATTATATTGTATTTAGGACCATAGGGGTGGCATTATATTGTATGGAGGACCATGGGAGGTACATTAAATTGTATGGAGGACCATGGAGGGTGCATTATACTGCACGGAGGACCATGGGGGATGCATTATATTGTATGGATGACCATGGGGGTGCATTATATTGTATGGAGGACCATGGGGGGATGCACTATATTGTATGGAGGACCATAGGGGTTGCATTATATTGTATGGCGGACCATGGGAGGTGCATTATATTGTATGGAGGACCATAGGTGTGCATTATACTATATGGAGGACCATGGCGAGTGCATTATATTCTATGGAGCACCATGGGAAGCGCATTATACTATATGAAGGATTATGAGGGGCGCATTATACTATATGGAAGGCTATGTGGGGTCATTATACTGTATGCAAGCAATTATACAGTGTGAACGTTTGAATGGAGTCCATCATACTATGTGGAGGGCTGTGTGGGGACCGTTATACTGTTTGGAGGGCTAGAGTGGGCCATTATACAATGTGGGGAGGTGTGCGGGCCATTATACATTGTGGGGCTATTATACTCTATAGAGGGCTGTGTAAGGAATCAAACCGTGTTGGGGTCACCATACTTTGCTTTGGGAGTTGAAGTTGGGTACAGCAGCATCATTATACTATTAATGTAGAGGAATTCACTATTGGGGTATCATACAGTGCTTGGGGGCACTTTTGTTGGTATGATACTTTATGGGAACAATGAAAGAGGAATCTAGGACTTCAGCATGAGGAAAATTACTATGTAAAGACTGGAAAGTTGTGAGATCTGCTGTTCTGTGACCCCCGACAAATATAAATTTTTTTTTTTTCGGGGGGGGGGGGGAATTAAAAATTTTGCCATGGGGCCTGATGATTTCTGTGTACGTGTTACACGCACGCCGCTAGGTTCAGATAGGGGCGAGACAGGTTACATGAATTCTTTGGAATCCTGGGGGAACCGTTACTCAGGCGACCATAGACCGTGTGCTGTAGCTTCTCTCAGGCACACAGGGGTATTGACCTTCAGGAATAGGTTGTTTCACTTGCTGACCAGACACACTTGACAAGAGTCCTCATAAACGGTAGAACAGTAGCATTTAATAAGAAGCCACATAGCCAGTGCAAGCTAAGTCTGATGAGCAACAGGCTCTAGTGACAAACAGTACAGTTTCCTTAGCAGCACAGCAGTTCACAGTCTTCCCAGTAGTACAGGACAGCACAGTTCTAATGAAAAGGCACATTAATGAACACAGCATTCTTTACAGTACAGTGAGATGGAGGAGGCGGGAGGGATTGCTGAGGGAGATGATCCCTGTGACACCATTTCTTCCAGTCCTTATCTTTCTGCTTGACAATACTCTGCACTGCTAGTTTAGGAACTCTACCTGACCTGTGCTTAGCTTCACTCCTGACTTGAGTCCTTTTCACTTGCAGGGGCGCTTCTGTCAGAAGCAGAACACACACACCACATTTCTCTTCAGCTCCAGCCAGACAGTAAACAACTTCCCCACAATCCCCCTGAGGCTCTGCTAAAACACTCCCCTTCTCCTGTGACTGTGTTAACCCTTCTAGTTGCTGGATGCTTCTGGAGCACAACACTTCATGTCTCATGTGCTTGTGTTACTTCTAATAGTTTCTGAATTCTTTTAAATCAACAGCGCTACTTCTGCATGTCACACTCCGCAACAGCACTACTTCTGCATGTCACACACAGTATTACAGTCTCTTCAGTAGCATAATTCAGCATAGATTAGATCTCTTAGCAGCACACTTCTATGCATACACAACCACAAGCTTTTCCTTCACAAGGACACAATAGTACACAACATTCTTTATCCTGCATGGAGATGGAGGGGGGGGTTTGATGAGGGAGATGATCCCTGGGACACAATTCCTTCCAGCCCTTACCTTCCTGCCTGATAATACTCTGCACTGTTAGTCCAGGGAGTTTATCTGACCTGTGTTTATGTGTTTTGTTTCTCTCTTTCTATCAGATCTAGATAACACACCACCACCTTTCTCTTTGGCTTCAGTCAGACTACAATAACAAATTCCCCACAATCACCCTGGGCCTATGCTAAAACACTATCTGTCTCCTGTGGCTGTGTTATTTGTAGCAGTTGCTGGATGCTTTGGAAGCAACAGCACTACTTCTGCATGTCACACTCTTCCCTCCTTTTTGAATGTCGTTCTCCTCGACATTCGTCTTAATTAGTCAATCTGAACAATTCTGAGACAGTGGTGAAAGCTTAGTTACTATATATATAAATTTGTCATTATCAAATTGGTATAACATTTATAAACATTGATAATAACCTATTCTAACAACCTTTTTCTTGTAGGACTCCTGTAAGAAATAAACAATTAACACAATTAAAACAATCAGCATCTCTTCCGCTGGAGCTTTTCGTATGTCTTCAACCAGCTCTCTCTCTCACTAGGCCAAAACAAGTCTTTCCACCAGGCAACATTGCCAATACTGTCTCTCGGAGGTGAATACCACTCAAGTGGGATTACCTGGTCCGCAGGCAGAGATACCTGTTTCCAGTCGACAGTCCTTGGCACTTGACTCGGTTCTCCAAGTGTCTCATACGTCAGCATCACGGACCTCCTTACTTCTCGAGTCGACATCCTTCTGGAGGGTTGTTCCTCAGATACCACGGGTTCTTCGGTAACAGAAGTTTCTTGCACAACACTCATTTCCCGTGCTTCCTCAGATGCTCTTGGATCTGCCTCTGTAACTTTCCTTACTTCTCCTGAATCGCCTGTTTCCACATGGTCTGGTAATTCCACTCCTCTTGAGTGTCGATCAGTCTCTTCAGTGATCAGTATTCGATCATCAGATCTGAATTGGACTTCATCTGTACTCTTTGGTACAAACTTTGGAGCCTCAGGACTTAGTTCACTCTCTTGAGGGTGGTACGTCCCTCTCCTTGCCGGTCTGAGAAATATAACGGTGTGCTCTTGCTCATCGGAACTTCAAGGTCACTATCCACCTCCGGAGCTTCAGCCAGTGGTGGTCCCTTAGTTGATCTCGGTCGATGTCGGTCTGCTTCTGGAAAGTTTTGTTGTGGTGGGAGATAATCACAGGGTAGTAATAAATTCCGATGGACTATTCTGGTTTTCTTGTCCCCTCTTTCCAATCAGATTTCATACACTGGAATGTCATCAGCTTTCCTCTTTATGACCACATACACATTGTTCTCCCAGTACGAACAAAGTTTTCCTGGACCACCTTTCTCACGTACGTTCTTGACTAGCACCCGGCTTCCCGGTGCCATTTCTGCTCCATAACATTTTTGATCTTAGTACTCCTTACTCTTGCTCTGTCCTTGCGTAACCACTTTGGACGCTATGTTGTATGCCTCTGCCATCCATTCCTTCCATTTCCGAACGTACTCCAGATATGTTCTGTAAGTCTCTGACACCGGAGTATCGAACATGATGTCGATTGGCAGTCTTGGCGATTGTCCATACAATAGGAAGAAGGGTGAGTAACCCGTTGCATCGCTCTTTGTACAGTTATAGGCATGTACCACTTTTGACAGAGAACTTTTCAGTCTTTCTTCTCGTCAGCTGTAAAAGTGCGCAACATCGACAATAATGTCCGGTTAAAACATTCCACTTGTCCATTACCCTCTGGGTGATAGGACGTTGTGTGGGATCTCTGAATTCTACAGTACATTCCTAGCTTGGCAAAGAGCTGGTTCTCAAATTCTCTTCCTTGGTCATGGTGTAACCTCGTAGGGAACCCAAACCTCAAAACAAAATCATTGAAGATCTTCCCTGTCGCTGTTCGACTAGCTTTATTGGCGGTGGCATATGATTGGGCAAATTGAGTAAAATGGTCCATCACCACCAATATGTATTCGTAACCACCCTTTCACGTCTGAAGATGTAGAAAGTCTATTGAGACCATCTCACACGGATAGGTAGTTTGAATGTTGCCCATAGGTACCAGGGTTTATGTGTTGGGATGTTTATCTTTCAGACACCCACACTCCCTGGTCACGTACCTCTCAATATCTCTCTGCATGTACGGCCAGAAGAAACGTTCACGAATCAAGTTGGTTGTCCTTTCCACTCCCAGGTGTCCCATGTTTTCATGGAGTTCTTTGAAGACCAACCTACGGAATACTCTGGGTAGTACCAACTGCCGGTTTTGCCCTCCTTTACGATACAGGATACCGTCTCCACTGAGGTAGAGCTTCGTCCATTCTTTAACTAAAACAGATACTCCCGTCTACTTGGAAACCGATTTTGGTCCACATAAAGTAGTATTCTACCAATTATCTGATCTTCCTGTTGTGCTCTACAGATTTTTCCTTTAGGTAGTTGTTGAATGGACAGGGGGTGATCTTGTTCTCTCGCTTTTATGGTGTTTTCCACCGTCAACAGACACCACAATGGTGTGTCTTCCTCTTGATAAGCTTGCACTGCTTGGGTAGTGCTCTCAATTGCTTCCAGACTGACTTCCTCCGAGCATTCTTGCATGAACTCCTCAGGCTCTGGTGGCATTCTTGACAATCCATCAGCATCCGCATTGTATTTTCCTGGCCTGTACTTAATGCTGAAAATGAAGTCAGATAGTTTAGCGACCCATCTCTGACCCGTTGCATTCAGTTTGGCTGTAGTAATAGTAAGGACAAAGGTCAAAGAGTTGTTGTCAGTGTTTACCTCAAACTCTTTGCTGTAGTAGAGATAATCTCTAAATCGTTCACAGATAGCCCATTTCAATGCCTGGAACTAAAATTTTCCGGAATGTAGATGGTTATTATTCTCGGCGTCTGTCAACGTTCTAGAACTGTAACTGATAACTCTCAATTTTCCATTGATGCTGATACAGGGAAGCTCCCAGTCCAACGTGAGAAGCGTCACAGTGAAGAACAAATGGTAAGTTGAAATCAGGATATCCCAAGATGGATGGTTTTATCTGGTAGTCTACTAGTTCTTCCAATACCTCCAGGTGGTCTGCTGTACACAGAATGGGTTGTTGGGATGAAACGTCATTGTTTCTTTTAAGCCCTGTCCTACTCGCGTTCTTCTTTTTCTCCATGGGTGTTGTTTACTCTGTCGTATCCCCCAAGGAGAGGTATAGCGAGGTGGCAATCCTGGAGAAGTTCTGAAATAAGTATGATAGTAGGCGAGGTCATCTCGCGGCTGCTCGCAGTAGAAGGACCCCGACCGGCGGCGCTGCTGACCTCCATGCGGCTACCGTCGAGAGATCAGTGGCCCGTGACCAATCAGCGATATTGACGCCAAATTTAAACACTGCTTTGATAATTGGTCGCGGTCGCCGGTCGCAACCAATCAGCGATATTGCAGCCAAATTTAAACACCGCTTGGCTGATTGATCGCGGTTGGCGGTTGCGACCAATCAGCAATATTGGCGCCAAATTTAAACACTGCTTTGCTGATTGGTCGCGGTTGCCGGCCACGACCAATCAGCGATATTGCAGCCAAATTTAAACACCGCCTGGCTGCTTGGTCGCGGTCGCCGGCCGCGACCAAACAGCGATTTTGGCGCCAAATTTAAACACGCTCTCCGGTCCTCCCTAACGCGGTTTGGTGATTGGTCGAGGCTGCCGCCAAATTTAAACACCGCTTGGTTGATTGATCGCTGTCGGCGGTTGCGACCAATCAGCAATATTGGCGCCAAATTTAAACACCGCTTGGCTGATTGGTCGCGGTCGCCGGCTGCGACCAAACAGCGATTTTGGCGCCAAATTTAAACACCGCTTTGCTGATTGAGCCCGGTCGGCCGCATACATATTCTAGAATACCCGATAAGTTAGAATTGGGCCACCATCTAGTACAGTATATAATGGACCCCATACATTGCTCCATACAGTATATAATGGGCCCCATATATTGCTACATACAGTATACACTGGGCCCCATTTATTGCTCCATACAGTACAATGGCCCCATATAGTATGTAATGGGCCCCATGTATTGCTCCATACAGTATAATGGCCCCATATAGTATATAATTGGCCCCTTATATGGCTCCATACAGTATATAATGGGTCCCATATATTGTTCCATAAAGTATAATGGCCCCATATAGTATATAATGGGCCCCATATATTGCTTCATACAGTATAATGGCCCCATATAGTATATAATAGGCCCCTTATATTGCTCCATACAGTATATAATGGGCCCCATATATTGCTCCATACAGTATAATGGCCCCATATAGTATGTAATGGGCCCCATGTATTGCTCCATACAGTATAATGGCCACAAATAGTCTATAATTGGCCCCATGTATTGCTCCATACAGTATAATGGCCCCATATAGTATATACTGGGCCCCATAAATTGTTCCATACAGTATATACTGGGCCCCATAAATTGTTCCATACAGTATAATTGCCCCATATAGCATATAATGGGCTCCATGTATTGCTCTGAACAGTATATACTGGGCCCCATAAATTGTTCCATACAGTATAATTTCTCTATATAATATATAATGGGCCCCATACATTGCTCCATACAGTTTAATGGCTCCATACACTATATACTGGGCCCCATATATTGTTCCATACAGTATAATGGCCCCGTATATTCATAAGCAGATTATAATGAGGGCAATCTGGACCTCCGCCCGGGGCCCCGGGGCTCCAGGGGGCCCGGGGCGTCCATGGCCAGATTGCCTTCATTATAATATGTGCGGCGCCACGGCACATACCGGCAGTCAGAGGCGGGGGGCCCCCGGACTGCTCCCCCAGCAGCTGTGCATGGCCGCTACTTCTTCTTCGGCCTTGTCTGCTAGTGTGATGTCACGCAGTGCGCGCTGCACTGCAGCAACGGAGAGGAGCTGGAGGAGTGGAGCCGAGCCGGGGTATGGTGAGTATGTGTGAGCGTGTGTGTGTGTGTGCAAGGCAGATATCATTGTGTGATGTCAGTTTATATGTATTTTTGTGTTGCAAATGTGTTTATGCGTTTACGTATATGTCTGTATATGTTTCAGTGTGTATAGATGGCTATGTGCGGCTTCCCGCTGTGTATAGATGGCTATGTGCGGCCTCCCGCTGTGTATAGATGGCTATGTGCGGCCTCCCGCTGTGTATAGATGGCTATGTGCGGCCTCCCGCTGTGTATAGATGGCTACATGCGGCCACCTGCTGTGTATAGATGGCTATGTGTGGCCTCCTGCTGTGTATAGATGGCTACATGCGGCCTCCCGCTGTGTATAGATGGCTACGTGCGGCCTCCCACTGTGTATAGATGGCTATGTGCGGCCTCCAGCTGTGTACAAATCGGTATGTGCGGTCTCCTGCTGTGTATTGATGGCACCGTGCGGCCTCCTGCTGTGTATTGATGGCACCGTGTGGCCCCCTGCTGTGTATAGATGGCTATGTGCGGTCTCCCGCTGTGTATAGATGGCGCCATGCGGCCTCCCGCTGTGTATAGATGGCTACGTGCGGCCTCCTGCTGTGTAGAGATGGCTACGTACGGCCTCCCGCTCTGTATAGATGGCTACATGTGGCATCCCGCTGTGTATAGATGGCTACGTGCGGCCTCCTGCTGTGTATAGATGGCTATGTGCAGCCTCCAGCTGTGTACAGATGGCTATGTGCGGCCTCCTGCTGTGTATTGATGGCACCGAGTGGCCTCCTGCTGTGTATAGATGGCTACGTGCGGCCTCCCGCTGTGTATAGATGGCTATGTGCGGCCTTCCGCTGTGTACAGATGGCTATGTGCGGCCTCCTGCTGTGTATTGATGGCACCGTGCGGCCTCCTGCTGTGTATAGATGGCTACGTGCGGCCTCCCGCTCTGTATAGATGGCTACGTGCGGCCCCCCGCTGTGTATAGATGGCTATGTGCGGACCCCCGCTGTGTATAGATGGCTACGTGCGGCCTTCCGCTGTGTATAGATGGCTACGTGCGGCCTCCCGCTGTGTATAGATGGCTACGTGCGGCCCCCCGCTGTGTATAGATGGCTATGTGCGGACCCCCGCTGTGTATAGATGGCTATGTGCGGCCTCCCGCTGTGTATAGATGGCTACGTGCGGCCTCCTGCTGTGTATAGATGGCGCCCTGCTGTCCCCTGCTATGTATAGATGGTTATGTGCAGCCTCCTGCTGTGTATAGATGGCTACGTGCGGCCTCCTGCTGTGTATAGATGGCTATGTGCGGACCCCCGCTGTGTATAGATGGCTATGTGCGGCCTCCCGCTGTGTATAGATGGCTACGTGCGGCCTCCTGATGTGTATAGATGGCGCCCTGCTGCCCCCTGCTGTGTATAGATGGTTATGTGCAGCCTCCTGCTGTGTATAGATGGCTACGTGCGGCCTCCTGCTGTGTATAGATGGCTACATGTGCTCAATATTAAGCCATACAATTAATGTAAGGCTATGTGCCCACGATACAGAAATGCTCCGGATTTTTTTTGAGTGTTTCTGCTCTCTCTGGCAGAAAAAACGCATGCGGATTGTACATGCGGATTGTACATGCGTTTTTCCTGCCAGGGACATGCGGATGTGAAGCGTTCTTCACATGCATTTCCGCATGCGGGTTGTCAAGCTCTTTCCAAGCGATTTTAGCATCACTTGGAAAAGTGCTTGACAACTTGGTCACACTATATAAATCAGTGGTAAATGGTAAAAAATAAAAAATAAATATATACTTACCTTCTGATGGCCTGCCAACATCAGCGGTCGCGTGACCCGTCACATGGCTAAATGACGTCACCACAGGTCCTTTAGTCTACCGCGAGCTGCCAGCAAGCCAGGACGCATCGGATAAAGACACCGGGGGCCATCAGAAGGTAAGTATAATATTTATTTTTTATTTTATTCTTTTTTTTACAGGTTCTATGGTACCCGGGTCCGGAGGAGAGTCCATCCGCACATTGAAACAGTTGGATTCCGCATGTACAGATGCAGTGATGCGGATTTCATGCGTTCCAATCCAAGTCAATGGCGGCGAAAACGCCGCGCTTCCGCAAAATAATTGGTAGTGCTGTGGATTTTTCCGCAATGATAATCCGCAGCGGAAATTTACACAGCATGTGCACAGTTCATGCGGATTATCATCGGGGAACATGGCAGACCTTCTACCAAGCGTTTTTTAAGCGTTTCTGCAGCGGAATTTCCGCTGCGGAAACGCTTAAAAAACGCATAGTGGGCACACAGCCTAAACAAAAATTATTATAATTAATATATTAATATTGTGCCAAATTAATTTCACGTGAACTATCACATGATCTATCACAGGGGATCATGTGACATGTGATACATCAGGTATGTGTGTGGGGGGCCCGCGCCTTCTAAACTGCCCGGGGCCCTGGCTACTCTTAATCCACCCATGCGTATATTATATACTGGACCCCATATATTGCTACATACAGTATATACTGGGCCCTGTATATTGCTCCATACAGTACTGTATATCCTGGGTCCCATATATTGATCCACAGAAAAATGGCCCTATGTAGTGTATAATGGGCCCCATATATTGCTTCATACAGTATATTGACCCCATATAGTATATAATTAGCCACATATATTGCTCCATACAGTATAATGGCCTCATATAGTGTATAATAGGCCACATATATTGCTCCATACAGTATAGAATGGGCCCCATATATTACTCCATATAGTATATACTAGGCCCCGTATATTGCTGCACAGTATATGGCCCCATATAATATATAAAGGGCCACATTTTTTGCTCCATACTGTATATACTGGGCCTCAAATATTGATCCATACAGTATGTACTGGGCCCCAAATATTGCTGCACAGTATAATGGCCCCATATAGTATATATTGGGCCCCATATATTGCTCCATATAGTATATACTAGGCCCCGTATATTGCTGCACAGTATATGGCCCCATATAATATATAAAGGGCCACATTTTTTGCTCCATACTGTATATACTGGGCCTCAAATATTGATCCATACAGTATATACTGGGCCCCATATATTGCTGCACAGTATAATGGCCCCATATAGTATATATTGGGCCCCATATATTGGTCCATACAATATATATTGGGCCCCATATATTGCTCCATATAGTATAATGGCTTGAAATAGTATATAATAGGCCCAATATATTGATCCATACAATATAATGGCCCCATATAGTATATAATAGGCCCCATATATTGCTCCATACAGTATATAATGGGCCCCATATATTACTCCATACAGTATATACTGGGCCCCATATATTGCTCCATACAGTAAAATGTCCCCATATAGTATATAATGGGCCCCATATATTGCTTTCTACAGAATATACTGGGCCCCATATATTGCTCCATACAGTATACTGGCCACATATAGTATATAATAGGCCCAATAAATTGCTCCATACAGTATAATGGCCACATATAGTATATAACGGGCCCCATATATTGCTACATACAGTATATACTGGGCCCCATATATTGCTGCACAGTATAATGGCCCCATATAGTATATAATGGGCTCCATAAATTGCTAAATACAGTATAATGGCCCCATATAATATATAATGGGCCCCATATATTGCTCCATACAGCATAGTGGACCCATATAGTGCTCCATATAGTATAATGACCACATATAGTATATAATAGGCCCCATATAGTGCTCCATACAGTATAATGGGCCCCATATATTGCTCCATAAAGTATATACTGGACCAGATGAATTATTCCATACAGTATAATTGCCCCGTATAGTATATAATGGGCCCCATATATTGCTCCATACAGTATAATGGCTCCATAAAATATATACTGGGCCCCATATATTGCTCCATACAGTATAATGGCCCCATATAATATATAATGGGCCCCATATATTGCTCCATACAGTATATACGGGGCCCCATATATTGATCCACAGTATAATGGCCCCATATAGAATATAATGGCCCACATATATTGCTCCATACAGTATAATGGCCCCATATAGTATATAATAGGCCCCATATATTGCTCCAAACAGTATATACTGGGCCCCATATATTGCTCCATACAGTATATACTGGGCCCCATATATTGCTCCATATAGTATATACTGGGCCCCATATATTGCTCCATACATTCTAATGGCCTCATATAGTATATAATGGTCCCCATATATTGCTCCATACAGTATAATGGCCCCATATGATATATAATGGGCCCCATATATTGCTCCATACAGTATATACTGAGCCCCAGATATTGCTCCACAGTATAATGGCCCCTTATAATATATAAAGGGCCAATTTTTTTGCTTCATACTGTATATACTGGGCCCCATATATTGCTCTACACAGTATATACTGAGCCCCATATATTGCTGAACAGTATGGACACCCGGCCGCCCCCTGGCGGCTGAGGACCGAGTGTGGACACCCGGCCGCCGGGCGGCTGGGGACTGAGTATAGATTGCAGGCCGCCAACGCAGCCATGACGTGGTGGCCAGATTCCGCCTTCACAAGCCTAAAAGGCCCAATTTCAAGTGGTAGCAAGCAGTATGGTATTGCAGCCTGGGGGTGGGTGGGTGGTTGGCTGCATATTTGCGCTTGCATTGCAAGGAATGGGGGAGGTACAAATTGAACACTGCCCTGGTCACGGGGATAGTTGCAAGTCTGCATCTTCTGATGCGGCAAGGATGACTTCTGATGGGCACACTTTTAGGCAGTGACCTGGGTGTCAGAGATGCTTCCAGGGGTCTTCCCCATGCTGTTCCCATGTCTTTTCAGCACTGTATGCATGTGTCACACAGCACATGGCCAGATAAGGTTGTAAAATGTTAAAATGACATTTCCCGGTGAATGCATTTGTCACGGTTGAAAGCAATGCAAAAGTGCAAAAACGCATCAAAAACGCTACGTGTGAACATAGCCCAAGGTGTGGAGGAGTATTTTTTTTTTTTTTTTTGGGGGGGGTATTTATTTTACCTTATACACAAGTCTTCTTTACCCTGGAAAGGAAGTTCCTTAACATATTTCACAGGAAAGCACTTTCAGTTTCGTTTTTGAACGTTTTGTGAGCCCGTAAAAGTGGCTTAATACCTCTGACCACGTTGTTGACAGCAGTGACCTGGGGGTCAGAAATGCTTCCTGGGGCGATCCCCATGCTGTCCCCATGCCATTTGAGCACTGTCACTATCGTTTTGGGCACTTATTAGGCTTTTAAAAGACTGCCGGGGGTGCCGCGCCAAAAATGCTCGGGTCTGCCATAGACTAACATTGGGCTCGTTGCTCGGGTCGAGAACCTGAGTATCACGGTGAGCTCGGCCCGAGCTTCGAGCACCCGAGCATTTTAGTGATCGCTCAACACTAGTCTCTGCATCTTTCAAAAAAACCATGATTGTTCTGCAGGACAAGGCTCCAGCTCAGCATCAAAGTCTCCACTGCTCGGCTGCCAAGAAAGGCCTTAAAGAGGAAAAAATATGGACACGGACCTAAGCCCTGATGAGAAATTGTGGGCCTTTCTTAAATTGGGGATTTACGGTGAAGGAAAATAAACACTTTTCTGAATGGTGTCTGGGGCTGTGGATGGTGTTGCCCAAAAAGTTCTTTGTCAACATATGAAGAAACTGACAGACTCCATGGATGGAGCTTATGGATGTTATTGAAAAAATGGATGACTATATTATTATATTGGTCACTGATATTTTTTTGAAATGTATTTTTAGACATTATGAGCTGTTCGGTTATTTTTCCTCACTTTAACGGATGAAAATAAATAATTGAGATGGGAAAATTTATGTTTTTCATTTAGTTGCCCAATAATTCTGCACACAGAGATATTCTCCTAAGAAAGACAAAACCTCACTTTTACTTTTTTCAAAAATATTCAGGGTTCAGGTCTATTAACCTTTGGGATTGACAGATAGCACTGGAGAAGATCAATAATAAAATGAATCATCAAAAATACAAATTGTGCACAAAGTATATATATATACACATCAGCAAAACATTGGTTCGATATCCTCCTAATTTGATATCTATCTATTTCATATCTATATTTATCTATGTATCCATCTATCTATCTCATCTATCTACTTATCTGTCACTGTGACATCACGATACATTCTATGTCACAGTGATGTGATGACATCATCACATTCTATATCCCAGTGTTACAGCCCAGGGGAAATCACTGCCTCACAGACTTACAAGGGTGAGGGAGTACCTTTTGTTTTTCGTGACAAACGAAGCAAAAATTTATTCTAAAATGGATAAAGAGAGAAGACGAGCCCAAAGAGATCGGGTTCTGAGAGAGAGGAGAGGAACAAATGAAGAGCAGGTATTGTTGTTCGCTTTAGGGCGAAAAGACATTAATTTACCGGACATGGACACTGACGCCTCAGAAATGGCGTCCAAACGACAAAATCTAGAGAACATGAGAAAGTCCAAAAGACATGAGAGCCTTACACAGAGAAGGAACATGGAGAACCTCATGGAGTCTGACTCTGCTGCCTCCGCTGAGCTTCAGGGGGCCATTCTTATCTCCTTGAAAAAAATCGGAGATCTGGTCCCTGAAATAAGGAAGAGGAATAAAGAAGCCATCCTCAATAAGCGGAGAAACATCAGCGCAGAGTTAGAGCTGGAGGAAGTTCTCCAAGAAACTCCAAGACAGGTCTCATCCAGATCTGAAAGACAAGACACCCTGAACCTGCAAAGAGCGGCAGCCCAGAAAAGAATGAGGAACAGCAGAGACTGGGTTGTCCAATGCAGGAGGCATCTGACCTATGCCAAACCCATCATTAATGGGAATGGTGCCCTATGGAGATCCCACTCATCAACCAAAACCATCTCCATCCCGGATTTTCTGTTCCATCTGAGTGTTTCTTCACCAGAGAGATCAATGGATATAGATGAACCAGGTAAGAAATAATCTTACTCAGTATAATAAGACTGTGGGTGAGGGGGATTATCCTCCTAATATTAAGTACAGGCCTCAATTATCAATGCTGACTAATGGAAGAACTGTCCTTGCCGCCCGTAGCAACCAGTCACCTTTCAGTGTTCTATAGAATGTTAAGAAATGGAATCTGTGCTGTGAATCGTTGCTATGGGCAACAGGGACATTTTTGCTATTAGACAGTTTTGATAAACGAGAGACCAAATATTAGACATTTCCTGCTCATTTACATAGTTCTGTTTAAAATTATAATATATGCGCTGGCGCTATATCTATTAACCCCTCCTTGACCGGGCAATCTTTCATTTTTCTCCTCCCATCTTCCAAAAGCTATAACTTTTTTCCCTTTGTCTTCCAGTATAGCCACACGTGGGCTTATTTTTTTTTAGTGGGCCGAGTTGTGGTTGTGAACGACACAATTTATTTTGTCATTCAATGTTTTAGAAAACAGGGAAAAAAATCAAAGTGTGGTAAAATTGTGGGGAAAAAAGGGGGATTCTGACATTGTTTTTTTTATTGTGTCCATTGTGTGGTCAGAATGACCCCATCAAGTGATTCTCCATGTCAGAGACCATTGTGCTAATGCTGAACATGCAGAGGTTTTCTTTTTACTTAAGTGGTGAAAATTAGAAATTTATTTGAAAAAACATTGATTTGAGTCTCCATATTCTGAGACATTGTAACTTTGTGATTTTGATACCTGGATGGCGCAGTGTAAGGGCTTCTTTATTGTGGAGGAAGCTGTAGCTTTTATTAGATCTTTCTTGGGTAGAAAGGACATGGTGATATCTTTCTATTGCAATTTCTAGATAAATATGGCGCCTCTAAAAAACCCAATTTTGATGTTTCAATTTTTTTCTCATTTTAATATTTACTGTTTGGGATAATTATTTTTATATTTTTGTATATCCCTCTTATACTAACATAGTAATCCCAGTTATGCTTATTTTTCATTTTTTAAATTATTATTATTAATTAAGAAAGTTGGGTGATTCTAATTATATTATGTTTTTCAAATTATTATTTTATTTTTTTATTATTTTTTATTTCATTTTTTAGTCTCTTTAAAAGACATGAACCTGTGATTTTCTGATCGCTTGCACTATATACTGTGATGGAACTGTATCGCTGTATATGGCTTTATTAACGTTGTCATAAGAAATTAAACCAGGCTGGTCTGAACAGGAGGACGAAAGCGAAACACGAGGTTTTTCAGCAGGCCCAGATAGTCATTATAACCAATTAACCCCTTGCAATTGTGTCCTGGTAGGGGCTAATGGGTGCTGATGCGCATAAATCGGCAATCACTTCATTTAAATACCGCTGTCAGCATTGAAATGGTTAAACTGCAGTAATCAGCATGTGCTCCAGTTGCTGCTGTTATAGGCAGGTGGCAGCTATGCAATACGGTCAGTATCAGCCTGGTAAAATGCAGGCTCAGCTCCTGAATCCGCTCCATACATTTACCGCACAACATGACAAACATTTCCATTATGTGTTCTCAAAGAGATTAACAAATCTTGTATCATCTCAGCAGGTGGAAGCCTTATGATGCCCTCTGACGTAGGGAACATGCCAGCACAAGACCTTGCTGATGCCAGACCCGTTACTTTAACCCAGAGAGAATTGGTTAACATAGAAAATCCTATTAACTTTCGCCACCTTGAAATCCTCAAAGTTGTTGGAGAGGGAAATTTCGGAAAGGTAAGTGTGAATTTCTCCTCCTCCGTGCTCCCCAATGTATCCTGCACCAGATACACAGGAGGATATACATATTCATTACAGGATGTTAATATGTAATGGTGATTGGGATAAACCAGTGATCCATTATACAGATCGCTATAATAGATGGGATTTTGGTCTGATCTCCTGTGATTTTTCTCCAGGTCCTCTTGGCATCAGATATGTTCAGCGAAGAACTTCTGGCTATTAAAGCCATAGACAGGAATTATTGTGATGAAGACACAATCTCTAAAGAGTTAAAGGTCCTGAGTATGGCCACCGACTGCCGCTTCATAACATCTCTGCGGGGGTTTATGGAGGTACCAACAGAATATATAATAGCCATGGAGTATATTGCCGGAGGAGATCTGTCTGTCCACATGGCAAAATCAATGAAATTTGATATGGAAACATCAAGGTAAATGTCTTAGACTGAATCATAATATTCTACTGCCCATACATTGTGGTCCTAGAGTGTATGTAACCACTGATCCATCCTCTACTTTCTACTCCACAGACTCTTTGCAGCAGAAATGGTTTGCGGACTCCAGTTCCTCCATGAACACGGCGTGATACATTGGTAATCAGTTCATCTTCATAAATCTCTGTTGTCTCCTTACATATCTATTGTAGAAAGTTCTGTTCATGAATTATCCTCACAATCATGTCTGATCATTTTTCCCTGCAGTGACCTGAAGCCTCAGAACATCCTCATCCATGACACCGGACACATAAAGATCGCGGACTTTGGCTTATCAGCCGTGAATGTGGTCGATGAGGTCCTATTGGAGGATACTGTTGGCACGAATGGTTACATCGCACCGGAGGTAAGGAACATCCCTGTGTGATTGATGCCGATAGTAGGACTGAGTATTAATCTGAGGATCCTGCTCATATCTAATCACAGACCGGTCCTCATGGCCTCTGTGTGTAAATCCCCTCCCCGATATAGTAATCTCCTATCTTATGTTCCCACAGATAATGGATGAAGAAAGCTTCAATCATAAGGCAGATTCCTTTTCATTTGGTGTCATCCTGTACATGATGATTGTGGGGAAAAAGCCGTTCTATAGCAGTGGTTTGCTGGATCAATACCACTGGTCTCTGCAGGTGGACGTCCCAGATTTTCCAGACTGGATGCCCAGCGATGCACTTGACATCTTAGAAGGCGTAAGTAGGATCAGAAGAAGAAGGAAAATGAGGGACTATAAAGAAAGCTAGAAGATAAGATGCGGACAATCCATGGACATTGTGTAATAACGTATCAATAATAATATATAATATAATGATTAATGGTCTCTCTCATTTTCCAGCTTCTCTGCAAAACTCCATCTGCCCGGTATGCTATATCATCCTTCATCCGAGAGCGCCCATTCTTCCTCTCCATAAACTGGAGCGACGTGGAGTCCGGCGAAGCCGACCCACCATTCAAATTTGATGAAAATGTAAGTATAGCACATAGGGACATCCATAGTGTTATCTGTGCCCAGTAACACACATATCCACTATACACCTTATCATTATATCCCCCAGTATACATTATATATGTGAGGAGACGATTCTCAGACATGTATATTTATCATCTTAAGATGGAGAAAAGCGGCACTCACCCCAAAGTGGCACTCACCATTACTTCTTTATTAATCTGCTGTAAAACATATCGGCAAGGAGAGAATGCCGCTTTTCTCTCTTTTTGACTGCAATTGCTTCCCAGTCTGGCGTGTATTTAGCTGACCTCCCGTGTGGTTCATGAACCCTTTTTTAAATTTGCAACCTTCAACATTGTAATCTCCTCCCAGACTTTATGATAGTGCAGAATCGCTTCTCTTTCTTTATTGTGAATATATTTCTCTCCTTACAGGAGGATTAGGCTGATATAAATCAGCCCCATTCCAGTAACATCTAGGAATGAAGCTTTCCATTACTCGGAAGAGACAACTAAACTGGACTTTCTCATTTACCGGACTTTGACAAACCTACCGAGCTTCCACCACATAACAGCCACGTAGATTCGAGCACCAAACATCCAGGGATTTAGTCCGATCGCCATATTTGGGGTCAGGAAGGAATTTTTTTCCCCTGATATGAGGATTATACAACAACTAGTCCTCAGGGTTATTTTTCGCCTTCCTCTGGATCAAAACAGCAAGTAATTGAAGGCTGAAATTGAAGGACTTCTTTCAGCCATACTTGCTATGTTACCATCTGGACGACTCATCTACAATGTGGTGGTAAGAAGACGACTACCGAATATGGACAAAGAGAAGGCAGTGGCTGCTCCTTCTCCACCGGATATGGACATAGAGAAGGCAGCGGCTGCTCCTTCTCCACCAGATGTGGAAAAAAAGAAGGCAGCGGCTGCTCCTTCTTAAAATTGGCCAAGTAAAGAGAGGTGGAAGCGGCTGCTCCCTCTCACACTTGGCCATGTAGCGACAGAAGGATGCGGCTGCTCCTTCTACTACCAGGCCATGGACAGACAGAAGGTAGCGGCTGCTCCTTCTACTACCTACCCATGGTCAGACAGAAGGCCATATGGTTGATCGCGGTGCTCTAGGAATCCAGGAAAACTCCAACTTCACAGATCACACGTCACACATTCCTGCTCTTCTCCTCTCCGTCATGTGTGATCCAGACCTGGATGTCCAAAAGCAGCTCAAGTGCAACCAAAGGCCTGAAGAGCGGAATCATCATCTGCTCCTTTCTATAGAAAATGACTGTATCTACAGACTTTCTTTTTTCATCTTTGCATATAATTAACAACTTATATGCACAAATAAATATATTGAACATCTATGTTGATTCTGGTTAGATTCTTCTCATATACAGAACTTTTTGGTATTTTTATTAATATCATGATGACCTAATGTAATTGTGGATGGGTTGAATATCTCACAAAGATTTCAGCATAGAGTAAAATATTTCCGTTCTAAAAAAAGAGATGAGAGAATTTAATCTTCTCAAACTGTAAAAGAATCCTCACTCACTAAAATGTGTATTATTTTGTAATTCACTTCTGTGCAGATACAGCCGGCCTCTATTTTACTACACTGTAAAGAATCATCAAAAGGTTAAAAATAAAAATTTAAAAAATATACTTATCTTACTGCTCCCCCAGAAGCATTACTTCTGGAGAAGTAGAAGGGCAAGTCGCCTCAAGCCCCTCACTCCGAGGAGCCCACCCAAAGCTTAACAATATCGGTGAGGGCGTAAAGCTGATACAGAAAGACTTGATACAGAATGCCAGGGTAACACACTAAAGACCCCCATAGCAGGGATAAGGGGGATAGAGCGACATGATGAAGTCATCACTCTGTGACTCTGATGTCCCGTGCGTGCATCTGCATGATGAGATCACCATGTTGGTCTACCTGTGACTAGCTACTGTCTGCCGGCGGACTCACTAGGATTCAGTGTTAGGTAAGTATATTATGTTTATGGTTTTTTTATTAATACTTATAATTGGACTGACTGTGGTGGCATCATACAGTGTGGGGACTAGTGTGGAGTATCATACAATATGGGGGGCATTATACTGTGTACAGTAAGCTGTGGGGGGGACATATGGTATGAGAGCTTTATATTGTGTGAGGACTCATGTGGTGGTATCATACAGTGTGGGAACTAATGTGGGGGCCATCATACAATGCCATCATACAAGGCCATAATAACTGGGGGGTGTATAATATAATTTAGGGACTAATGTGGGGGTCATCATACAATGTTGGGTGCATCATACTGTTTATAAAAGGCTGTGGGTTCTATTATACAGTTGGGGACTACTGAGGGGGTATCATACAATGTGTGTGCTACTGTGGGGGCCATCATACAATGTTGGGTTCATCATACTGTTTATAGGAAGCTGTACGGGCCATCATATACTGTGGGGACTACTGAAGGATATCATGCAACGTGGGGGCTACTGTGCGGGCCAATGTTGGGGGCATTATATTGTGTACAATAAGCTGTTGGGGGATAATATAGTATGGGTGGCTTTATACTATGTGAGGACTGCTGAAGGGGCCATCATACAATGTTGGGTTCATCATACTGTTTATAGAAAGCTGTTGGGACTATTGTGAAGACACGGGGTCTTCCATGGGCATAATACTACTAGGAAAACACAGGGTTAGGGTTAAACAGTGTAGCAATACTTTATTGAACCAAGTGAACAGGTGATTCCAACCTTTATTTCTCCGGGTTTATCCATGGGTTCCAGGTGACCGGATGGTCCCAACTTGGCTAACAAAAACATATATAGTATGCAACACTGCCCGCCCAGACCTGGGAGGGGAGGAATCTTCCCTTATAAACTGGGTCTGGGGCGGGATTAGGGGAGTCAGAGCCTGGAGAGGGAAAGTAAGAACCAGAAGCTCTGTAGGAACAGTAGCTGAATACCAGGGGCTGGAGCTGAGCAGAGTTCGCCCTGGTTGAAGACACTAATACCGGACACGGAGTCCGAGGCTGTGGGGACATCCAGGTCCAGCAGCAGAATCCAACCGGCAGGGGATTCCATGTCCTCTGGCCATAGAAGCCCGGAGGCACGGTCACAAGCAAGGGACCAGCAACGCCATTGTGAAGCGGAGGCTAACAGAAGGCCCCAAGTCACCGGCCATACGGGTGAGCACCACACGGTATACTCAGGGACGTGGGCTACTTGTACCTGCATAGAGCAAGGTAGCCAGGAAAGAGTGCAGATAGACGGGGAGGCCTACAACTCCACCTGGCCAGGGGGAGATCCTGCTTGCTCACAGACTGACCAGGCCCCTACTGCTAACCAGTACTCCCGGGAGGGTCTGCTTTATACCATCAGTAAAGACCCTGAACTGCACCACACGTCTCTGTGTTTCATCGCCGCACCAGCACCATCAGTACTGGGACTCTCACACCATCACTCCCATCATCTCTCACATTAGCTGCCCTGAGGCAATACTTCTCCCGTGGGGAGTTATCCCATACTCGGCTTCGCAAACAACATCAGCCTCAGCGGTCTGCAGCGCAGCGGCGGTCCCCACTGACCGCAATCCACGGGTGGCGTAGTCGGACATTGTTATTACCTAAGACTGCCACTGGTTTGACCACCCTGGGCATGGACTGGGTCACCGCCACACTGAGACTACAACCCCCAGCGGTCCGGCTCCGGGTATCCCCTGCACAACACTGGCCCAGGGGGCGCGTCAACTTTGGCGTAGTCGGCAGAATTTCGTGCCCGCAACCACCGGATACTGCGTGCCTGAAAAAAGACTTTTGTACTTACCTGTGGTGAAGTTTCCCGCCGTCTGGAGTCGTTTCCCGCCATCGGACGCCATCTTGGGTCGTTTCCCGCCGTCTTCCCGCCATCCGCAGCTGCTTCCCGCCATCGGACGCCATCTTCAGGACGTCGCGCGGGAAGAAGAGGGGCGTGGACGCCGAAAGCGCGCGAGATCCGAAGCTCCGCCCCACGCACTGACGCTGCGCAAGTTTCTGGAAGGGAGGAAGAGCGACGCTGACGTCATCGGAGCGCGACGCCAGGTCCTCTACCCTGACGACTGACTGCGGAGCCGCGGCCTATGGAAGAAGAGCATCGCAAGGTAGGCCACAGTCCACTAGGGGGGAGGAGGATGTCGGATACCGAAGGGAGCTCCACTGCCACAGCCACCGCCAGCGCAACCGCTGCAGCGGTCATGCCATTCACCATGCCCTATATCCCGGGGGCAACCTGACTACCCCAGTACTCAGGGGAGTCACATACTCTAAGTGACTTTAGGGAAAGACTGGATAGCCTCTTCCAGGTATACCCCCTCACAGAAGAGCAAAAAGTGAGCATCCTGGTGGCCCAGTTAATTGGGGTAGCCCAAAGGGAGGTAAAGTCCTGGTCACCTGGGAAGAAGACTGTCAGAGAAATACTAGCCCGGCTGAAAGACACATTTGATACCCGCACCTCAGCCGAAATAAAGCTCAGATTTTACGGGTGCAAACAGCGGACACATGAAAGTATAAGAGACTATGCTCTAAACCTTCAAGAGGCCCTGAGAGCCATTAAGCAGGCAGACCCTGACAGCGTGGGGAATGAAGACAAGCTGTTGACCGAACAATTTATTGAGGGTCTACTGTGCAATGCCCACCGAACCCAGTTGCGGGCAATGGCCTTACAGGACCCTGACCTGGACTTTGCACAGTTCAAGGACAGAGCCATCCGGGTGCTCCGAGAACCGGCACCAGGTGGCGCTGTGACCCTTGTCTGCAGGGCCTGTGGGAGCTGATGCGCAGGCTTTGAACAATAACCTGGCTACAGACCTGCACCATCAGGTCAAAGAGCTGACTAAGAGTGTTGCCGCGCTAACCAGAACTGTGCAGTCTTTACAGGTCTCTTCTCCAGGAAAGATCCAGCTGGCATCCGGACCAGAGGACGTCCCGTGGCGCCGACTTAGGAGGACCCCACCGGGCAGAGGAAGACCCAGCGACAGATACAACGAGGACGGACGACCCATCTGCCGCCGCTGCAATCAACCCGGACATATGGCAAGGTACTGTCATTTAAACGGGCACAACCTGGGGTAGAGGGCCAACCCCCAGGCATAAGATCATCAGGCCCATCGAACTGGCATGATAAATACGTAGGGGGACGTCCGGTCTTGCCTGTGGTACTGGATGGCATTCCTATGAGTGCCCTACTAGACACTGGGTCACAGGTCACCACCATCCCGTACGTGCTCTTCAAGCGGTACTGGAATGACTCGGACATAACCCGCTACCCAGACGACGACCTGAGCATTATCGCCAGCAATGGTCAGCCCGTGCCACAGATAGGATTTAAGGAGGTGACCATCAAGGTCGGTAAAGTTGAACTGCCTGCACAAGGACTGATCATTGTGGATATTGACCGTCACGCGAGTCACCCAAAAATAACCCTAGGTACTAATGTAATCGAAAACTGTCTTGCAGAGGTGATTCTTATTTTGCAACAGGTTGGTCTAAGAGGTAGAGACTACCAAGCAATGGTAGAACCCGTCTACTCAGACAGTAGGCCCACCATTTTGACAGCACGTGGGGTGGTCGATGTACGCCACGGGAGGGTACCAGTCCGCATCATAAATATCGGGGAGAGAGAAGTATACCTGCCCCGGTATGCCACGCTAGCCAAATTCTTCACCATCAACCAGAACTCGGTACAGGCCGTGGAACCCTTGCCTCCATCTCAACCAGAGGAAGGTAACGGCTGTAAGAAACCACTGGAGGACTGGTGTCAGCAACTGTTAGAACCTTGCTCTTAGGTTTTTTCCTTTGCTGGTCACATGACCTTGTTGGCCTATTTAATCCTGCTCCGCCCTTCTGGCTTTGCTGGACTTCATTGTATAACTACTTTCTAGCTAGCCTGTGCTCTGTATCTAACTCTGTTAGTTTGCTTGGTCTACGGACCTCAGTGTTCTATATATTTTGTTTGTTTGTCTTTCTGCTACTATTTCTGTTAGGAGGTGTCCCATTTTCCTCCCAGTCCTTAGTACTTGTAGGGATTCCTTCCCCACATCTATAGGTCTCCGTACAGACTAGCTTAGGACTTTAGCAGGTCTGATCGCAGGATCAGGTCCCCTGTTACATCGTAGGGATAAAGCTGAGTTCTATCGTAGGGACAGATCTCCTCTCTTTCCTTAGCTCTGGTAGCAGAACATAACAGTAAGTCCAGCCTGCAAATTCTCTAAGGAAAGATTTTTCTGTTCCATCATGGTGTCGGTTCAGGATTTGGCTCATCGCCTGCAGGGACTCTCTCTGGAGGTGGCCGAGCTCCGTCAGCACGTGAGTAACTGTCCTGGAGCACATTTCTTGGAGCCTAAGGTATGTTTGCCGGATTTATTTTTTGGTGAACACCGAGAATTTTTTTCATTTAAAAATGCTTGCTTATTGTATTTTCGTTTGAGACCCAAGTCCTCTGGGGATGAATCCCAGCGCATAGGGTTCATAATGTCACTTTTGCGCAAAGAGCCTCAGGAGTGGGCCTTTTCTTTGCAACCTAGTGATACATGCTTCAGATCAGTGGATAGTTTTTTTTCTGCTTTGGGGCTATTATATGATGATCCTGACCGTGTCGCATCAGCTGAGACTGAGTTGAGACGTTTGAAACAGGGATCAGGTAATGTGGAAAAATATTGTACTCATTTCCGTCGTTGGTCTACTCAAACAGGGTGGAACGATTCTGCTCTGAAAAGTCTATTTCTTGCTGGGCTCAATGAAAGGGTTAAAGACCTGCTAATTGCTTATCCTACACCTGAAGATTTGCAACAGGCTATGCAATTAGCTATACGGGTGGATAGGAGACTGCGTGCTAGGGTTAATGAGAGCAAATCCTCTGCTATGTCAGTTTCTGGTTATGAGAATGTGTGTACTAACAGTGGTGAACCGATGGAGATTGGATCGGTGGCACCTCGCTCTCAAGAAAAAGATCGCAGATTTTCTGAAGGCTTGTGTTTCTATTGCGGAAAATCTGGTCATTTGATTAAAGGCTGTGAGCTTCGTATGAAGAAAGAAAAAAAAATGGTCAGTCATGCCCGTATTGCCTGTTTAAATTCCAAGGGTGTATTTTTAGCTGCTTCCACGATTGCTCAGGAAAAATTAATGGAATTTCGGGTGTTTGTTGATTGTGGGTCTACTCTGAATGTAATTGATGGGGGATTCTTGGAAAGACTCAATATAAAACCCGAACCTTTATCATCCCCCATTGCTGTTGTTTCTGTGGATGGTTCCCCTTTGAAGAATATTACTCTCAAGGTCTGTGAATTTCCTCTCACTATTAATGGTGCTCACCATGAGAAATTGGATTTGGTAGTTTTGAATAACTTGCCTTCTCCAGTAATATTGGGATTGCCCTGGTTAAAATTTCACAATCCTGTACTGGATTGGTCTACCAGTGAAATTAAATCCTGGAGCCATAAATGTTATGACAAGTGTTGTAACGGGCGTATTGCAGCTTTGGATAGGGGAGAATTGCCTGTTCCTATTCAGGATTTTTGGAGAGTTTTTTCTGAGAAGGAATCGCAGGTTTTGCCTCCCCATAGAGACTATGATTGTTCTATTGAATTTGTCCCTGGAGCGACTCTTCCTAAAAGTCATTTATTTAACCTTACTATTCCTGAGAGGAAAGCTTTGGAGGAATACATACAGACAAGTTTGGCCGCCGGTCACATTAGGCCCTCTAAGTCTCCTGTGGCGGTTGGATTTTTTTTTGTAAAAAAAAAGGACGGCGGTTTACGTCCTTGTCTGGATTTTCGTGAGATTAACAAAATTACTGTACGCAATCCTTACCCACTGCCATTGATTCCTGATCTGTTTAACCAGTTAATGGGGGCCAAGTGGTTCTCTAAAATTGACCTTAAGGGGGCATACAATCTGTTGCGCATGAAGGAGGGTGACGAATGGAAGACTGCTTTTAACACTCCTGTGGGTCATTTTGAGAATCTGGTTATGCCTTTTGGTCTTACTAATGCTCCCGCATTTTTTCAGAATCTTATTAATGACATCCTTAGACCTTTGATCGGCAAAAATGTGGTTGTGTATTTGGATGACATTTTGATTTATTCGCCGGATCTGGAGTCTCATTGGCGGAGCGTACGTGAGGTATTACAGTTGTTAATGGACAATTCGCTTTTTGCTAAGCTGGAGAAATGTGAGTTCGCTGTACAGAGAATTAGTTTTTTGGGTTACATTATCTCCAGCGAAGGTTTTGAGATGGACCCGGTTAAAGTTCAAGCTGTACAGGAATGGCCTAGGCCTATTGGTTTGAAATCGATACAGAGGTTTTTAGGTTTCGCCAATTATTACAGAAAATTCATAAAAAATTTTTCTAGTATTGTCAAACCTCTGACCGATCTCACCAGGAAAGGTGCTGATGCGGTTCAGTGGTCTTCTGAGGCCATTGAAGCTTTTGTGTATCTCAAGGAGAGGTTCACCTCTGCTCCCATCCTTATGCAGCCTGATGTGACTAAGCCGTTTTTGGTTGAGGTTGATGCTTCCTCTGTGGGGGTTGGCGCAGTATTGTCTCAGGATAACGGGGATGGATTACATCCCTGTGCCTTTTTTTCAAAAAAATTTTCGGAGACTGAACTGAATTACGATATTGGTAATCGGGAATTATTGGCTATTAAACTCGCATTTGAACACTGGCGCCACTTCTTGGAAGGTGCGGAATTTCCCGTTCAGGTTCTTACGGATCATAAAAATCTGATTTATCTTGATGCTGCCAAGCGCCTGAATGCCCGTCAGGCTAGGTGGGCACTGTTTTTCTCGCGGTTTAATTTCTCCGTTACTTACATCCCTGGTACTAAGAATGTTAAGGCGGATGCCTTGTCTCGCAGTTTTTCTCCCATAGTCGGTGCTGAGAAAGAGGAGAACATTTTACAAGAAGGTGTTGTGATAGCTGCTTTGGACTCCGTTTTGGAAGATGAGATTCTTAAAGCACAGGAGAATGCCCCATCTAACACTCCTCATGGGAGGTTGTTTGTGCCTGGGACCTTTAGGAGAGATTTGTTTGTTGAGTGTCACGAATCTCGGTTGGCAGGTCATCCCGGAATCTCTGAGACCAAGAGACTGGTGGGTCGCAGTTTTTGGTGGCCTGGATGGCAGAAGGAAGTCATTAAGTGGGTGCGTCAATGTACTATATGTGCTAGATCTAAGTCCTCACATACTCCTGCTGCGGGGTTGCTTTGTCCTTTGGAGGTTCCCAGTGCTCCTTGGACACATTTGGCTATGGACTTTATAACTGACCTTCCCCCCTCTGAGGGTTTTACTGTCATCTGGGTGGTCGTGGACCGTTTTAGCAAGATGTGTCACTTGGTTCCCTTCGTCAAACTGCCCTGCGCTAAAACTCTCGCTAAGGCCTTTGTCAAGGAAATTGTCAGACTTCATGGCGTTCCTACTGACATTGTTTCTGATAGGGGTCCTCAGTTCGTGGCTCGTTTTTGGCGTGCCTTTTGTGACAGGTTGGGAGTTCATTTGTCGTTCTCGTCCGGATATCATCCTGAATCTAATGGCCAGACAGAAAGGAAAAACCAGGATGTTGAGCAGTTCTTGCGTTGTTTTGTGGCAGACAATCAAGAGGGGTGGTCTGAGTTTCTGCCACTTGCTGAATTTGCTCTGAACAATCATACATCTTCTTCTGCTGGTTGTTCGCCTTTTTTTTGTTGTTCTGGGAGACATCCGTCATTTGGGTCGTTCTCCAAGTTGGGATCTGCCGTGCCTGAGGAGGAGAATTTTTCCGGTGATTTGGAGAGAGTTTGGACGGATGTGCGTGGTAATCTTCAGGAGGCCAACAGAAAATCTAAAGACTACTTTGATAGGAAACGACAGGAGGTTTTGTTCGCTGTTGGTGACATGGTTTGGTTGTCCTCTAGGAATCTGCGGTTGAGGATTCCTTCTAAGAAATTGGGTCCCAAGTTTGTAGGGCCCTTTAAGGTGCTTCAGGTTGTCAACCAATCTGCTGTTAGGTTGGAGGTTCCTACCTCCTGGAGAATTAATCCGGTATTTCATGTCTCTCTGTTAAAAAAAGCTGTTGTGTCAGATGGTGACGCCTCTGCCTCTGTTCCTCCGGTGGTGGAGGACGGGGAATATGAAATTTCTCGCATCCTTAACTCTAGACGGTATAGAGGTAGTTTGCAGTATCTTGTGGCCTGGGAAGGTTTCGGGCCCGAGGATAACTCTTGGGTGAGGTCAGATGATGTTTCCGCGTCCAGACTTATCAGAGCGTTTCACAGGAGATTTCCTGATAAGCCTGGTCCTAGGGGATCCGGAGGATCCTCTTAGAAGGGGGGGTACTGTTAGAACCTTGCTCTTAGTTTTTTTCCTTTGCTGGTCACATGACCTTGTTGGCCTATTTAATCCTGCTCCGCCCTTCTGGCTTTGCTGGACTTCATTGTATAACTACTTTCTAGCTAGCCTGTGCTCTGTATCTAACTCTGTTAGTTTGCTTGGTCTACGGACCTCAGTGTTCTATATATTTTGTTTGTTTGTCTTTCTGCTACTATTTCTGTTAGGAGGTGTCCCATTTTCCTCCCAGTCCTTAGTACTTGTAGGGATTCCTTCCCCACATCTATAGGTCTCCGTACAGACTAGCTTAGGACTTTAGCAGGTCTGATCGCAGGATCAGGTCCCCTGTTACATCGTAGGGATAAAGCTGAGTTCTATCGTAGGGACAGATCTCCTCTCTTTCCTTAGCTCTGGTAGCAGAACATAACAGCAACTGCATTTGGTTACTGACTCCACTCCCTCACACCAAAAACAGGGAGTCTATCGGGTGGTTCAAGAGTATGAGAGAGTGTTTAGTAAACACCCGCTGGACTACGGGCGAGTAAAGGGGGTAGAACATCACATCCCCACAGGAGACCATCCTCCCATAAAGGAGAGATACCGACCCGTACCCCCTGCACACTATCAACACGCCAAGGGGATGCTAAAAGACGTGAAGGAGGCTGGGGTAATTAGGGACAGCTGTAGCCCCTGGGCAGCTCCACTAGTCTTAGTGAAAAAGAAAGACAACACCATGAGAATGTGTGTAGACTACAGGAAGGTCAACCGTATCACACACAAAGATGCGTACCCGTTACCAAGGATAGAAGAGTCCTTAGCTGCATTAAAATCTGCTAACTTCTTCTCTACTTTGGATCTCACTAGCGGGTACTGGCAGGTTCCTGTAGCAGAGGCGGACCGGGAGAAGACCGCATTCACCACCCCGATGGGACTCAGCGAATTTAACTGTATGCCGTTCAGGCTCTGCAACGCACCAGGAACCTTCCAACGGTTGATGGAATGCTGTCTGGGACACCGGAACTTCGAGACGGTCCTATTATACCTGGACGATGTCATCATCTATTCTAAGACCTATGAGGACCATCTGGAACACCTGGCAGAAGTGTTTGAAGCCCTGGCAAGCTGTAGCATCGGCGTCTCTGCCCCGTTCTAGGCAGAGACGCCGTCCCTCTCACCTCCCCGCTCCTGGCGCGGCGTCCTCCAGCGCTTCTCTCCCCGCTGCTTCCGGCACGCGCTCCTTCCCCGGCAGTGTGCTTAGGGCGCGCGCGCTCCCCCTCTCTTAAAGGGACCGCGCGCGCCGTCCTAAGGAGTCCCCGGCCAATTGCCGGAGGACCTCCCATATAAAAGGCACCTCCTCCAAAATGGAGGTGCCCGAGCAATGTTGTAGCACTGTTCACTACTCTGCTTCAGCCCTCAGGTCCCGTTGCCAGTTACCTGCCAGATACCTGCCAGTCTGCTGTCTAATTCCTGCCTGATATCCTGCTACCTGCCTGCTAGCCTGAGGTCCGACGGTCTGCCTTCCAACTTCTGTCAGTCTAAGGACCAGCCTGCCCGCTCACCTGGGAGCGCACATCTTCTACCTGCCTGCTTGCCTGAGGTCCGACGGTCTGCCTTCCAACTCCTGTCAGTCTGTCTAAGGACCAGCTTGCCCGCTCACCTGGGAGCGCTCATCTGCTGCCTGTCTGCTAGCCTACCAGGAGGCTCTGCCGTCACGTGCTGTGACCACCCGCCTGTCCAGAGACTCCTGCCCGCTCACCTGGGAGCGCTCATCTGCTACCTGTCTGTTGGTCTTCCTGGAGGCTCCGCCGTCACATGCTGTGACCACCCGATTATCCAGAGACTCTCGCCTGCTCACCTGGGAGCTCACGTCTATCATCTGCCGCCACAGGTCGTACCAATCCTTTACCCAGAGACTGCCCCGGTCACTTGCCGTGACCTCCTGCCCGTTCATCCAGAGACTGCCCCGGTCACTTGCCGTGACCTCCTGCCCGTTCATCCAGAGACTGCCCCGGTCACTTGCCATGACCTCCTGTCCGTTCATTCAGAGACTGTCCCAGTCACCTGCTGTGACTGCCAGCCCGTCTACCCTGGTCGCCACCCGCTCCCTTACAAGGACCGCCCCCTTGTATAGTAGCTCAGAGGTTCCGCCTCCCAGATCCGTTACAGTTTGCTCGGGCCATGGAACCCGGTGGCACCCAAGCTCCCTCGCTCTCGGACCTGTGTCATGAACTGTCCCGTCAGAGGTCCCAACAGGAGTCCATCCTGGGTCACCTGCAGAATGTCAATTCTCGCCTGGACACTCTGACTGCTCTGCCTGCAACCACCGCCAGTGCCATGACTCGCAATCCGGCAGCTCCACTGCCCACTAATAACATGGTATCCTACCCCGGACCCCGGCTTTCTGCACCTCCTCGTTTCGGAGGCGACTCCGCCCAGGCTCGGGGCTTCATAAATCAGTGCACCCTGCACTTTGAACTCCTGTCTCACCAGTTTAACTCCGACCAGGCCAAAATTGCCTTCATCATGTCCCATCTCACCGGAGAGGCCCTGGCCTGGCTAAATCCTCTATGGGAGAGAGGAGACCCCCTGGTGTCCGACTTGCCTGCCTTTCTCACGGCTTTCCGGAAAGTCTTCGACGAACCCGGACGGAAGACCTCATCCGCATCATCTCTGCTACGCCTCCGTCAGGGAAGTCTCACCGTGGGCCAATATGCCATACGGTTCCGTACCCTTGCCTCGGAGCTGGCCTGGGATAATGACGCTCTGGTTTCCGTCTTCTGGGAGGGTCTGTCCGGCCGTATTAAAGATGAACTTGCCGGTCGGGACATTCCTACCACTCTCGATGACCTAATAACTCTTGCCACCCGGATTGACCTGCGGTTCCAGGAGCGTGCCAAAGAGGTCACCCGTGAGAGGTGGTTTCCACGTCTAGCTCCTACTTTTCAGAAACCCGTCACTCCCTCCATCTCTCCTCAGCTACACTCTCCTGAGCCTATGCAGGTCGACCAGACCAAGATGGTCGGTTCTCGCCAAGAATCTCGCCGAGCCGAGGGAAGCTGTTTCTATTCTGGCAGTATGAAGCACTTCATCCGTTCCTGCCCGGAAAAGCCGGGAAACGCCAGTGTCTAGGACCACTCGGAGAGGTCGTCCTAGACAAAAGTAAGCCCTCTCCGTCTCTGACCTTACCGGTCTCTATTGCTTGGGGAGAAAACCGTCTCTTTGAACTCGCCCATCTGGATTCTGGAGCTGCTGGAAACCTCATCTCCCAGTCTCTGGTAGAGAGATACCATATTCCCACCAAGTCCCTGGCTGAACCATTGTCAGTCGCCTCCGTGGATGGAAGACTTCTCTCGGAGACCATCCTGCTCGTCACCAAACCCATAACCCTGCAGGTGGGAATGCTGCACTCTGAGGAAATCTCATTCCATGTGCTGTCCGGACTTTCTCACTCCCTGTTGCTAGGTCTACCTTGGCTCCAGACACATGAACCCGTATTGAACTGGCGGTCCGGTGAAGTACTCCGATGGGGTCCTGACTGCCATAGGACCTGCCTGGTCCCGGTCCGTCCACTTCGCCCTCAGCCTACTCCAGCTAACTTACCTGGTCTCCCGGCTCCCTACTGGCCCTATGCGGACGTCTTCGGTAAGAAGGAAGCTGAGACGTTGCCACCCCATAGGCCATACGATTGCCCGATCGACCTGGTACCTGGCACCACTCCTCCCCGTGGGCGTATCTACCCGTTGTCTGCAGCCGAGACCCGAGCCATGTCTGAGTACATTGAAGAGAATCTGGCTAGGGGATTTATCCGAAAATCTACCTCCCCGGCTGGAGCCGGATTCTTCTTTGTCAAAAAGAAAGACGGCTCGCTACGTCCCTGTATTGACTACAGAGGACTCAATCTCATCACGGTAAAAAACAAATATCCCCTGCCACTCATCTCCGAATTGTTTGACCGTCTCAAGGGCGCCAGGATCTTCTCCAAGCTGGATCTACGAGGAGCGTATAATCTGGTCCGTATCCGTCAAGGAGACGAGTGGAAGACGGCATTCAATACCCGGGACGGTCACTACGAGTACCTTGTGATGCCCTTCGGTCTCTGTAATGCTCCCGCGGTCTTTCAGGAACTAGTCAACGACATCTTCCGTGACCTCCTGTACTCCTGCGTAGTGGTATACCTGGACGATATCTTGGTCTTCTCTCCGGATCTCCCCACACACCGGAGGGATGTTCGTCAGGTCCTGCTTAGGCTTCGGCAGAACCACCTTTACGCCAAATACGAGAAGTGCCTCTTCGATCAGACCTCCCTTCCGTTCTTGGGCTATGTCATCTCCCAAACAGGTCTGCAAATGGATCCCGAGAAGCTCTCTTCCGTTCTAAAATGGCCTCGTCCTGAAGGTTTGAAGGCGATACAGCGATTCCTGGGCTTCGCTAATTATTATCGTCTTTTCATCCCACACTTCTCGTCTCGGACTGCTCCCATATCTGCACTTACCCGTAAGGGGGCTAACCCCAGGACATGGTCGCCTGAAGCCGAGGAGGCCTTCCTTTCCCTAAAGAAAGCCTTCGCCTCTGCTCCCGTCCTGCACCGTCCGGACTGTAATAAACAATTCTACTTGGAGGTTGATGCCTCCTCCTCCGGAGCCGGAGCGGTGCTCACCCAGAAGTCTTCTACCGGGAGAATGGTAACGTGCGGCTTCTTCTCCAAAATCTTCTCCTCGTCGGAGCGCAACTACTCCATTGGAGACCGGGAATTGCTAGCCATCAAATTGGCACTGGGAGAGTGGCGCTATCTGCTTGAAGGGGCTCTCTACCCGGTAATTATCTACACGGATCACAAAAACCTGGCATATCTCCAAAATGCCCAGAGACTCAATCCTCGCCAGGCCCGGTGGTCGTTGTTTTTTGCCCGCTTCGACTTCATTCTTCATTTCCGTCCGGCGGACAAGAACGTCAAAGCTGATGCCTTGTCCCGGTCCTTCCTGTCCTCCGATCAAGAGGAGGAACCTACGCACATCATCGACTCCTCCAAGGTGATGAATGTGGCCCCCTTGGATCTGACTCATCTTCCACCCGGTAAGACGTTCGTAGCTGTGCCAGATCGGGAGAGGGTTCTTCGCTGGGGACATTCTTCTAAACTAGCTGGCCATGCTGGCCAAAAGAAGACCTTCCAACTTATTACCCGGCATTACTGGTGGCCTACCCTGCGTAAGGACGTGGTAGACTTCGTCGCGGCCTGTTCATCCTGTGCCCGTAACAAAGTTCCCCGATATCTACCTGCCGGCCATCTCCTGCCCCTTCCCGTACCTGCTGCTCCTTGGCAACACATCGCTATGGACTTTATCACCGACCTTCCAGTTTCTGCCGGTTGTACTGTCATTTGGGTTGTCGCTGACCGTTTTTCTAAGATGGCCCACTTCATTCCCCTGCCTGGTCTTCCGTCTGCACCCGAGCTGGCTAAAGACTTTATCCGCCACATCTTCCGTCTCCATGGTCTGCCCCTCCACATCGTGTCGGATCGTGGGGTTCAGTTCACCTCTCGCTTCTGGAGAGCCACATGTAAGCTGCTGGACATTTCCCTGGATTTCTCCTCCGCTTACCACCCTCAGTCCAATGGTCAAGTGGAGCGGATCAATCAGATCTTGTCCAGCTACCTCCGGCACTTCGTTGATGCTCACCACTCGGACTGGGTGGATCTCCTACCATGGGCCGAGTTCTCTTATAACAACCATGAGAGCGAGTCCTCTTCCAAATCCCCGTTCTTTATAGTCAGTGGCCAACATCCCCGGATTCCACTTCCTGTCTCCGTTTCTGTGGACAACCCTGCTGCGGAGTCTCTTGTCAGCGAATTTTCTACTATTTGGGAGAGCACCAGGTCCGCTCTTCTTCTCTCCTCTGAGCGGATGAAGAGATATGCTGATAAGAGACGTCTGGATCCGCCCCAATTCCGTCCGGGAGACAAGGTTTGGCTCTCATCCAAACATGTGCGGCTCAAAGTACCCTCCTACAAGTTGGGTCCTCGATTCATCGGCCCCTTCGAAGTCCTCAGGCAAATTAACCCTGTGGCCTACAAATTAAAACTCCCGGCCACCCTACGGATCCCCAACTCCTTCCACGTATCTCTCCTCAAACCCGTTGTCTTTAACTTTTTTTCCAAAAATCCAGGTGCCCCTCCTGCTCCGGTTTCCGCTGATGACATCTTTGAGGTAGAGAGTATTCTGGCCTCCAAGAGGGTAAGAGGAAAAACCTTTTTTCTGGTAGATTGGAAGGGGTTTGGTCCTGAGGAGAGAACTTGGGAACCCAGGGAGAACATCAACGCCCCGCTTCTCCTTGAGAAATTTCTTTCTGACCAAAAAAAGAGGGGGGCCTAAAGGGGGGGGTACTGTAGCATCGGCGTCTCTGCCCCGTTCTAGGCAGAGACGCCGTCCCTCTCACCTCCCCGCTCCTGGCGCGGCGTCCTCCAGCGCTTCTCTCCCCGCTGCTTCCGGCACGCGCTCCTTCCCCGGCAGTGTGCTTAGGGCGCGCGCGCTCCCCCTCTCTTAAAGGGACCGCGCGCGCCGTCCTAAGGAGTCCCCGGCCAATTGCCGGAGGACCTCCCATATAAAAGGCACCTCCTCCAAAATGGAGGTGCCCGAGCAATGTTGTAGCACTGTTCACTACTCTGCTTCAGCCCTCAGGTCCCGTTGCCAGTTACCTGCCAGATACCTGCCAGTCTGCTGTCTAATTCCTGCCTGATATCCTGCTACCTGCCTGCTAGCCTGAGGTCCGACGGTCTGCCTTCCAACTTCTGTCAGTCTGTCTAAGGACCAGCCTGCCCGCTCACCTGGGAGCGCACATCTTCTACCTGCCTGCTTGCCTGAGGTCCGACGGTCTGCTTTCCAACTCCTGTCAGTCTGTCTAAGGACCAGCTTGCCCGCTCACCTGGGAGCGCTCATCTGCTGCCTGTCTGCTAGCCTACCAGGAGGCTCTGCCGTCACGTGCTGTGACCACCCGCCTGTCCAGAGACTCCTGCCCGCTCACCTGGGAGCGCTCATCTGCTACCTGTCTGTTGGTCTTCCTGGAGGCTCCGTCGTCACATGCTGTGACCACCCGATTATCCAGAGACTCTCGCCTGCTCACCTGGGAGCTCACGTCTATCATCTGCCGCCACAGGTCGTACCAATCCTTTACCCAGAGACTGCCCCGGTCACTTGCCGTGACCTCCTGCCCGTTCATCCAGAGACTGCCCCGGTCACTTGCCGTGACCTCCTGCCCGTTCATCCAGAGACTGCCCCGGTCACTTGCCGTGACCTCCTGTCCGTTCATTCAGAGACTGTCCCAGTCACCTGCTGTGACTGCCTGCCCGTCTACCCTGGTCGCCACCTGCTCCCTTACAAGGACCGCCCCCTTGTATAGTAGCTCAGAGGTTCCGCCTCCCAGACCCGTTACACAAGCTATGGCCTAAAGGTAAAAAAGCCAAAGGTACAGTACCTGGGACACGTGGTGAGTGCTGACGGAGTGGCTCCCGACCCTGACAAGATCACCGTGATTAAGGACTGGCCAAGACCATCCAGCATAAAGGAAGTGCGGCAGTTCCTCGGGTTGGTAGGCTACTACCGAAGATTCATTCCCGATTTTACCAAGAAGGCAGCTCCTATGCAGGACCTCCTGATAGGCCAGTCCAGGAAGGCCAAAAACCAGAAGCCGCCCTTCAAGTGGGAAAAGCTAGAAGAGGAGTCCTTCCGCCAGCTGAAGATGGCCCTCACGGGGGATGAAATCCTGGCGTTCCCTGATTACAGCCAGCCCTTTATCCTCCACACGGACGCAAGCAACATCGGGCTAGGAGCCGTACTGTCCCAGATCCAGCAGGGGAGAGAACGGGTAATTGCTTTCGCCAGCCGAAAACTGTGACCCACAAAAAGAAACCCTGAGAATTACAGCTCGTTCAAGCTAGAGTTCCTGGCAGTGGTGTGGGCAGTAACCGAACGTTTTAAGCATTACCTTGCCTCTTCCAGGTTCACCGTGTACATGGACAACAACCCGTTGACCCACCTGGACACTGCAAGACTGGGTGAACTGGAGCAGAGATGGATGGCCCGCCTGTCCAATTTTGAGTTCACGATCAAGTACCGGGCAGGACGCTCCAATACCAACGCGGACGCCCTGTCCAGGATGCCGAACCTACCGGACGGAGGGGAAGATCCAGAAGAACTGGAAGAGATCGAACTCCCTGCGTTTCACCGTCATGGGATTACCCAGTATTCCCACCGTGTGAGGGGCCAGCGATCCGCTACGTTCAACCCCTTACCCCACTACAACTGGGCGGAGACGCAAGACAGTGACCCCGCAGTCCGTCTGGTGAAGGAAATGCTGACCCGGCTGACGCCCGCCTGGACCCAGACGCTCCGGAAGAGACCAAGCAACTGTGGACGGAAAAGAGCAGACTGTTTCTCTACAAGGAGAAGTTGTGCCGCAGAATGGTCAATTCCCGGACACATGAGCTGATCTGGCAGGTGGTGGTACCGAGACGGGACGCAGCTATGGTGCTGGAGTCCTACCACAATGGGGCAGGGCACTTCGGATGGAAGAAGCTGGAGTTCCTGCTGCGTGAACGGTTCTACTGGATAGGCATGAGAGGAGCCATTGAGAAGTGGTGTAGAGACTGTGGCCCATGCAATCTAAGAAGAAGGGACCGTGCCAGCCAGAGGACTCCCCTGCAGCCCATCATCACCAGGCAGCCGCTGGAACTGGTCGCCCTGGACCATGTTAAACTGGCTCCAAGCAGAAGCGGGTATGTCTACGCCCTAACCATCGTGGATCACTACTCCCGGTTCCTGATGGTGGTCCCTGTCAAAGACTTAACGGCTCAGACAGCAGCAAGAGCCTTCCAGCTGCACTTCTGCCGCCCCCACGGGTACCCGGACCAAGTGCTGACGGACCAAGGACCAGCCTTTGAAGCGGAGGTCTTTCAGGAGTTCTGCAACCTGTATGGCTGCAAAAAGATAAGAACAACGCCCTATCACCCCCAAACCAATGGACTCTGCGAGAAGATGAACCAGGTGGTGATAGATCTGCTAAAATCATTGCCCCTGGAAGAACGCAGTCTGTGGCCTGAGAAACTGCCCGATCTGGTGGACCTGTATAACCACATCCCGGTAGGTTCCACCAACTGTACCCCAGCTTACCTCATGTGAGCAAGACCTGGTAAGCTGCCTGTTGACCTGGATATGGGAGTCCTGACACCCGAGGACACCTCACCAGAGGCAGACTGGGATACAGAACGGCAGCAACAGTACCGGAAAGTACAGGAGAGCATCGAGCGAAGTCTCTGTCAATCAAGAGAAAGGCAGGAGAGGACTTATAACCAACATGCTCCCGCTGTTACCCTGGTACCTGGAGAGCAGGTCTTGAAAAGAAAAAGGCGGCTCCATAAGTTGGACGACCAGTGGGAAAAGGACCCGTACACCGTACTGCCCTCAAGCCACAATAATCCAAAGGTGTACGTCATCAGCAAGGATGGAGGAGAGACCACAGCCACTGTCTCCAGAGACCACCTGAAAAAGTGCCCTGAGAGGTTACAAAGCACGGATGAAGATCAGGAAGACCCTCAACCCGTAGAGGAAAAGGAGGAAATGATCAGCACCGTACTCGGAGACTTTCCCCGGTCCTGGACACAAGTAAACAACACTATCGTGGTGCCCGTCCTCACCTTTCTCCAGCCAGCCCCTCAAGTGCCTACAGAAGACCAGGTAGAGCTGGAAGAGCAGCCGGCCCAGGAGGCAGAAGAGTCCACACCAGCAGCGCAGGAGGATCAACCCTCTGCTAGTAGTGAGCCTGCCGTGCCCCTAGTGAACCAAAGAGTGCGCAGACAGCTGCCCAGCTTACCCATAACACCTCCTACACCCTGTAGTGCAGAACCAGTTAGTGAGTTGCGTAGATCCACTAGAAGCACTAGAGGTCAGATGCCCGCTCGCTGGAAAATATAAACTAATGCACTGTGAATTTATCTGTTTAACTGTTTATGGTTTTTGTTGTTGCCTGTTACTAATTATGTTTCTCAGTTACCCTGCAGATTTCTTTGGACTAACAGGTCATGGACGCTGGATAACCGGAACAGTTTTGTAGATAGTTGCACCTTGGTGCCTCTTGCGAAGATGGCCGCGGAAGAGAAAACCTGTCTGGCGTGGCCTCCTTGCGGCCCAAAGTAGCTAGCTTCAGCCTTGCAGCCACGCCCAAGGCCAACGCAAGGGGTTTTCTTTGGACAGGTCCCCTACTTCGCTTAAAGCTTCACCTTGGGTGACATGGACACCCTCTTGTTTCACGAACTTCACCTTGGGTGATATGGACACCCGGTCACGGACACGCCGTGACCACAAAATGTACTTTTTCATGTTGACTTGTTATTGTTTATACCCTTGTATTTATGTTTCTTTAAAAATGTGTTTAGTCCCGGAGTACTAAAATTTACTAGGGGGGAATGTGGCACCCCAGGGGTCTGGTTGCCACAGTAATAGAAATATTATGTCTGAGAGCAAGTGGGAGGTTTCTCTGGTCAGGAGCCCTGAGCATGCAACACTGCCCGCCCAGACCTGGGAGGGGAGGAATCTGCCCTTATAAACTGGGTCTGGGGCGGGATTAGGGGAGTCAGAGCCTGGAGAGGGAAAGTAAGAACCAGGAGCTCTGTAGGAACAGTAGCTGAATACCAGGGGCTGGAGCTGAGCAGAGTTCGCCCTGGTTGAAGACACTAATACCGGACACGGAGTCCTAGGCTGTGGGGACATCCAGGTCCAGCAGCAGAATCCAACCGGCAGGGGATTCCATGTCCTCTGGCCATAGAAGCCCAGAGGCACGGTCACAAGCAAGGGACCAGCAACGCCATTGTGAAGCGGAGGCTAACAGAAGGCCCCAAGTCACCGGCCATACGGGTGAGCACCACACGGTATACTCAGGGACGTGGGCTACTTTTACCCGCATAGAGCAAGGTAGCCAGGAAAGAGTGCAGATAGACGGGGAGGCCTACAACTCCACCTGGCCAGGGGAGATCCTGCTTGCTCACAGACTGACCAGGCCCCTACTGCTAACCAGTACTCCCGGGAGGGTCTGCTTTATACCATCAGTAAAGACCCTGAACTGCACCACACGTCTCTGTGTTTCATCGCCGCACCAGCACCATCAGTACTGGGACGCTTACACCATCACTCCCATCATCTCTCACATTAGCTGCCCTGAGGCAATAGTTCTCCCGTGGGGAGTTATCCCATACTCGGCTGCGCAAACAACATCAGCCTCAGCGGTCTGCAGCGCAGCGGCGGTCCCCACTGACCGCAATCCACGGGTGGCGTAGTCAGACATTGTTATTACCTAAGACTGCCACTGGTTTGACCGCCCTGGGCACGGACCGGGTCACCGCCACACTGAGACTACAACCCCCAGCGATCCAGCTCCGGGTATCCCCTGCACAACACTGGCCCAGGGGGCGCGTCATATACTGGGTCCTCTAAATTGCTCCAAACAATATAAAGGCCCCATGTAGTATATAATAGGCCAAATGTATTGCTCCATACAGTATCTACTGGGCCCCATAAATTGTTCCATACAGTATAATATCTCCATATAGTATATAATGGGCCCCATATATTGCTCCATATAGTATAATGGCCCCATATATTGTATAATTGGCCCCATATATTGATTCACAGTATAATCGCCCTATATAGTATATAATGGGCCCCATATATTACTTCATAAAGTATAATGGCCCCATATAGTATATAATAAGCCCCACATATTGCTCCATACAGTATAATGGCCTCATACAGTATATGACAGGCCCCATATATTGCTCCATACAGTATATACTGGACCCCATATAATGCTCCATACAGTATAATGGCAACATATATTATATAATGGGCACAATATATTGCTCCATACAGTATATACTGGGCCCATATATTGCCCCATACAGTATAATGGCCCCATATATTATATAATGGGCCCAATATATTGCTCCATACAGTATATACTGGGCCCTAGATACTGCTCCATACAGTATAATGGCCACATATAGTATATAATAGGCCCCATATATTGCTCCATAAAGTGTAATGGCCACATATAGTATATATGGGCCCCATACATTGCTCCATACAGTATATACTGGGCCCCATATATTGCTGCAAAGTATAATGGCCCCATATAATATATAAAGGGCCACATTTTTTGCTCCATACTATATATACTGGGCCCCATATATGGCTCCATACAGTATATACTGGGCCCCATAAATTGATCCATACAGTATAATGGTCACATATAGTGTATGATGTGCCCAATATATTGCTCCATACAGTATATATAATATAATATATAATGCTGCACAGTATAATTGCCCCATATAGTATATAATGGGCTCCATAAATTGCTCAATACTGTATAATGGCCCCATATATTATATAATGGGCCCAATATATTGCTCCATACAATATATACTGGGCCCTAGATAATGCTCCATACAGTATAATGGCCACATATAGTATATAATGGGCCTATATATTGCTCCATACAGTATATACTGAGCCCCATATATTGCTGCAAAGTATAATGGCCCCATATAATATATAATGTGCCACATTTGTTGCTCCATACTGTATATACTGGGCCCCATAGAGTATATACTGGGCCCCATGAATTGATCCATACAGTATAAGGGTCACATATAGTATATGATGTGCCCCATATATTTCTCCATACAGTATATACTGGGTCCCATATACTGCTGCAGGGTATAATTGCCCCATATAGTATATAATGGGCTCCATAAATTGCTCCATACAGTAGAATGGCCCCATATAATATATAATGAGCCTCATATATTGCTCCATACTATATAATGGCCCCATATAGTGCTCCATACAGTATAATGACTACATATAGTGCTCCATACAGTATAATGGGCCCCATATATTGCTCCATGCAGTATATACTGGGCCCCATAAATTGTTCCATACACTATAATTGCCACGTAAAGTATTATATAATGGGCCCCATATATTGCTCCATAAAATATAATGGCTCCATACAGTATATACTGGGCGCCATTTATTGCTCCATACAGTATAATGGCCCCATATATTATATAATGGGCCCCATATATTGCTCCATATAGTATATAATGGACCCCATAAATTGATCCATACAGTATAATGGCCCCATATAGTATATAATGGGCCCTATGTATTGCTCCATACAGTATAATGGCCCCATATAGTATATAATGGGCCCCATATATTGCTCCATACAGTATATAATGGGCCACATATTGCTCCATACAGTATAATGACCACATATAGTATATAATGGGCCACATATTGCTCCATACAGTATAATGACCACATATAGTGCTCCATACAGTATAAAGGGCCCCATATATTGCTCCATACAGTATATACTGGGCCCCATAAATTGTTCCACACAGTATGATTGCCCCATATAGTAAATAAGGCGCCCCATATATTACTCCATACAGTATAATGGCTACATACAGTATATACTGGGCCCCATATATTGCTCCATACAGTATATACTGGGCCCCATATATTGCTGCACAGTATAATGGCCCCATATAATAAATAAAGGGCCACATTTTTTGCTACATACAGTATATACTGGGCCTCATATATTTCTCCATACAGTATATACTGGGCACCATAAATTGATCCATACAGTATAATGGCCCCTTATCTATAATATTACCGGGGATGCGTGTCTCTATCTGAAGCCTTTATAGACAACGCATGCATGACGCGCAGTCTGGCTCCAGGCAGAATCACGCATCCAGCCGTTACAGGTAAGAGGAGTGTATGGCGCGGTATACGTAGACACTGAACGTATATCGCGATCTCTGGCGCCATACTTAGATACTTACCTGACCGGGAGGAGCGATGCCGCGGCGCCTCTCTATGCCGGAGACCGGGGCAGGAGTAAGGCGTCGGATCGGAAACCAGGATGGGGATGAGGGGTGCCGTGCATACCGGGATTGGGGATGAGGCGTGCCATGCATTCCGGGATTGGGGATGAGGGGTGCCATGCATACCAGGATTTGGGGATGAGGGGTGCCATGCATACCGGGATTGGGGGTGAGGGGTGCCAAGCATACCGGGATGAGGGATACCATACAAACCATGATAGGGATGAGGGATGGGGTACCATGCATACCGGGATAGGGATGAGGAGTACCACACATGCCAGGATAGGGATGAGGAGTACCATACATACCAGGATTGGGATGAGGGGGCCACACATACCAGGATTGGGTGTGAGGGGTGCCATGTGACTCGCCCCCTGGGCCGTGGGGCACTCGGATCCGGGCAATAGGGAAACGGTGGGAGTAGTAGTGGCAACCCGGTTCCGTGGCTCAGGGTGGTCAGGACAGTGGTAGTCCGTTATGTGCTGTTGATTATGTCCGACTACGCCACCCGTGGATTGCGGTTATTAGGAACCGCCGCTGCATGCAGACCGCTGGGGCTGATGATGTGTGCAGCTGGGGTAGCGTGACTCCCCACGGGAAGAGTGCGGCCCCAGGGCAGTATAATGGATGGTGGGAGTGATGGTAGTGAGAGTCCCAGTGCTGATAGTGCTGGAGGAGCAAGGAGCACACAGACAACAGGTTGCAGTCCAGGGTCTTTACTAAAACAAGTAAACTGACCCACAAACAGTCCCGGCTAGGAGGGGACCTGGATGTCTGAGAGCAACGGGGAAATTGGCCCTGGTCAGGGTGAGGGTGTAGGCCTACCGTGCTTTCTGTGCTCCTTCTGGCTATCTCCTCTTTATAGGGTAACAGCCCACGCTTCCGAGCTCTCCGTGTATTCTCGCCTGTATGGCCTGCGACGTGGGTTCCTTTCTGCTCCCAGCCTTGTACGGCTTTACTGGTCCCTTCGGTTGTGGCAGGGCCTCCAGGCTTCTTAGGCCAAGGAATATACAGTCCCCTGCGGACTGGTTATCTGCTGGAGAATGTGGAATCCTCCCAGCCTCAGACACCAAAGTCTGGTAAATTAAGTCCGTGATCTGCCAAGACAGGCTCTCTTCGCCTCTTGTCTCTGGCTTGTGGCTCTCCTACTGCCACACTTCCTCTTAGGGTGCAATACAACTGTCCCTCTCTGCTCTGGGACCTGAATCCTGAGACAGGTCGTCCAGTTCTCCCTAACCCTGCCCCCAGTACCAGCTTTTATAGGGGCAGCCAGCTCCCCCTACTGGCCTGAGACAGGAGGCATTGCATGCTAATATTCCCCTGACTAGAGAACCTCCCCCTTGCTCTCAGACACAGCTTTATTACACTTTGTGGCATCCAGGCCAGGGTGACACACCATGCATACCAGGATTGGGGATAAGGGGTGCCATGCATGCCAGGATTGGGATGAGGGGTGCCAGGTATACCAAGATTGGGGATGAGGGGTGCCATGCATGCCAGGATTGGGATGAGGAGCGCCATGCATACCAGGATTGGGATGAGGGGTGCCATGCATGCCAGGATTGAGATGAGGGGTGCCATGCATGCCAGGATTGGGATGAGGGGTGCCATGCATACTAGGATGGGGATGAGGGGTGCCATGCATACCAGGATTGGGATGGGGGTTGCCATGCATACCAGGATTGGGGATGAGGGGTGCCATGCATACCAGGATTGGGGGATGAGGAGTGCCATGCATACCAGGATAGGATGGTGGGGACAGGATGGAGGCAGCACAAATACCAGGAGGGGGGGCAGCACATACCAGCATGGGAGACCATATACCAATAAAAATGCTCGCCACCTGGGCGTAGAACGGGTTCAATAGCTCGTAGTATATAATGGGCCACCCTCATATTTTGCGACATACAGTATAATGGCTTCATATAGTATATACGGGGCCCCATATTTTGCTCCATACAGTATAATGGCCCCATACAGTATATACTGGGCCCCATATATTGCTCCATGCAGTATAATGGCCCCATATGATGCTGCATACATAAAACAAAATATCAATTACTCACCTCTCCCGTTCCCCGCAGGTCCGGTATACCCAGCGCGTCTTCTAACTCTGGAGTGCTCAGGTCAGAGGGCGCGCTGTGGTGACGTCATTGCGCCCTCTGCCCTGACACATCAGAGTTAGAAGACACTGGAGCTGTTCGGAACGAGGAGAGATGGGGGAGGGGATGAGGGTGGGGAGGACCCCGGTGGCTGCACGGGCCCCATAGCGCGCCATCGTTTCCCCCTCCCTGGGCCACAGTACTTGCCTGCGTGCATGGGGTGGTGTCGCCAGCCATTGTTGTCATGGTAGGTCAGTTCTGCATGCGAGCGCTCCTGCATCCTCCGCTTTTAAAAAGCCAGTGCCCTTTTCCTCCTCCTCTCTGGGGCCCATCGGGCATTTCACCGGTGCCCTGCCAGGCCAGTTCGACCCTGTGTGAATGTAATGTTGTACAGAGCACAGACATATGCCGGCCCTTCCTCCAAAGTGGAACTAAACAATGTGTGCTGCATCTGTGCTGCGCAGACTATGCTGACTTCAGCTGACGTCCAGGTCATAGCCCCACTGGATCCGGGACGGTTGTGAGATATGCCGATGATTTCTGCAGGACCCACAGCTTGTTTTTCTCAGTCGCTGCTCTCCTCCTTCTCTGACTGATCACAATATTATCTATTCCAGGTCCTTCAGCTTTGTGGTAGGAGGTAACAGGTTCCCCCAGCACTCCATGTGGCTCACACCTCACACCGCTCAGTGCTCTGTCAGTAATCTGCTATATATCATTGCTGCACCAGAGCCATCTAGAGGTCACAGTAATACATTGCAACACAACAAAGTAAACATTAAAAGAGAGAAAAATAAACACTCTATAGAATAAAATATTCAGTCATTTAAAGACAGACTGAAAAATTAAATAGTTGGCAAAATACACAGAGGTGACACCACTGAGAAGATGTGTTTTATTGATTAAGTGGTGTGCGCCCCTTAATGAATTTGATGCATCCAACTATAAAATACTCCATCATTAAAATTGGGGTATACAATGTCAATCTTAAATGGAAGGTGCCGTGATTTTTATTTTTGTATTAATAATTATTGAGTATATAATCAATTATTTTTAATACAAAATTAAATGCACTGGTTTAATATTTTTGAATTTATTAACTCTATCTACAGCCACAGTGGGCGGCCATATAAGTTTGCTGATGTGTAATTGTCTGAGCACGAAGCTTACACACTTCAAATATGGCAGCCTCTGTGTACTGTGTCCTCCTGCATTTCCTGCATTGTGTCACACCAGGTGTTAGTGCAACACAGAGGGAAAGGGAGCCCAGACACTATGGAAAGGGGGAAGTGGAGACCTCCTAGTCTGGTCTAGCGTCACCCTGTCTCAACTACCATCCCTATATTGCCTCTTCAGCAATCGCCGCACACGTGCCTCGCCCTACTTTCCCTGGCGCATGGCTACGGCTAGGGATGGAAGGAGATGAGCACTAGTCAACCTCCACTAAACACTATAGACAACAAGGGAAGACAAAACACGGGGAAATTGCTTAGCTTTAGATGAGTCCAAATATGCACACGGCCTCAAGCTCCAGAGAGGACAAAGTACTGCTCCGTCTAAGCCTCACAAGTAGAAATGAATATGCCAGCGACTCCCTCTCAGACACACCAGGTATATATACACCCAGGCCAGAGAGCTAATTAGCAAGAGAGAGTTAGCCGCTCGGTCCTAAAGACAGCCTCTTATCTAAGAAGCTGTCTGCAATGCCAAACGTAGAGATCTCCTGCAACCCACTGCAGGGCGACTGTCACCTCTGACACACCCGTGACACATTGTGGCTGCCTGCTGCTGTGACCTAGGCACCCTCCTGGGCTGTCCAGGTCACAACTGTGGGAGATCGGCACCATGTTTTTTGAAGCCCATAGCTGTACTGCGAGCTACACTTTCCCCCTGTCACCATTCACACAGCTCAGTGCGAGCAGTGACAGGAGGCGCAGTGATGCGGTGAATGCTGAGCGGAGGTCCAGGATGAGATGAGTATCGCAGTGTTCAGTAGACTTATATAGCAGGATAGGAAATATTTCCGCGCTCTCCAAAGAGACAAATGTTGGTAATAGAATTGTAGGTTTATTGTCAACGCGTTTCAGAGTCCACAGACTCCTTCCTCAGGACAACCATACATAACCAGTTACAGGCATACATGGTTTAAATGCAGAAAAAAAAATGGCACCAAGTGCAGAGGGAGGGGTAAGTACAGTCACATGTCTAAATACATGCACATGACAGCTGATCTGATCAGCTATCATGTGCCTCTAACAACTGCGGAAGGATCCGAGATCCATCCGTAGTTGTTAACCAGTTAAATGCTGCTGTCAATCACTGACAGTGGCATTTAAAATAAGCGTCAGCCGAAAGCGCATCATATGTCCCGCCCATGGATTGTCATGACAGCCAAGGGCTCTGCAGAACACCCCTGTGCTTGTCATTGGGAATCTTCTATGAACGCCGGCGTGTGGCCGGCATTCGTGGGAGATCGTGATTTTTGCTACAAATAGCAGTGCTGAAGCCTTGCTATGTGTAGCACAAGCGATTAGATGATCGCAGCTTCAAGTCCCCTATGAAGAATATTGAAGCAAGTAAAAAAAAAGTTTTAAAAAATATTTTAACAATAAAAAAACAAACGTTCAAATCATCCCCCTTTTGCCCCATAGAAAATAAAACAATAACAAAAAAATAAAATAAACATATTTGGTATCGCCCCGTTCAGAATCTCCCGATCTATAAAAATATAAAGTAAATTAATCCCATCTGTAAACGGAGTAACGAGAAAAACATCGAAAAGCCAGAATTACGTTTTTTGATCGCCTCAACATTGTAATAAAATGCAAAAAAGGGCGATCAAAACATCAGATCTACCCCATAAATGGTATCAATAAAAACATCAGCTTGTTGCGCAAAAAATAAGCCCTCACCCGGCCCCAGATCCCAAAATATGGAGACGCTACGGGTCTCGGAAAATGGCGACATAAGCTAATTTTTTTTCCTTACAAATTTCAGATTTTGTTTCACCACTTAGATTAAGAAGAACCTCTCCATGTTTGGTATCTGCGAGCTCGTAATGACCTGGAGAATCATAATGGAGGGCAGTTTTACCATTTAGAGAACATGATCAAAAAAAAATTGTGGAAATGAACTTTTTTTTCAATTTCACAGCATTTTGAATTCTTTTCCCGGTTTCCAGTACACTATATGGTAAAATCAATGGTGTCATTCAAAAACACAACTCGTCCCCCAAAAAACAAGCCCTCGTACGGCCATATTGACGGAAGAATAAATAAGTTATGGCTCTCGGAAAAAGGGGAGCAGAAAACCAAAGAGCGAAAATGGAAAATCGCAAGGTCGTGAAGTGGTTAAAAACAAATGTTAATATTAAAAAAAAAAAATAACAGTTTACATGTTTGCAATTGCCGAAAATAAAATTTTGATGGCACATTCCCTTTAATGAATGTCCTGATATGATATCTAATGAGATTTCAGTCCCTCTGTATGTAAATTAAAGCTCAGATTATCTCCACAGCTTCATATTATAAGCAGAATTACAACACGCACACATGAAATACACTGAAGAGAAATAAGAGCGTTCTGTCCCTTTAAATTCAGTGTGTTACATAACACTGCTCAGCCAATAGGATCGCTGGATTTGAATTTGAAAATAAAGCAAACTGTCATTCATCCTCAGTCTGTTACAGGACAGTGAGCGGTGAAGATGGATGTCGGTGAGTGCTCCCATCCCATCATCTGATGTCACTGATCTCACCTAAATTCAATATAGGAGAGAACGGCTGCTGTCACCTGCCACTAGGGGGAGCTATCAGTACAATATATATCTACTGGTGCACTGTGCTCCCCCTAGTGGCTGCAGGAAAGCAGAATTGTATCATTAGGTCACACAGGACACTCTGCTGCCAGTATTATTTATTGAGGGGTTTATGCCACTGTTGTCAATGGGATGAGTGTGCTGGCACTGATAATGGGGGTTAGGCTTTATCCGCTGTTAATGAACTCACTTTGGCAGTTGTTTTTAGGGGGTTTCCTGTACTTATGGGAATGAAGAACATAGAAATACATGAATGTCATATATCTTTATTTACACCCAGTAAAGGCTATGCTCCATGTGGTCATATGAGTGTATGTGTGTAATGGGGGTCCGATACCGGGGGGACGTTCACTATGAATAAATGTGGAAAGCTGTTTGTGTCTTTATCAGATCTGTGACTAAGTCTTTTTTGGATTCACAGCTTTTCCTATGACTACTGCAGAAGATAATAGATACAGGATGGCCGCGAGCCGCAGATCTTGGGGGGTCAGCAGCTTTATTATAACCGGACCCCTTATCCTATTCTTCATCCCTGGTGAATGATAAGTGGACACTCATCAGATTCTGTTTTCTTTAGGACGTCTACCTCCAACAGGAATGTGTCTTCGGACCTGGACTCTTCTCATGTGAGATTATTTTTTTAAATATTTTTTTTTCCCATTAATCTGAAAATATTGTGCCATTAACCCCTTAAGGACCTCGGGATTTTCCGTTTTTGCTTTTTCGTTTTTTGCTCCCCTTATTCCCAGAGTCATAGTGTTTGTATTTTTTGGTCAATATGGCCATGTGAGGGCTTATTTTTTGCGGGACGAGTTGTACTTTTAAATGTCATCACTGGTTTTACCATATCGTGTATGGGAAAACGGGGAAAAAATTCCAAGTGCGATGAAATTGCAAAAAAAGTGAAATACCACAGATGGTTTTTTTTTGTTTTTTTTACCACGTTCACTGAATGCTAAACCTGACCTGCCATTATTATTCCCCAGGTCATTATGAGTTCGTAGACACCAAACATGTATAGGTTCTTTCCTATTTAAGTGGTGAAAAAAAAATCCAAAGTTTGCTTAAAAAAAATAAATAAATGGCGCCAATTTCCGAGACCAGTAGCGTCTCCATTTTTTCGGGATCTGGGTCTGTGTGAGGGCTTATTTTTTGCGCACCGAGCTGACGTTTTTATTGTTACCATTTTGGGGTAGATCCGATGTTTTGATCGCCCGTTATTGCATTTTATTGCAATGTTGCAGCGACAAAAAAACGTAATTCTGGCGTTTAGAATTTTTTTCTCGTTACGCCGTTTACCGATCAGATTAATTCTTTTTTTATATTGATAGATCTGGCAATTCTGAACGCGGCGATACTAAATATGTGTATGTGGGTTGTTTTTATTATTATTTTATTTTGAATGGGGCGAAAGGGGGATGATTTAAATGTTTATATTGTTTTTATTTTTTTCATATTTTTAAAACATTTTTTATGCACTTTTTGCTTGCTTCTATAGTCTCCATAGGAGACTAGAAGCAGCAACTGTCTGATCGCCTCTGCTAAATAAAACAGATCACCTCTATGTAGCAGAAATGCTCCAGTACTATGAGCGCCGACCACTAGGTGGCGCTCATAGCGATCTTTACATGACAACCACTGGGGTCTGCTGCAGACCCAGGGTTGTCATGCCCACCCATCAGTGACCTGCGATCACGTGACGGGGTCACCGATAGGAGTGGCAAGTGACGCGCCTCTGACGCAGCGCTGTTAAATACCGCTGTCAGAGATTGACAGCGGCATTTAACTGGTTAACAGCCACGGGTGGATCGCGATTTCACCTGCAGCTGTTGCGGGCACATATCAGCTGTAATAATCAGCTGACATGTGCTCGGTTCAATGGGGGCTCACCGCTGGAGCCCTTACTGAACCGGGGGTGATGGCCTGGGGCGTACTAATACGCCCCAGGCTTTAAAGGGGTTAATCCAGCATTTGATAATGCAGACCATCTATTAGTTCAGTACAGAATTGAAACACAATGTAGATTGAGCAGAAAGTCAGTTAGAAGACAGTTTCCAATAGTAGATTGTTTGCTTTCTATGCCGGGAATAATTCCGAATTCAGCAGGTCACATTGATGTTAACAGGCTTGGACTGGCCAACAGGAAAACGGGAGAATCCTCCGGTGGGCCACCACCCTCTGATATGAACAGTACTTGGCACAATATACTTGAATCTCTATGTACAGACAAAGTCAGCATCTTATTCACTTAACAATCTATCCAGTTCATTGCTATATAGATTTATGACTGAGGATAATGTTACGTTAATTGAAAAGTGGGGTCCTGGAGTTGGCTACTGGTGGGCCGAAACTGGATGCTGGATTAAATAAATTTACCTGTAATTTAAAGATTTGATACCTCTGGGCTTTGTGTGATTGATCCCATTATGTGCTTGTTTTTTCTTTCCAGCTTGTCCAAGAACAAAAGAAGAAAGGGATCTACAACTCCTGATATACTGCACCAGATTCCTGCCGTCTCCGATCTTCAACATGGAGGTCACTGATCATACCGCAGAATACGTTGTCCATGTTTTCTCCATAGATGTAAAGGAACTAGGGTTGAGCGAGTATGTTCTGTCCGAGTATGCTCGGGCCGAGCTCCGAGTATTTATAGCTGCTCGGTGATATGGTTGAATCGCTCCCGTGTGCATCATTTGCAACTGTTTGACAGTTTTATTACATGGGAGGAATGTGTAAGAAATAGACATTCCTCACATGTAATAAAACTGTCAAACAGTCGCAAATCATGCACACGGGAGCGATTCAATCATATCACCGAGCAGCTATAAATAATCGGAGCTCGGCCCGAGCGTACTCGGCGAAAGGGTTAATAGAACATACTCACTCATCACTAAAAGGAACGTCTCAATAGTCAACTGAATGAATATCTTCTTTTATTAGCGCCTCATGCCGACCAACCGGGAAGCTCAGAAGAAATATCTACCATTTCCTTTGGATGAAGAAAAACCTGAGCCAACATCAGTGATGCCAGAAGAGCCGAAAGAAGAGGAGATGAAGGAGGCAATGAAGTATTGGGAGGTAGAAGAAATGGAAGTAGATGAGGCAGAAGACACCAAGGCGAAAGAAGAAGATAAGGCAGAAGAAAGCAAGGGGAAAAAACAAGATAAGGCAGAAGATACCAAGGGGAAAAAACAAGATAAGGCAGAAGATACCAAGGGGAAAAAAGAAGATAAGGCAGAAGATACCAAGGGGAAAAATGAAGATAAGGCAGAAGATACCAAGGGGAAAAAAGAAGATAAGGCAGAAGATACCAAGGGGAAAAAAGAAGATAAGGCAGAAGATACCAAGGGGAAAAACCAACAAGATAAGGCAGAAGATACCAAGGGGAAAAAAGAAGAAGATAAGGCAGGAGATACCAAGGGGAAAAAAGAAGAAGATGCTAAAAAGTCAAAAGCAAAAGAAGAAAAGAACAACACCTGGACCAGAAGAGTTGAGAACCAGCCAGCAGGAAGACACAAGATCCGCCAGCAGTCCATCCTTAAATACATGAATACCAACCTCAGAGGAAGGAGGAACATCATCTGGACCATCCTCCTCAAATCAGCGAGACATTGATGGACTCTAAGGCACCAACATTCCAGCTGAAGGAACATCAACAGCTTCAAATCTAAAAATAATAAAAATAATAGACATAAAATAGTTATTATTAGATTAAGAAAGCTTAAAAATGTAGTAAAATCATAATAAAGACTTTAATAATATTAGGAGCAGTAATAATAGCAGTAATATAATATTAATTTGTGTAATAATGGTAGAGACATAAAAATAACATCAGCCTTTTCCCGGGGTCAAGAAGGAATTTCCCCCCTGAGACAACAATTGGCTGAATGTGTCCAGGGGTTTTTGCCTTCTTCTGGATCAACAGCTTTAGAAATAAGGACCTACGAATTAGTAAGATTATAGTAGAATTAGCAATAGTGGAGTAGTAATATAATATAGTATATAGCGTAATATTAGTGACCATAAAACAGGAATAATTTCACTAGTAAAGTAATAATAAATGTATACTATTATATTAAAAATAAAATATTAATAATATTTGTTAAATGATTAATTATTAATTAAATTAAATATTAATTATTAAAATTTGAATAAGTATTAGGAGATTTGATCCAGGGTTCTAGGACTGATCGCCTTTTCCCGGGGTCAAGAAGGAATTTTTCCACCATGACACAAATTGGCCGAACGTGTTCGAGGGTTTTTGCCTTCTTCTGGATCAACATCTTTAGGAATTAGGATCTAATTTTTAGATTTAGTAAAATATCAATACAAATGTTAGCAATAATGGTAAGAATAAAATAGCAATAATACAAAAACATCAAGCATAAAATAGTAGAATATTAGTAATATCAGTAAAATAGCAGGAAACTAAAAATAACACAAATAATAGTAATACAAAAATAGTATCTAAGGTAATGATTATAATAATTAGTAAATAATTAATATATATTAGGGTTTTGATCCAGGGTTCTAGGACTGATCGCCTTTTTTCAGGATCAAGAAGGAATTTTTCCCCAGTGACATAAATTGGCCGAATGTGTCCAGGTTTTTTTGCCTTCTTCTGGATCAATAACATTAGGAGTAGGATCTAATTAATAGTATCTAGAGAAATAATATAAATATTAGTAACAATAATTATAATATTATTAATAGTAAGTAAAAAAATAGAAATAAATGTTAAAAAAAGTAGCGGTAGTAATAAAATAGCAAAATAAGTTATAATAGTATAGCATTATTAGAAATAGTATAATAATAGCATAGGACATTATTAGGCATCATCAGGTTTGATCCAGGGTTCTAGGACTGATCTCTTTTTCCCGGGGTCGAGAAGGAATTTTTCCCCTTGACACAAATTGGCTGAATGTGTCCAGGGGTTTTTGCCTTCTTCTGGATCAACAGCTTTAATTCTAGGTATCTCATAATACTAGAGTAATAATAGCAATAATAAGTATAATAATGTTGTAATAATAATCAATAGATTGTGAGGATAAGAATAAGATAAATACAATAAATAGGTTAGTTTGTTAGTGTAGGGCCCCATCTGATGAGGTCGCCTTGTCGTTGGCAGATGGGCTTGCACAATTTGATCAAAATGTGCACTAAGAACCTCAAATTTATAAGTTTAAAGAATAAGGAAGTAATAAAATACACAAGATTATAAATATAACTTTGTCTTGCCACATTATTTTCCTGTAATGAAGAAAATCAGAAAATCCAGAACATTTTAGACATTTGTATCTCTGTGTCGTAATCATAGCAGGTTAAAAACGCAATGCGACAGCATAAGAAATTGTTAGATTCTATTTTGCAATGAGGCGCACAATGTAAACGTCAACTGACACATGCAACCATGTAACCCTAGCATAAAATGTATTAAAGTAAAATGTATTAATTTATTTCATAAACCAATAGTACACGTGAAAATTAGAAACTTTGTAATATATTTTATTAAAGAGATCTGTTTTTTTCTCCTCCTGGGCTTATCATTCATTCTCAATGTCCTTAATTCTTGGGTAAAATCTTTAGTGAATACAGATTTTCCCATTACTGAGATAGAAGATGACAGTTGGTGCTCAAAAAGTTCTATGGAGGGAGGAGGGTGGAGTTAGAGGCGGAGACAAACATTCTACTGCAAGTTCTCCTGAAAGGACAATTTCACTCTAGTGTGTAAATCATGATAGTTAACGTATATTTCAGACTATAAGACGCACCTAGGTTTTAGAGGAGGAAAATAGGAAAATAAAAATTTAAGCACAAAATGTGATCATGATGTACTGTTATGGAGGTAGGGGTCTTCTGCTGACACTGTTATAGGGGAAATATACCCCAATTCTATACTAATATCCCCCATCCTGGTATATATATGTCCCTCAATCCAGATATACAAGTGCTTCTCACAAAATTAGAATATCATCAAAAAGTTAATTTATTTCAGTTCTTCAATACACTAGACTTTGTGTTTTCATTGACTGTAAGCCATAATCATCAACATTAACAGAACTAAACACTTGAAATAGATCACTCTGTAATGACTATATAATATATGAGTTTCACTTTTTGTATTGAAGAACTGAAATAAATAAGCTTTTTGATGATATTCTAATTTTGTGAGAAGCACTTGTATATGGCCAAGAATCCAGGTATATATGGCCCCCATCCTAATCCTGGTATGTATGGCCCCCTCATCCCCATCTTGGTATGCATAGCTGCATCCTCCCTATCCTGGTATGCATGGTCCACTCATCGTCATCCTGATATGCACGGCCCCATCCTCCCCATCCTGGTATGCATGGCCCCCTCATCCCCATCCTGGTATGCATAGCCGCATCCTCCCTATCCTGGTATTCATGGCCCGTTCATCCCAATCCTGCTATGCATGGCCCCATCCTCCCCATTCTGGTATGCATGGTCCCCTCATCCCCATACTGATATACTTGGCCCCTTCATCCTCATCCTTGTATGTGACGCGCCCCCTAGGCCATGGGGTGCTCGGCCGGGCCGGTCGATGCTGGGGGGTGTTATGGTGGCAATGACCCAGTCTGTGACCCAGGGCGGTCAATAAAATGGGAAAAGTAAAAGGGAATAAAGTTTTTATAGAGATAATGTTCGTGACGCCACCTGTGGTATGCGGCTATATGGGGCCGCCACTGTTGTGCAGATCCTTGGGAGCTGGTGGTGACGCAGCAGAGTTGGTTCAGCTCTCCACAGGCAGAGCTTAGCTCCAGGGCAGGATATAGTGATGCTATGAGGTAGATGTTGTTGGTGCTGTGCAGTGCAGGGCTGGTGATGACGCAGCAATAATTCTAGGACACAGTGGGGTGCAGTCTTCAAGGTTTTACTCACCGTTATCACACTGCTCCTGGTTACAACTGCCAGATTATAACCTCCCACGTCGTCCTGCGTTCACCAAGAAAGGGGTTCAGCAGCTCTCAAGTATTTCAGGAGTACTTAAACGGGACCCCGTTCTATGCTCCTTCCTCGGTCGTCTTCCTGCGCTTGCTCTCACACTCCTGCCCTGCGCCTCACAATCAGTGTCCCAAGCCGGTAGCCTCGGATCTTGTCGGGCGACGTGCAGTCCCCTGGACCCTATGCGGCCACCTTTTCGGCGATATAATTGTGGTAGTTGGCAGATGCACCTTGAAAGTACAGTAGCCTCCGGATATATAGCTGAGCCTGATTATTCTCCACTAGTTTAGGGGCTGGTCCCCTCTGCAGCCTGATCCCTCCACGTCCGTGTAGATTCAGGCGTACAGGTGGCTTCAGCACTAGCCATGCCCCTGGGATCCCCTCTGTCTCTGGATCCTTCCCTCTACTCCCGTCCTCTCTCACTCTCTCTCCTGGGCCTCTCAGACTAGGCCTGACTCCTCTCTCTCCACTCAACTCCCGCTCCAAGCACTGGAGCCAGGAGCCTGGACCCTCCTACACTGCTCTCCTGAGCAGGACTGGCTGCTTCTAGATGGTTCCCCTCTATTTTATACTCCTTCTGAAGGTGCTCCCCTGAAATACTTCCTCCACCCACACCCACTACATGGTTCCCCCTCTCTCGGTTCCCCCCCTTCCAACCAGGGACAGGGCTCTGCATTGTACGCATGTATCTTGCCCCGCCTGCTAGTCTGGAATGGTGTAGCGTTGGATGCAAGTGGGTGGGTCCTGGGTAGTACCCCATCCTTACCTGAGAGTGGGATACCACACCTCTGGGTGAGATGCAGTACCTCTGTGGTGACTGAACCCGCAGGGGCGCCACATATGCATAGCCGCATCCTCCCTATCCTGGTATGCATGGCCCGTTCATCCCCATCCTGGTATGCATGGTCCCCTCATCTCCATCCTGGTAGGCATGGCTCCTTCATCCTCATCCTGGTATGCATGGCTCCATCCTTCCTATCCTGATATGCATGCCCTTTCATCCCCATCCTGGTATGTATGGCCCCTTCATCCCCATCCTGGTATGTATGGCCTCCTCATTCCCATCCTGGTATGCATGGCCTCCTCATCCCTATCCTAATATGCATGGTCCCCTCATCCCCTTCCTGGTAAGCATGGCCCCCTCATCCCCATCCTAATATGCATGGCCCATTCATCCCCATCCTGGTATGTATGGCCCCTTCATCCCCATCCTGGTATGCATGGTCCACTCATCCCCATCCTGGTATGCATGGTCCCCTCATCCCCATCCTGGTATGCATGGCTCCTTCATCCCCATCCTGATATGTATGGCCTCCTCATACCCATCCTGGTATGTATGGCCCCTTCATCCTCATCCTAGTATGCATGGCTCCTTCATCCCCATCCTGATATGAATGGCTCCTTCATCCCCATCCTGGTATGCATGGTCCCCTCATCCCCATCCTGATATGCATGGCCCGTTCATCCCCATCCTGATATGCATGGCTCCTTCATCCCCATTCTGGTATGCATGGACGCATCCTCCCCATCCTGGTATGCATGGCCCCCTCATCACCAATCCTGGTATGCATGACCCCCTCATCACCAATCCTGGTATGCATGGCCTCCTCATCACCATTCCTGGTATGCAGCAGCTGATATCAGCCTGCAAGCAGCGCATGACGTCACTGCCATGTGCCCTCACACAGTGAGATGATTATGGGTGTGGAGAGGAGTGATTATTCATTTTCTTTAATACCTCACAGTGTCAGCTGCAGCCTTCAGCGGCTCGGCGATCACGTGTGCCCGCTGTTAAAGAGAATGAATATTCATTCCCCTCAACCTGGGTTGGACTGGGGTGTCTGGGGCCCACAGGAGGAATTGATCCTCGGGGCCCACCCTACAGCTATATGCAAATACCTGTTAGCAGTTATCCCTGTTATAGTGGAGCGTCGACTGTAAAACACAGGCGGCTCCTGCACATCTACTGTGCGCCACCATAACTGGGATGTACAATTACAGTAGTTTACATTATAGGGGTTCTTTGATGAAAACAAGTTATCACCGAATCACAGGTTAGGTAGGTGATATTGACGCGCCCCCTGGGCCGTGGGGTACTCAGTGCCGGGCCGGTCGTTGCTAGGGGAAATGTCACAGTGGCGGTAACCCGGTCCGTGACCCAGAGCGGTCAATAAAAGGGGTTTATTTACAGGGGATTTATAGTTTTTATATTTAATGTTCGTGATGCCACCTGTGGTATGCGGCTATGTACAGCCGCCGCTGCGGAGCTGGGCCTCTGGAGCTGGTGTTTAATGCAGCAGAGTTGGTTTAGCTCTCCACAGTTCGAGCTTAGCTCCAGGGTGTTGCTGGGATGTTATAGATGTTGCTGTAGCAGTTGTGGTACAATGTAGTGCAGGGATGATGGCGCGGCAGTAATTCACGGAGACAGTGGGGTGCAGTCTTCAGCGTTTACTCACAGTTGTTGCAATCCAAGTTGCAGGTACCAGTGTAACTTCCCACGTCATCCTGTGCTTACTCAGGGAGGGGTTCAGCAATCCCTCAGGTAATTCAAGAGCGCTTGTTACGGGTCCAGGAGGTGGAACCTCTGTGCCGCGGTGCAAGGAGGGACCCAGAGGGGCGTAACTAAGTATCAACCCGGAGTGACCCTGGTCGGACCGCGGCAAACGACACCGTAACCAGGGAGGGACCGAGCAGAGGGACCAGGTGCTACTCTGGGGACGACCTTGTAAGAGAGCAGGTGGCTCCCACAGGTCAGACAGCAGGGGATGGACACAACAGGTAGGCAGCAGTCTCTGGGTTAGCTGACGGGTGGTCACGGTACGTGACGGAAGAAGTCTCTTGGCAAGCGGGTAGGTGGTCATGGAAAGTGACAGAGGGAGCCTCCGGGTAGGCTAGTAGGTGGTCACGGCAAGTGACGGCAAGCAGGCTGTAGTCTCTAGGCTGACAGGCAGGTGGTCACGGAAAGTGACAGCGGGAGCCTCCAGGTAGGCTAGCAGGTGGTCACGGCAAGTGACGGCAAGCAGGCTGTAGTCTCTAGGCTGACAGGCAGGTGGTCACGGCATGTGACGGCAGAGCCTCCAGGTAGGCTAGCAGGTAATAGGCGGGTAGCAGACGTGCGCTCCCAGGTGAGCGGGTTTAGCAGGCACGACAGGAAGCAGGCAGGTAACTGGCAGGTGCTTCCTGGAACGAAGGTGGACTTGCCCATAGACAGACTGGCGGAAGAGTGGGGGCACACTGTCGGGCAGGAGGAAAGAGAAGCTGACAGACAGGACTGGTAGTCAGGCTGGCAATGGAACCTGAGGGCTGAAGCAGAGGTAAGTATTCTGTGCAACAACTTTGCTCAGGCACCTCCATTTTGGAGGAGGTGCCTTATATATGGGAGGTCCTCCGGCTATTGGCCGAGGACTCCTTAGGACGCCGGCAGCAGTGGGGAGAGGAGCGCTGGAGGACGCCGCGCCAGGAGCGGGAAGGTGAGAGGGACGGCGTCTCTGCCTAGCAGGGGGCAGAGACGCCGATGCTACAGCGCTTAATGGGACCCCCTTCTGTATGCCTTTCTCAGTCGTCTTCCTGCGCTGGCTCCCACCCTTCTGCCCTGCGCCTCACAATCAGTGTCCCAAGCCGGTAGCCTCGGGTCTTGTCGGGCGACCTGCAGTCCCCTGGACCCTCTGTGGCCACCTTTTCAGCAATGTAATTGTGGCTGTGGCAACTGCACCCTAGAAGTACAGAAGCCTCCGGTTTCTAGCTGAACGTTGCAATTCTCACTAGTTAGGGGCCGGTCCCCTCTGCGGCATGATCCTTCCACGTCCTGGTAGATTCGAGCACACAGGTGGCCTCCAGCACTACCCCTAGGATCCCCTCGTTCCTCCTGTAGCCTTCCTTCCTGCTCCTCTCCTCAGTTTGTCTCACCTCCTGGGCCTCTCAGACTAGGCCCGCTCCGCCTGAGCAGAGCTCCTGCTCCACACACTCTCCTCCTCTGACTGAACTCCACTCCCTTTCCAAGATGGTTCCCTCTTTTATATCACTTCCTTTCCTGTGCTCCCCTGAACTACGTCCTCCACCCACACCCACTACATAGTTCCACCCTTCAGCTAGGGACCAGGAACTGTGCTCTCCCTTAGGAGCAATCTCGCCCTACCCCCACTGAAGTGGAATGTGTTGGATGCAGGTGTTAGTGTCCCGGGCAGCACTCTATCCTTACCCGAGAGTGAGATACCACACCTCTGGGTGAGATGCAGTACCTCTGTGGCGACTGAACCTGCAGGGGCGCCACAATATCATATTGATCGGTGTAATCTGACCATTGGAAACCGCACCGATCAGAAGAATGGGGAACTTTTATCCCTGTCAGGACACTTATCCACATTTTAAAATGCAGCAGCAGGTGGGACGTCTGACCGCAGCTCCATTCATCCTCTTTGAGGCTTCCAGAAAAAAAACAAGAGCAGCCACTGAGGGAATGTATGGATCAGTGATCAAGTCGCACATGAGCTCCAGTCTAATGGGGATAAAAGCTCCACAGTCTACCGATCGCACGGGTCCCAGCAGTCAGACCCCCACCAATCAATAAGTTATCCTTAGGCCACGTTCACACATCAGTATTTGGTCAGTATTTCACATCACTTATTTGTAAGCCAAAATCAGGAGTGGAACAATCAGAGGAAAAGTATAATAGAAACACGTCACCACTTCTGTATTTATCACCCACTCCTGGTTTTGGCTTACAAATACTGATGTAAAATACTGACCAAATACTGAATGTGTGAATGTGGCCTTAGGATAGGCGATTACTTGTTTTCACCGGAGAACCTCTCTAAGTGTATATTTGCTACTGTGTAATAGACACAGGGCAGGGAAGGCTTAAACGTCAACGTAATTAATCTCTAATAAAGAATCTTCTACTTATTAATATCAGAGAGAACAAGTGACCTCCATACACAACGTAATCTCCTATACAAACACCAATAATACCACATACAAGGAACAAATACCGTCACATCATGACCAGACCACATATTACAACATACAAGGAACAAATACCAGCACACCATGATCAGACCACATATTACCACCACATAGTAACCGAATAATACCACATACAAGGGACAAATACCGCCACACCATGATCAGACCACATAATACCACCACATAGTAACCGAATAATACCACATACAAGGGACAAATACCGCCACATCATGATCAGACCACATATTACCACCACATAGTATCCGAATAATACCACATACAAGGGACCAAAAACCACCACACCATGACCAGACCACATATTACCACCACATAACAACAGAATAATACCACATACAAGGGACAAATACCGCCACACCATGATCAGACCACATATTAGCACCACATACAAGTGACAAATACCGCCACACCATGACCAGACCACATAGTGACTGAATAATAGTACTGGTAATGCAGTGATCACCAGTGACATTATACACAGGAGCTCTGTATACAGTGTATAGTGTACTGGTAATGCAGTTATCACCAATGACATTATACACAAGAGCTCTGTATATAGTGTATAGTGTACAGGTAATACAGTGATCACCAGTGACATTATACACAGGAGCTCTGTATATAGTGTATAGGGTACTGGTAATGCAGTGATCACCAGTGACATTATAAACAGCAGCTCTGTATATAGTGTATAGTGTACTGGTAATACAGTGATCACCAGTGACATTATACACAGGAGCTCTGTATATAGTGTATAGTGTACTGGTAATGCAGTGATCACCAGTGACATTATAAACAGCAGCTCTGTATATAGTGTATAGGGTACTGGTAATGCAGTGATCACCAGTGACATTATAAACAGCAGCTCTGTATATAGTGTATAGGGTACTGGTAATGCAGTGATCACCAGTGACATTATAAACAGCAGCTCTGTATATAGTGTATAGGGTACTGGTAATGCAGTGATCACCAGTGACATTATACACAGGAGCTCTGTATATACACTGTGTTCCAAATTATTATGCAAATAATATTTTCTCAGATTTTCCCAAATTACCTATATGAATTGCAGTCATTGTAATTTTCCAGTCAAATAACTATTAGAGTACAATTGAAAGGTTTTTGTACAAACTGCCGATGATAACAGTATATTTTTAAAAAAATAAAACACTCAAACTGCACTCAAAATGCATGTTCCAAATTATTATGCACAGCAGAGTTTTCAACCTTTTCATTTTAATAAAGAACAAAAAATGGTCATTTTTGAAATTATAAGCATTAGCAGGTTATTACAAACTGAAATCAAACAGTTTTCAACTCAAAACTTTATTCTAGGTGATGTTACATTTGCACATAGGACCCCTTGTTCGAAAGGAGCTTCTGAACTCTCTCGTCCATTGAATTTGTCAGGTTTTGGATGGTTTCTGCTTTAATTGTTTTGCATGAGGACAGAATACCCTCCCAGAGCTGTTGCTTAGATGTGAACTGCCTCCCGCCATCATACACACTCCTTTTGATGATGCTCCAGAGGTTCTCAATGGGGTTGAGATCAGGGGAGCATGGCTGCCACACCATAAGTTTGTCCCCTTTTAGGCCCAAAGCAGCCAGAGATGCAGATGTGTTATGTGCAGCATGAGATGGGGCATTATCATGCATGAAATGATCTCGATGGTCCAGATGGATGGAGTGGAGGATGGTTGGTTGATGGACACCCCATGCAAACACGACTACGGCGCCAACAAGGAGGAGGTGGAGTAATGTTTTGGGCTGGAATCATGGGGAGAGAGATTGTCGGCCCTTTTAGGATCCCTGAAGGGGTAAAGATGAACTCCATAATGTATGTTGAGTTTCTCAAACAGCACTTCCTTCCATGGTTCAAGAAGAAGAGCCGTGCATTCCGCAGCAAGATCATTTTCATGCATGATAATGCCCCGTCTCATGCTGCACATAACACATCTGCATCTCTGGCTGCTGTGGGCATAAAAGGGGACAAACTTATGGTGTGGCCCCAATGCTCCCCTGACCTCAACCCCATTGAGAACTTCTGGAGCATCATCAAAAGGAGTGTCTATGATAGCGGGAGGCAGTTCACATCTAAGCAACAGCTCTGGGAGGGTATTCTGTCCTCATGCAAAACAATTGAAGCAGAAACCATCCAAAACCTGACAAATTCAATGAATGAGAGAGTTCAGAAGCTCCTTTCGAACAAGGGGTCCTATGTGCAAATGTTACATCACCTAGAATAAAGTTTTGTGTTTAAAACTGTTTGATTTCAGTTTGTAATAACCTGCTAATGCTTATAATTTCAAAAATGACCATTTTTTTGTTCTTTATTAAAATGAAAAGGTTGAAAACTCTGCTGTGCATAATAATTTGGAACATGCATTTTGAGTGCAGTTTGAGTGTTTTATTTTTTTTTTTTATATACTGTTATCATAGGCAGTTTGTACAAAAACCTTTCAATTGTACTCTAATAGTTATTTGACTGGAAATTACAATGACTGCAATTCATATAGGTAATTTGGGAAAATCTGAGAAAATATTATTTGCATAATAATTTGGAACACAGTGTAGTGTATAGTGTACAGGTAATACAGTGATCACCAGTGACATTATACACAGGAGCTCTGTATATAGTGTATAGTGTACTGGTAATACAGTGATCACCAGTGACATTATACACAGGAGCTCTGTATATAGTGTATAGTGTGCATTTACATGTAATACACTGACTCACCAGTGACGTCTCTAGTTGAAGTCCTTCATCTAGCACAGACCGCCATTACTTCTTCCATCCAGGACTTGTCACTGCAGAAAATAACCCACAGTTATCAATAGCTGATCACTTCTCGAGCACATTCCCCACTTATTTCCTGATTTCTACACTACAGTAGATGAAGAAAAAAAGTGACATAGTGCCGCCCTGCACAGTAACAGGATCTCCCTTTTGTTACTCCCCCATGGAGAACAGTATCCTCAAAAGTAAATTATAGTACAGCAATATTGTCCCCTACAGCAATAATGTCCCCATTTGCCACCATAAATTAATACCACATTCTGGCCCCCATGCTGTAATTGTCACCCATCCTGGCCACCTTTATTTAATAATATTCCCCATCCTTGGTTCTCATGTATCTCCCCCACCCATCCTGGGCCTGTATGTATCATCCTCTCTCCCCCCATCATGGGCCCCTATGTAACATCCTCTCCCTAACCATCATGGGCCCCTATGTATCATCCTCTGCCTCCCTATCATGGGCCCCTATGTATCATCCTCACCCCCATCATGTGCCCCTATAAAGCATCCTCTCCCCCCTCATCATGTGGCCCTATATAGCATCCTCTCCCCCATTATGTGTCCCTATATAGCATCCTATCCCCCATCATGTGCCCAAATATAGCATGATCACCCCCATCATGTGTCCCTATATAGCATCCTCTCCCCATCATGTGCCCATATATAGCATCCTCTCCCCCTTCATGTGCCCCTATATAGCATCCTCTCCCCCTTCATCATGTGGCCCTATATAGCATCCTCTCCCCCATTATGTGCCCCTATATAGCATCCTCTCCCCATCATGTGCCCCTATATAGCATCCTCACCCCCATTATGTGTCCCTATATAGCATCCTCTCCCCATCATGCGCCCCAAAATAGCATCCTCTCCCCCATCATGTGCCCCTATATAGCATCCTCTCCCCCATCATGTGCCCCTATATAGCATCCTCTCCCCATCATGTGCCCCTATATAGCATCCTCTTCCCCATCATGTGCCCATATATAGCATCCTATCCCCCATCATGTGCCCCTATATAGTATCCTCTCCCCCATTATGTGCCCCTATATAGCATCCTATCCCCATCATGTGCCCCTATATAGCATCCTCACCCCCATTACGTGTCCCTATATAGCATCCTCTCCCCATCATGCGCCCCAATATAGCATCCTCTCCCCCATCATGTGCCCCTATATAGCATCCTCTCCTCCATCATGTGCCCCTATATAGCATCCTCTCCCCATCATGTGCACCTATATAGCATCCTCTTCCCCATCATGTGCCCATATATAGCATCCTCTCCCCCATCATGTGCCCCTATATAGCATCCTCTCCCCCATCATGTGCCCCTAAATAGCATCCTCTCCCCATCATGTGCCCTTATATAGCATCCTCTTCCCCATCATGTGCCCATACATAGCATCCTCTCCCTCATCATGTGCCCATATATAGCATCCTCTCCCCCTTCATGTGCCCCTATATAGCATCCTCTCCCCATCATGTGCCCATACATAGCATCCTCTCCCCCATCATGTGCCAATATATAACATCCTCTCCCCCATCATGTGCTCATATATATCATCCTCTCCCCCTTCATGTGCCCATATATAGCATCCTCTCCCCCATCATGTGCCCATACATAGCATCCTCTCCCCCATCATGTGCCCATATATAGCATCCTCTTCCCCATCATGTGCCCATATATAGCATCCTCTCCCCCTTCATGTGCCCATATATAGCATCCTCTCCCCCATCATGTGCCTCTATATAGCATCCTCTCCCCCATCATGTGCCCCTATATAGCATCCTCTTCCCCATCATGTGCCCATACATAGCATCCTCTCACCCATCATGTGCCCCTATATAGCATCCTCTCCCCCATCATGTGCCCATATATAGCATCCTCTCCCCAATCATGTGCCCATATATAGCATCCTCTCCCCATCATGTGCCCCTATATAGCATCCTCTCCCTCATCATGTGCCCCTATATAGCATCCTTTTCCATATCATGTGCCCCTATATAGCATCCTCTCCCTCATCATGTGCCCCTATATAGCATCCTTTTCCCCATCATGTGCCCATACATAGCATCCTCTCCCCCATCATGTGCCCATATATAGCATCCTCTCCCCATCATGTGCCCCTATATAGCATCCTCTTCCTCATCATGTGCCCCTATATAGCATCCTCTCCCCCATCATGTGCCCCTATATAGCATCCTCTCCCTCATCATGTGCCCCTATATAGCATCCTTTTCCCCATCATGTGCCCATACATAGCATCCTCTCTCCCATCATGTGCCCATATATAGCATCCTCTCCCCCTTCACGTGACCATATATAGCATCCTCTCCCCCATCATGTACCCATATATAGCATCCTCTCCCCCTTCATGTGACCATATATAGCATCCTCTCCCCCTTCATGTGACCATATATAGCATCCTCTCCCCCCCCAATTCCTTCACTACCCTGCCTGTTCATAAAGGAAAAAAAATCTTCTTAACTTTCTGCACACCCCCGACGGCGTCCTCTGCAGGTTCATCCTCATCATGGGCCCCTGTGGTCTCCGCCGTCCATTCAGAGGCTGAACGCTGACAGCAGCCCGCCGGCCGGAGGCCTTTTCAGATCACTGCTATGCACTGCGCACTGACGTCACCGTCCGGCGCATAGCAGTGACGTTCAATGTCCACCAGCCTATCAGAGGCCGAACACTGACGAGCGCAGCCTTGATTGACTGGCGGCCTTTGAACGTCACTGCCATGCGCCGTCTGTGCACAGCGCATAGCAGAGAGTAGATTTTCCTGTAGGCGGCCATCAAGGGGAAAGTATGCGCCGCGCGCTGAGCGTGCTGCGGCCCGTGGTCAGAAAGATCACGGTTACTGGCGGGCCCCCAAAATTTTGGAGGAAAAAGTGCGTCTTATAGTCCGAAAAATATGGTAACTCTTTCTACTTCTTCTTGGCTTCTATTAATATGAATAAAATTATCCATCAACATGATACGCCTAGAACAACCTGCATTCACAATTGTCTTACTCTGAGGGGCTACCTAATACACAGAATTATCCTTAAACGCCAGAAAAATTTGAACATTTTCAATGAGAAGCATTTCTTTGTCTAGGAGTCCTTTCTAGGATATTTTTGAACACCTTCTCGCTGGCACTTGTATGCAGCGTTGGACTGGAGTACATTGGGCCCACCAGAGAAAATCATTTTTGGGGCCCACTGTGTAGCTACATAGAAATGCAGTTGTGCTCAAAAGTTTACATACCCCGGCTGAATTTTTCCTTTCTTGGCCTTGTTTCGGAGAATATGAATGATAACAAAAAAACTTTTTCTCCACTCATGGTTATTGGTTGGATGAAGCCATTTATTGTCAAACTACTGTGTTTTCTCTATTTAAATCTTAATGACAACCAAAAACATCCAAATGACCTTCATGAAAATTTCACATACCCCTGTTCTTAATACCGTGTATTCCCCCTCTAACATCAATGACAGCTTGAAGTCTTTTGTGGTAGTTGTGGATGAGGTTCTGTATTTCCTCAGATGGTAAAGCTGCCCATTCTTCTTGGTAAAAAGCCTCCAGTTCCTGTAAATTCCTGGGCTGTCTTGCATGAACTGCGCGCTTGAGATCTCCCCAGAGTGGCTCAATGATATTGAGGTCAGGAGACTACTGAGGTGGCCACTACAGAACCTTCACTTTGTTCTGCTGTAGCCAATGACAGGTCGACTAGGCCTTGTGTTTTGGATCGTTGTCATGTTGGAACGTCCAAGTATGTCCCATGCGCAGCTTCCAGGCTGATGAGTATTTGCTGATAACGTGCTGCATTCATCTTTCCTTCAACTGTTACCAAGCTTCCTGTGCCTTTGTAGCTCACACATCCCCAAAACATCAGCGATCCACCTCCGTGCTTTACTGTAGGAATGGTGTTCCTTTTGTAGCGCCCCGAGGGTTCGGCTGCTACAGGGGTATTGCACCTCTGCCAGAGGTGTGATATTCCACTCCCGGGTAAGGATGGAGTGTGGACCAGGGCTCGTTTAGCTGCATGCATCACACACACCCCATTTCCGAGGGACAGAAATGCAGGCACGACAGAATCTGTCCCTGGCTGGAGTGGGGAGGGGGGAGGAAAACCCAGTGATGTAGGAGCAGATAGGGGTTGGGTTTCTGGGCATAGGTAGGAGCCCATTGGTTGCAAGTCACCTGGGCTCATACACAGAGAGGGAGGTATAAGAGGTGGGCACCATCTTAGAACAGTGTTCAGTCTGAGAGAGGAAGTGACAGAGCAGGGCCTCTGTGGAACTCTGCTCCGGAGGCGGGCCTAGCCTGTGAGGCCAGAGCCAGTAGAAAAGACAGGAACAGAAAGGAAAGGAAGAAAGGAACAGAACACCAAGAGAGGCCCAGAGACACGAAGGCAGAAGGAACCCCAAAGGCCCAGGAGATTGCGGGTGACGGGTTGGCAGAACAGGGTACTGGATCCCAAGTTGGTGGAGGTGACTAATCCTCAGCCAAGGACCGGCGGTCGCGATCATATCTTGGTGCAACCCCTCACTACACCTACTAGAAAGGCACACCACATAGGGTCAGGGAGGTGAGCACGAAGCGCTCTCAAGAGAAGGCCCGCGGGAGCTGGACAGACGTAGTGTCACTGGTGGGGCACGGCCAGAGGAAGGAGTAGAAGTGAGTCCTGTGACACACTCTGGAATTGCCTGGGGGTCGACCGAGCCCCCTGCCTGGTGGACGCAGCACGGCTTGGGCAGTCATTGCCCGTGGAATGACTTGGGACATAAAGAACTGTGAGTAAAGAACTTGAACTGCAATCCCACGTCTCTGTGCTTCATCGCCGCACCAGCACTACTAGTGCTGGGACGCCCGTGCACCATCACTCCCATCATCCACATTCTCTGCCCTGGGGCTGCACTCTTCCCGTGGGGAGTCACACTACCTCAGCTGCATACCCCATCAGCCCCAGCGGTCTGCCTTGCAGCGGCGGTCCACACTGACCGCAATCCACGGGTGGCGTAGTCGGACAATTAACTTAAAGCTTACAAATAGACTGCCACTGGTTTGACCACCCTGAGCCACGGGACCGGGTCGCCGCCACGGAGATTACAACCCCCCCAGAGACCTGGTTCCGGGTACCCCACACACATGCGCAAACGCGGCCCAGGGGGCGAGTCAACTTTTGGCGTAGTCGGCAGGATCGTTACCAACCCGCCACAAACGGGTATTGCGTGCCTGAAAGAGACTTTGCACTTACCTGAGAGAGGTTCCCCGCCATCCGGAGCAGTTTCCCGCCATCTTCGGTCATTTCCCGCCATCTTCAGCCGTTTTCCCGCCATCGGACGCCATCTTCAGGATGCCGCGCGGGAAGAAGAGGGGCAGGGACGTCAAAAACGCGCGAAGTCCGAAGCCCCGCCCCACGCGCTGACGCCGCACAAGGTCCTGGAAGGAGCCCAGCGAGCGCTGACGTCAGCAGCGCGCGACGCCAGGTCCTCAACGCAGACCATCGCGAGCGGAGCCGCGGCCTACAGAAGAGGATCGCCGGAAGGTAGGCCACGGTCAACCGGGGGGGAGGAAGACATCAGGAACGGAGAGCAAGATGGCGGACCGGCAGCAGACTAAGCTGCCCAGCATCGGCAGTGCCCCAGCCGTCGCGGGTCCCGACTAGCGCCAGGAGAAGACGCGTGACGCAGGAGCTGTCGCGGGAGCAGGTAAGAGGAGTCTCCCTGTCCTGGACGCTGCCAGCGTCAGCCTGCTCCCGGGCCCCCTGGTGGAGCCGCCGATCCCGGGCGCTGCAGACACCGACCTGCTCCAGACCCCGCAACAAGCCCTGCAGCCGAGCCCTCCAGCCCTGGGCACTGCCGCCACCAGCCCGCGCCCAGGCCCAAAGTTGCACCCTCTGACCCCGGGCGTCATCAACAGCGGCCTTCTCCAGACCCCGCCGCAAGGCCTACTGCACCGCAGCGCAAGGGGCGGGTACGCCCTCCACGTCCATGGAGTGGTAGGAGAGGAGGAGCAGTACCACTCAGACCCCGAGTACCAAGAGGACCCGGACGGGTCTGAAGACTACCACCAGGAGGAGCAAGGAGCATCAGGAGGACACCGTTACCAGTGAATGGTAAAGTGTAACTGTACATAGTTACCCGTCAGGGTATGAGAACTGTTAAAGGGACTGTTTCCAGAGAAAGTGTGGTCCCCGTTGGGACTGATATAGAACTGTGTAGAACTTACCCCCTATATCCCTTATCTGGCTGGGGACTGAAAACAGCCATCCCTTTTCCCTAATCTGGCTGGGGACTGAGAGCAGCCATTCCCCTAAGAAGAAAGAACAGCTGGTCGCAAGTTGCACCGCGGCCAGTACCCAAGAATATGTTTACCTAAAAATGTTTTATAATGAAAAGGTTTTATATGCTGCTAAAGTAAAAATGCAAATGTTTGGTAAGGTGTTTTATATGACAAAAGAGTTCCGGTAGTAATCACCATATCTAGTGAAAGAAAAATGTTGAAAAAGAAGAAAGTGTTTCCCATAAAGGGAATTAAATAATGTCATCCGTTTTCTATGTGAAAAGTTTGAAAAAGTATTGCATGTTTTTGAATTGTCTTTGCTCTTTTCCAGCCCGAGGGCGTGCTGTGGTTTACCAGGGGGGAATGTAGCGCCCCAAGGGTTCGGTCGCTACAGGGGTATTGCACCTCTGCCAGAGGTGTGATATTCCACTCCCGGGTAAGGATGGAGTGTGGACCAGGGCTCGTTTAGCTGCATGCATCACACACACCCCATTTCCGAGGGACAGTTGTCACACTGTCACAGAATACTGGAGGTAGGGGGCCTAAGCTGACCCTAAGCTGGGGCCCTGACTAATCCCTCAACCTGGAGGTACTGTTAAAGGTACAGAGGTCCAGGCCGCCAGCGTAACCCCTACCTCCTGAGGATCCCTGCACCTCAGCAATCTAGTCCTGAGAAGGACCCCGATCACAACAATTGGGAACCAGAAATAATATGCCCACACACAGTATTTAGACGAACGAGACAGTACAAGGGAAAAACCAAAACCACCTTGCATACAACTTCTACACAACTACAACAGAGGGAACACCAACGGGAAAGGAGATAAATGATAAAGCGAGGAAAGGGAAAAAACACTTCCAAATACACTTATCTCAGCAACTCCAAACACCACGATCCGCTCTGTAAGTCTGAATGAAAAGCTTTCACCGACACCTCCCAAACAGACCTGCAGGGATATGAAGGAGTCTCACTAAAGAAGCATTGATTGCAGCTGGGCGAGGCTGGACCTCAGCTAGCCCAGAGAGAGAGAGAATTAACTCCTTCACTGCCGAAAAAACACAAAGCACCAACAAGTCAGCTGCGAGAAGTCAGGCTGTGTACTCGTGACGATCTTCGTGGCAACACACCCGTGACAGTACCCCCCCTTCTACGAGGGGCCTCCGGACCCTCAGGGCCAGGTTTATTCGGGTGAGTCGTGTGGAAGGCCCGAACTAATCGGTCTGCGTTAATATCCGACGCAGGAACCCACATCCTCTCCTCAGGACCATACCCCTTCCAATGAACCAAGTACTGAAGGGACCGGCGATTAAAGCGTGAATCAATGACCCTCGATACTTGGAACTCCAAGTTACCATTGACAACCACAGGAGGGGGAGGTAAAGGTGACGGTACCACCGGCGCCACATACCTCTTAAGCAATGATCTGTGAAACACGTTGTGAATTTTAAACGTAGGGGGGAGGTCAAGACGGAATGCCACCGGATTAATAACAGAACTGATTCTGTACGGCCCGATGAACCTGGGACCCAGTTTCCAGGAGGGAACCTTAAGTTTAATATTCCTGGTAGACAACCATACCTGATCGTTCACACTTAGGTCCGGACCAGACACTCTCCTCCTATCAGCCATACGTTTGTATCGGTTCCCCATAGTATTCAGATTCTTCAGCACCCCTCTCCATACTGAAGCGAGAGATGAGGAAAATCGTTCCTCCTCCGGAACCCCCGAAGAGCCCCCCCTACTGAAAGTACAAAACTGGGGGTGAAAACCATATGCCCCAAAAAACGGGGACTTACCAGTGGACTCGCTCCGCCTATTATTGAGAGCAAACTCTGCCAGAGGTAGGAAAGAAGCCCAGTCCTCCTGGTTCTCTGACACAAAACACCGAAGATATGTCTCCAAGCTCTGGTTCATACGTTCCGTCTGACCATTGGTCTGAGGATGAAAAGCCGACGAGAATGACAAATGCATCCCCCGCCGTGCACAAAACGCCTTCCAGAACTTGGACACAAACTGAGACCCCCGATCAGACACCACCTCGGAGGGTACCCCGTGAAGCCTCACAATCTCCCCAATGAACACCTGCGCAAGAGTTTTAGCATTAGGGAGAGCCGGAAGAGCGATAAAATGTGCCATCTTGCTGAACCTGTCCACTACAACGAGTATGACCGTTTTACCCGAAGACGGAGGGAGGTCCGTAATAAAGTCCATAGACAGATGAGTCCAAGGACGCTCCGGGATCTTCAAAGGTAAAAGGGCCCCAGACGGACGGGTATGTGAGGTCTTAGAGCGCGCACAAACCCCACAGGACGCGACAAAAGTTACCACCTCTTTATGTAAGTTAGGCCACCAAAACCGACGCGAGAGGAGATCCACAGTTGCTTTACTCCCCGGGTGTCCTGCAAAAACTGAGTTATGGTGTGCCTCGATCACCTTTTGTCGCAACTGATCTGGAACGAACAGTCTCCCCGGAGGTCCAACAGGGGCGTCCCCCTGAGCCTCCAATATCTCCTCCTCCAGCTCAGAGCATACTGCCGAAACCACCACCCCCTCCTGAAGAATAGGAATCGGGTCGTCCGTATTCCCGGCCCCAGGGAAACTACGAGATAAGGCATCCGCCTTTACATTTTTAGACCCAGGACGATATGTAACGACGAAATTAAACCTGGTAAAAAACAATGACCACCTAGCTTGTCTGGGATTCAGACGTTTAGCGGACTCCAGATATAGCAGGTTCTTGTGATCGGTGATGACGGTGACCGGATGAACTGCCCCCTCCAAAAAATGGCGCCACTCCTCAAAAGCTAACTTAATGGCCAAGAGTTCCCTATTGCCGACATCGTAATTCCTCTCAGCGGACGACAATTTTTTAGAGAAAAAGGCGCACGGATGCCACTTACCAGGGGACGAACCCTGTGACAATACTGCTCCCACCCCTACCTCGGAAGCGTCTACCTCTACAAAGAATGGCTGAGACGCATCAGGTTGAATGAGTATGGGTGCCGAGGCAAAACATTTTTTCAAGGAGGAGAATGCTTGACAAGCCTTGTCAGACCACCTAGAAAAATCCGTCCCCTTTTTAGTCATGTCTGTGAGAGGCTTAACCATGGACGAGAAATTACGAATGAACTTCCGGTAATAGTTAGCAAACCCCAGGAAACGTTGTAGTGCCTTAAGATTCTCCGGCCGATCCCACTCAAGAACTGCCCGCACTTTCCCAGGGTCCATACGAAAACCGGACGCTGAAACCAGGAAGCCTAAAAACTGGAGTTCCTGTACGGCGAACACACACTTTTCCCACTTGGCATACAGTTTATTATCCCGCAAGATCTGTAACACCTGTCTAACGTGCTCCTGATGAGACACCAGATCCGGCGAGTAAATTAAGATATCATCCAGATATATGACAACAAACTGTCCCACCAGGTGGCGAAAAATATCATTAACAAAGTGTTGAAACACCGCCGGGGCATTAGTCAGACCGAATGGCATGACAAGGTTCTCATAATGCCCCTCCGGAGTGTTAAAAGCCGTCTTCCACTCATCCCCCTCCTTCATCCTAATCAGATTATACGCCCCCCTGAGATCCAACTTAGAGAACCATTTGGCGCCCACGATCTGATTAAAGAGATCGGGAATAAGTGGGAGCGGATACGGATCTCGGACCGTAATCCGATTAAGTTCACGGAAATCCAGGCAAGGGCGTAGGCCTCCATCTTTCTTCTTAACAAAGAAGAACCCCGCGGCCACCGGTGAAGATGAAGGTCTAATATGCCCCTTAGCCAGACTTTCAGAAATATAATCCTTCATGGCCTGCCTCTCAGGACCAGAAAGGTTATACAACCTAGCTTTAGGTAACTTGGCCTCAGGGAGCAGTTTTACAGAACAGTCATACTCGCGATGAGGAGGTAGTTCCTGACACCCATTCTCCGAGAATACATCCTCAAAGTCCGCCAGAAATGGAGGTAAGACCCAAGGAGTAACCGCACCGATGACCGTGTTCATGCAGTTTTTATTACAGAATTTACTCCATTGGCTTATCTCTCTGGTTTGCCAATTAATAACCGGGTTATGCTTAGCTAACCAAGGAAGGCCCAACACTATAGGAGTGGGAAGACCCTCCAACACGTAGCAAGACAACAGTTCTTTATGTATTGCCCCCACTTGAAGTTTTACGCCATGCACAGCTTGCAAAAAACTTCCCTGACCGAGAGGCCTGGCATCGATCGAGAATATGGGGATGGGTTTAGCCAACTCACTCAATCGCATACCTTGAACCCAGGCAAACCGAGCATCAACCAGATTAGCCCCGGCCCCACTATCCAGAAGAACAGATATCCTCTCAGTTCTCGCACCCACCACCACCTCCGCCGGTACGAGAAACTGAGACGAACCTAGGGACGAAATACCTACTCCCAGATTGCCGTCCACCACACAACCTGGGATCAACAGTTTTTTCGACGACTCTTTACTCTGCAAGGGACGGGATGGACACCCCCCAATAAAATGTCCCTTTTTCCCGCAGAGGAAACACCTTCCTGTCTTATGGCGCTCCACCGGTCCCCTTCCCCGAAATGATGTCCCTCCTAATTGCATAGGCTCCTCCGGACTGACCAGGGGAACCACCATATGAGGGGACCTTGTAGGAGGTGGAGACATTACAGGGGGTAGAGTTATCCCGCACCTCTCCCGAAGCCGTCTGTCAACGCGAATGACAAGGGCCATAGCGGCTTCCAGTGACGCGGGAGAGTCATACTGTGCCAACACATCCTGTAATTTGTCGGATAAACCATGACAAAACTGGCTCCTAAGAGCCGGGTCATTCCACTGGGTGTCCGTGGCCCACCTACGGAACTCCGAACAGAATTCCTCCGCCGGACGATCTCCCTGCTGAATCCTACGTAACTTAGACTCAGCAAGGGAGATCCGATCTGGGTCATCATATACGAGTCCCAGAGCAGCGAAAAACCTATCCACTGACTGGAGAACCGGGGAGCTTGGGGGAAGAGAGAACGCCCAAGATTGTGGGTCCCCTTGTAGGAGCGAGATGACAATTCCCACCCTTTGTTCTTCGCTGCCCGATAACCGAGGCCGCAGCCGAAAGTACAATTTGCATGCCTCCCGGAAAACAAAAAACTTGTCCCGCCCCCCAGTGAACCTGTCAGGGAGAGCTACTTTAGGTTCTGGTCCGGCTTGCTCCAGAGGATGCAAAACCTTGGACCTAACGTCCGCCAGCCCCATGGACAAACTCTGCAACTGCCGAGCTAGACCGGCTACTGGATCCATGGTAGCTGGAGAAAAACTAAGTTGGTCGGTGAAAATGTCACACTGTCACAGAATACTGGAGGTAGGGGGCCTAAGCTGACCCTAAGCTGGGGCCCTGACTAATCCCTCAACCTGGAGGTACTGTTAAAGGTACAGAGGTCCAGGCCGCCAGCGTAACCCCTACCTCCTGAGGATCCCTGCACCTCAGCAATCTAGTCCTGAGAAGGACCCCGATCACAACAATTGGGAACCAGAAATAATATGCCCACACACAGTATTTAGACGAACGAGACAGTACAAGGGAAAAACCAAAACCACCTTGCATACAACTTCTACACAACTACAACAGAGGGAACACCAACGGGAAAGGAGATAAATGATAAAGCGAGGAAAGGGAAAAAACACTTCCAAATACACTTATCTCAGCAACTCCAAACACCACGATCCGCTCTGTAAGTCTGAATGAAAAGCTTTCACCGACACCTCCCAAACAGACCTGCAGGGATATGAAGGAGTCTCACTAAAGAAGCATTGATTGCAGCTGGGCGAGGCTGGACCTCAGCTAGCCCAGAGAGAGAGAGAATTAACTCCTTCACTGCCGAAAAAACACAAAGCACCAACAAGTCAGCTGCGAGAAGTCAGGCTGTGTACTCGTGACGATCTTCGTGGCAACACACCCGTGACAACAGTTCAACGGTGCTCCCATTAGACAGAAATGCAGGCACGACAGAATCTGTCCCTGGCTGGAGTGGGGAGGGGGGAGGAAAACCCAGTGATGTAGGAGCAGATAGGGGTTGGGTTTCTGGGCATAGGTAGGAGCCCATTGGTTGCAAGTCACCTGGGCTCATACACAGAGAGGGAGGTATAAGAGGTGGGCACCAACTTAGAACAGTGTTCAGTCTGAGAGAGGAAGTGACAGAGCAGGGCCTCTGTGGAGCTCTGCTCCGGAGGCGGGCCTAGCCTGTGAGGCCAGAGCCAGCAGAAAAGACAGGAACAGAAAGGAAAGGAAGAAAGGAACAGAACACCAAGAGAGGCCCAGAGACACGAAGGCAGAAGGAACCCCAAAGGCCCAGGAGATTGCGGGTGACGGGTTGGCAGAACAGGGTACCGGATCCCAAGTTGGTGGAGGTGACTAATCCTCAGCCAAGGACCGGCAGTCGCGATCATATCTTGGTGCGACCCCTCACTACACCTACTAGAAAGGCACACCACATAGGGTCAGGGAGGTGAGCACGAAGCCCTCCCAAGAGAAGGCCCGCGGGAGCTGGACAGACGTAGTGTCACTGGTGGGGCACGGCCAGAGGAAGGAGTAGAAGTGAGTCCTGTGACACACTCTGGAATTGCCTGGGGGTCGACCGAGCCCCCTGCCTGGTGGACGCAGCACGGCTTGGGCAGTCATTGCCCACGGAATGACTTGGGACATAAAGAACTGTGAGTAAAGAACTTGAACTGCAATCCCACGTCTCTGTGCTTCATCGCCGCACCAGCACTACTAGTGCTGGGACGCTCATGCACCATCACTCCCATCATCCACATTCTCTGCCCTGGGGCTGCACTCTTCCCGTGGGGAGTCACACTACCTCAGCTGCATACCCCATCAGCCCCAGCGGTCTGCCTTGCAGCGGCGGTCCACACTGACCGCAATCCACGGGTGGCGTAGTCGGACAAGTAACTTAAAGCTTACAAATAGACTGCCACTGGTTTGACCACCCTGAGCCACGGGACCGGGTCGCTGCCATGGAGACTACAACCCCCCCAGAGACCTGGTTCCGGGTACCCCACACACGTGCGCAAACGTGGCCCAGGGGGCGAGTCACTTTCACCATAGGCCTTATTGACCTCTCTCCAAATGTAACGTTTATGGTTGTGGCCAAAAAGTTTGATTTTGGTTTCATCACTCCAAATTACCTTGTTTCAGAAGTTTTGAGGCTTGTCTCTGTGCTGTTTGGCACATTGTAGGTGAGATACTTTGTGGTATTTGCGCAGTAATGGCTTTCTTCTGGCGACTCGACCATACAGCCCATTTTTCTTCAAGTGTCTCCTTATTGTGCATCTTGAAACAGCCACACCGCTAGTTTTCAGAGAGTCCTGAATTTCAGCTGATGTTATTTGTGGGTTTTTCTTTGCATCTCGAACAATTTTCATGGCAGTTGTGGCCGAAATTTTTGTTGGTCTACCTGACCGTGGTTTTGTTTTTACAGAGCCCATGATTTTCCATTTGTTAATCACAGTTTGAACGCTGCTGACTAGCATTATCATTTCCTTGGGTATGTTTTTGTATCCCTTTCCTGTTGTAGCATCGGCGTCTCTGCCCCGTACTAGGCAGGGACGCCGTCCCTCTCACCTCCCCGCTCCTGGCGCGGCGTCCTCCAGCGCTTCTCTCCCGCTGCTTCCGGCACGCGCTCCTTCCCCGGCAGTGTGCTTAGGGCGCCCGCGCTCCCCCTCTCTTATAGGGACCGCGCGTGCCGTCCTAAGAAGTCCCCGGCCAATTGCCATATTTAAGGCACCTCCTCCAAAATGGAGGTGCCCGAGCAATGTTGTTGCAAAGCCTTCACTCTGCTTCAGCCCTCAGGTCCCGTTACCAGTTACCAGCCAGTCACCTGCCAGATTCCTGCTTGTTACCTGCCAGTCACCTGCCGGATTCCTGCCTGTTACCTACCAGTTACCTGCCTGATTCCTGCTTGATACCTGCCTGATATCCGTTTACCTGCTTGCAAGCCTGCGGTCCGACGGTCTGCTTTCCTACACCTGTCAGTCTGTCTATGGACCAGCCTGCTCGCTCACCTGGGAGCGCTCATCTGCTACCTGCCTGCTAGCCTACCTGGAGGCTCCGCCGTCACTTGCCGTGACCACCTGCCTGTCCAGAGACTCTCGCCTGCTCACCTGGGAGCGCTCATCTGCTACCTGTCTGCTAGCCTACCTGGAGGCTCTGCCGTCACTTGCCGTGACCATCTGCCTGTCCAGAGACTCTTGCCTGCTCACCTGGGAGCGCTCACCTGCTACCTGTCTGCTAGCCTACCTGGAGGCTCTGCCGTCACTTGCCGTGACCACCTGCCCGTCCAGAGACTCTCGCCCGCTCACCTGGGAGCGCTCACCAGCCACCTGCCTGCTGTCCTTCTACCCAGAGACTGTCCCTGTCACTTGCCGTGAGTACCCGTCCTCTACCCAGAGACTGTCCCTGTCACTTGCCGTGAGTACCCGTCCTCTACCCAGAGACTGTCCCTGTCACTTGTCGTGACTACCTGCCTGTCTTCCCTGGGAGCCACCCGCTTCCTTACATGGACTGCCCCCTTGTATAGTTGCACAGAGGTTCCACCTCCCAGACCCGTTACAGTTTGCTCGGGCCATGAACCCGGTGGCCCCCAGATCTCCGATCTGCACCAGGAAGTCTTACGTCAGAAAACTCAGCAGGAGGTGGTACTGTCCTATCTACGGTCCGTTAACTCTCGTCTAGGCACATTGTGTGACTTGTCTATGTCTACCTCTGGTCCAGCCGTGCCCATTCCTGCGGTACCGCAATCCAGTCCCTTCATGGTACCCGACTATGGACCTCGGCTTCTGGCACCTCCACGCTTTGCCGGCGAACCTACTTTAGCTCGGGGTTTCATAAACCAGTGCACCCTGCACTTTGAGCTATTGGCATACCAGTTCATCTCCGACCGAGCCAAGGTGGCCTTCATCATGTCCCATCTTACTGGGGAGGCACTGGCATGGCTAAATCCCCTGTGGGAGAGAGGGGATCCCCTGGTGTCAGACCTGCCGTCTTTCCTCGCTGCTTTCCGGAAAGTCTTCGATGAACCTGGACGGAAAACCTCTTCTGCCTCCTCACTGCTACGTCTCCGCCAAGGGAGTCTCACCGTGGGCCAATATGCCATATGGTTCCGCACCCTCGCTTCTGAGCTTGCCTGGGAAAATGAGGCTCTGGTGTCCGTCTTCTGGGAGGGTCTTTCCGGTCGGATTAAGGACGAGTTAGCTGGTCGGGACATTCCTACCACTCTGGATGACCTGGTGTCACTAGCTACCCGGATTGGCATCCGGTTCCAAGAACGTGCCAAGGAGACTACGTGGGAGAAAGACTTTTCTTGCTCTGCTCCTACTTCCCTGAGACCTGCCTCTCAATCAGTCACTCCGCGGGCGCCCTCGCCTGAACCTATGCAGATCGACCAGACCAAGATGGTCAAATCTCGCCAAGAATCTCGCCGAGCCGAGGGAAGCTGTTTCTATTGTGGCAGTATGGAGCACTTCATCCGTTCCTGCCCGGAGAAGCCGGGAAACGCCAGTGTCTAGGACCGCTCGGAGAGGTCGTCCTAGACAATAGTAAGCCCTCTCCGTCTCTGACTTTACCGGTCTCTATTGCTTGGGGAGAAAACCGTCACTTTGAACTTGCCCACCTGGATTCTGGAGCTGCTGGAAACCTCATCTCCCAGTCTCTGGTAGAGAGATACCGTATTCTCACCAAGTCCCTGGCTGAACCATTATCAGTTGCCTCCGTGGATGGAAGACTTCTCTCGGAGACCATCCTGCTCGTCACTGAACCCATTACCCTGCAGGTGGGAATGCTGCACTCTGAGGAAATCTCATTCCATGTGTTGTCCGGACTTTCTCACTCCCTGTTGCTAGGTCTACCTTGGCTCCAGACACACGAACCCGTATTGAACTGGCGATCCGGTGAAGTACTCCGATGGGGTCCAGACTGCCATAGGACCTGCCTGGTTCCGGTCCGCCCAGTTCGCCCTCCGCCTACTCCAGCTAATTTACCAGGTCTCCCGGCTCCTTACTGGCCCTATGCGGACGTCTTCGGTAAGAAGGAAGCAGAGACGTTGCCACCCCATAGGCCATATGACTGCCCGATCGACCTGGTACCTGGCACCACTCCTCCCCGTGGGCGTATCTACCCGTTGTCTGCAGCCGAGACCCGGGCCATGTCTGAGTACATTGAAGAGAATCTGGCTAGGGGATTTATCCGGAAATCTACCTCCCCGGCTGGAGCCGGATTCTTCTTTGTCAAAAAGAAAGACGGCTCGCTACGCCCCTGTATTGACTATAGAGGACTCAATCAGATCACGGTTAAAAATAAATACCCCCTTCCGCTCATCTCTGAGTTATTTGATCGTCTTAAAGGCGCCAGGATCTTCTCCAAGCTGGATCTACGTGGAGCTTATAACCTGGTCCGTATCCGTCAGGGAGACGAGTGGAAAACAGCATTTAATACCCGGGACGGACACTATGAGTACCGTGTGATGCCCTTCGGTCTCTGCAATGCTCCCGCCGTCTTCCAAGAACTGGTCAACGACATCTTCCGTGACCTTCTTTACTCCTGCGTGGTGGTATACCTGGACGACATCTTGGTCTTCTCTCCGGATCTTCCCACACACCGGAGGGATGTTCGTCAGGTCCTGCTTAGGCTCAGGCAGAACCACCTCTATGCTAAATACGAGAAGTGCCTTTTTGAGCAGACCTCTCTTCCTTTCTTGGGCTATGTTATCTCCCAGACAGGCTTGCGAATGGATCCCGAGAAGCTCTCTGCTGTCCTAAAGTGGCCCCGTCTGGAGGGCTTGAAGGCGATACAGCGATTCCTGGGCTTCGCTAATTACTATCGTCTCTTCATTCCTCACTTCTCGTCACGGACTGCGCCCATATCTGCGCTCACCCGTAAGGGAGCAAATCCCAAGGTATGGTCATCCGAAGCTGAGGAGGCCTTCCTTTCCCTGAAACAAGCCTTCTCCTCTGCCCCTGTGCTGCACCGTCCGGACTGCAACAAACAGTTCTACCTGGAGGTTGATGCCTCCTCCTCTGGAGCCGGAGCAGTGCTCACCCAGAAGTCTTCCTCCGGGAGAATGGTAACCTGCGGCTTTTTCTCTAAAATCTTCTCCTCCTCTGAGCGCAATTACTCCATTGGAGACCGAGAACTGCTTGCCGTTAAATTGGCGCTGGAGGAGTGGCGTTACCTGCTTGAAGGGGCTCTATACCCGGTGATCATCTATATGGATCACAAGAACCTGGCATATCTCCAAAATGCCCAGAGACTTAATCCACGTCAAGCCCGGTGGTCTTTGTTCTTTGCCCGCTTCGATTTCATCCTTCATTTCTGCCCGGTGGACAAAAATGTCAAAGCTGATGCCTTGTCCCGATCCTTCCTGTCCTCCGACCAAGAGGAGGAGCCTATGCACATTATCGACCCCTCCAAGGTGATGAATGTGGCCCCCTTGGATTTGACTCGTCTTCCACCCGGCAAGACGTTCGTGGCGCCTCCAGACCGTGAGAGGGTTCTTCGCTGGGGTCATTCTTCTAAACTAGCTGGCCATGCCGGCCAAAAGAAGACCTTCCTACTCATTTCCCGGCATTACTGGTGGTCTACCCTGCGTAAGGATGTGGTAGACTTCGTCTCTGCCTGTTCATCTTGTGGCCGCAACAAAATTCCCAGACACTTACCAGCTGGTCATCTCCTGCCGCTTCCCATACCTGTTGCTCCGTGGCAACACATCGCTATGGACTTCATTACCGATCTTCCTGTCTCTGCCGGGTGTAATGTCATTTGGGTGGTCGCGGACCGCTTCTCTAAAATGGCCCACTTCATTCCCCTGCCTGGTCTTCCGTCTGCACCTGAGCTGGCTAAGGACTTTATTCGCCATATCTTCCGTCTCCATGGCCTACCCCTCCACATCGTGTCGGATCGAGGGGTTCAGTTTACCTCACGCTTCTGGAGAGCCACATGTAAACTGCTGGACGTCCGCTTACCACCCTCAGTCCAATGGTCAAGTGGAGCGGATCAATCAGATCCTTACCAGCTATCTCCGGCACTTTGTTAATGCCCACCATTCTGATTGGGTGGACCTCCTTCCTTGGGCCGAGTTCTCTTATAATAACCACGAGAGCGAATCCTCTTCCAAGTCCCCGTTCTTTATTGTCTATGGCCAGCACCTCCGGATTCCGCTCCCTGTCTCCGTTTCTGTGGACAACCCTGCTGCGGAGTCTCTTGTCAGCGAATTTTCTACTATTTGGGAGAGTACCAGGTCCGCTCTTCTTCTGTCCTCTGAGCGGATGAAGAGATATGCTGATAAGAGACGTCTGGATCCGCCTCAATTCCGTCCGGGAGACAAGGTTTGGCTCTCGTCCAAACATGTGCGGCTCAAAGTACCCTCCTTCAAGTTGGGCCCTCGATTCATCGGTCCCTTCGAAGTCCTCAGGCAAATTAACCCTGTGGCCTACAAATTAAAACTCCCGGCCACCCTACGGATTCCCAACTCCTTCCACGTATCTCTCCTCAAACCCGTTGTCTTTAACTCTTTTTCCAATAATCCAGGTGCCCCTCCTGCTCCGGTTTCCGCTGATGACATCTTTGAGGTAGAGAGTATTCTGGCCTCCAAGAGGGTAAGAGGAAAGACCTTTTTTCTGGTAGATTGGAGGGGGTTTGGTCCTGAGGAGAGAACTTGGGAACCCAGGGAGAACATCAACGCCCCGCTTCTCCTTGAAAAATTTCTTTCTGGCCAAAAAAAGAGGGGGCCTAAAGGGGGGGGTACTGTAGCATCGGCGTCTCTGCCCCGTACTAGGCAGAGACGCCGTCCCTCTCACCTCCCCGCTCCTGGCGCGGCGTCCTCCAGCGCTTCTCTCCCCGCTGCTTCCGGCACGCGCTCCTTCCCCGGCAGTGTGCTTAGGGCGCGCGCGCGCGCGCTCCCCCTCTCTTAAAGGGACCGCGCGTGCCGTCCTAAGAAGTCCCCGGCCAATTGCCGGAGGACCTCCCATATTTAAGGCACCTCCTCCAAAATGGAGGTGCCCGAGCAATGTTGTTGCAAAGCCTTCACTCTGCTTCAGCCCTCAGGTCCCGTTACCAGTTACCAGCCAGTCACCTGCCAGATTCCTGCTTGTTACCTGCCAGTCACCTGCCGGATTCCTGCCTGTTACCTACCAGTTACCTGCCTGATTCCTGCTTGATACCTTCCTGATATCCGTTTACCTGCTTGCAAGCCTGCGGTCCGACGGTCTGCTTTCCTACACCTGTCAGTCTGTCTATGGACCAGCCTGCTCGCTCACCTGGGAGCGCTCATCTGCTACCTGCCTGCTAGCCTACCTGGAGGCTCCGCCGTCACTTGCCGTGACCACCTGCCTGTCCAGAGACTCTCGCCTGCTCACCTGGGAGCGCTCATCTGCTACCTGTCTGCTAGCCTACCTGGAGGCTCTGCCGTCACTTGCCGTGACCACCTGCCTGTCCAGAGACTCTTGCCTGCTCACCTGGGAGCGCTCACCTGCTACCTGTCTGCTAGCCTACCTGGAGGCTCTGCCGTCACTTGCCGTGACCACCTGCCTGTCCAGAGACTCTTGCCTGCTCACCTGGGAGCGCTCACCTGCTACCTGTCTGCTAGCCTACCTGGAGGCTCTGCCGTCACTTGCCGTGACCACCTGCCTGTCCAGAGACTCTTGCCCGCTCACCTGGGAGCGCTCACCAGCCACCTGCCTGCTGTCCTTCTACCCAGAGACTGTCCCTGTCACTTGCCGTGAGTACCCGTCCTCTACCCAGAGACTGTCCCTGTTACTTGCCGTGAGTACCCGTCCTCTACCCAGAGACTGTCCCTGTCACTTGTCGTGACTACCTGCCCGTCTTCCCTGGGAGCCACCCGCTTCCTTACATGGACTGCCCCCTTGTATAGTTGCACAGAGGTTCCACCTCCCAGACCCGTTACACCTGTGTTATACAGTTCAACTACCTTTTCCCGTAGATCCGTTTACAATTCTTTTGCCTTCCCCATGACTCACAATCCAGAAATCAGGGGCTGGATGAAAGATGCAAGAGTCTGTCTGGATCTCAGAAACTCACTCAGCTTTTATGCACACATACTGATTACAAGCAAACAGGTCACAGGTGAGGATGTTACCTTTAGTAGCCATTCAAACCCATTTGTGTCAAATTCTGTGCATGCTATCAGGCCAAAATCACCAGGGTATGTGAACTTTTGGTCAGGGTCATTTGGATGTTTTTGGTTGTCATTAAGATTTAAAAAGAGAAAACACAGTAGTTTGACAATAAATGGCTTCACCCAACCAATAACCATGAGTGGAGAAAACGTTTTTTGTTATCATTCATATTCTCTGAAACAAGACCAAGAAAGGAAAAATTCTGCTGGGGTATGTAAATGACGCGCCCCTGGGCCTGTGTCGCGCTGCGTTGCGCACGCGGGAGCTTACCCGGAGCCGGATCTCTTGAGGGTTGTAGTCTCGTGGCGGTGACCCGGTCCGTGCCCAGGGAGTCAAACTGAGCGGCGATGTAACAGCGGTAGATGTAGGACGACTACGCCACCCGTTGAATGCAGCTATGGAGCTGCCGCTGCAGGACAGTCCGCTGAGGCCGGTGGATGGATGGTGCAGCGTAGATGGTATAACCCCCAACGGGAGGGGTATGGCCTCAGGGCAGCAGATGTGGATGATGGGGTAGCAGGAACCACTCAGAGACGGTGCGGTGTAATTCAGGGTCTTTACTGGTAACAACGATAGACCCTCCCGGAGTACTTGCTAGTGAACGGGGCCTGGTCAGTCCTTGAGCAGATGGGATCTCCCCTGGCCAGGCGGAGTTGTAGGCCTCCCAAACTGACTGTACTCTTCTGGCTACCTTGCTAGAAGCGGATATAAGTAGCCCACGTCCCTGAGTGTACCGTGTGGTGCTCACCCGTATGGCCGGTGACTCGGGGCCTTCTAATGGCTTCCGCTCCACGATGGCGGTGCTGGTCCCACGCGTGTGACCGTGCCTTCGGGTTTCTGGGCCTGAGGACCTGAAATCCCCTGCCGGTCGGCTTCTGCTGCTGGGTAAGAGTTAGTCCCCACAGCCTCGGACGCCGGGTCCGGTAAGAAAGCTTCTCAGTCAGGGCGAGCTCTGCAGCTGCCAGCCCCTGACTCGTAGTAGTATTGCTTCTGCTGTTTCTTGTCTCTACTCTCCTTGACTGACTAACCCTGCTTCAGCCCCGGGTTTATATAGGGGAAGGTCTTCCCCTCCCAAGACTGGGCAGGAGGTGTGGCATGCACAGGATCCCTGGCCAAGAGACCTCCCACCTGCTCTCAGACATAACATTGCTTGTTACTGTGGAAACCAGACCCCTGGGGTGCCACATTCCCCCCTAGTGAAATTTAGTACTCCGGGACTAAACATATTTTAGAAAAACATAACAAGATATAACAATAACAATACAATAAAGAAACACATAAAGGTGGTCATGGCATGTCCGTAACCGGGTGCAGTCTTTGAAGAAACAAAGGTGTCCATTTCACCAAAACAGGGAGACGTAACCAGGTAGGGGTCTGTCCTACCCCGAGTCCTTAACAGTCTCTAGTCCATCCTGGGTTACGCTCCAACTAATTGTACAAGGATTCCCGGTAGATCCACCAAGGATTCCTAAAAATAACTAGAAACACAAAATTATACACAAGCAACAATACACAGGTAAACATAAATAAAACAATTTATACACTTTAAATCCTCCAGCGTGCGGGTAACTGGCCTCTAGTGGCCCTAGTGGACCTACGGAGCTGACTGTCTAGCCCTGAACTACAGGGTGTAGGAGCTGTCAAGGGTAAACTGGGCAGCTGTCTACCGGCTCTTTGGCTCACTAGGGATATGGCAGGCTCACTGCAAGCAGAGGGTTGATCCTCCTGGTCTGCGGGTGTGGGGTCTTCTGCCTCCTGGACCGGCTGTTCTTCCAGCTCTACCTGTTGCTCCGTAGGTGCTTGGGATGCTGGTTGGAGGAAGGTGAGTACGGGTACCACAACTGCACCATCGACTTGAGTCCAAGACCGAGGGAAGTCCCCGAGCACAGTACTAACCATATCTTCCCTTTCCTCTACGGGTCGATGGTCTTCTTGTTCCTCTTCAGGGTTCCTCAGTTGTTCGGGACACTTCTTCAGGTGGTCCCGGGATTCAATGGCTGTAGTTTCCCCTCCGTCTTTACTGATGGTACAAACCTTCGGGTTCTCGTGGCTTGAGGGCAGTACGGTGTACGGGTCCTTCTCCCACTGGTCGTCCAACTTGTGGAGCCGTCTCTTCCTCTTCAAGACCTGCTCTCCGGGTACCAGGGGAACAGCGGGAGCATACTGGTTGTAAGTTTTCTCTTGTCTTTCCCTAGCCTGACAGAGACTTCGCTCCACGCTCTCCTGTACTCTCCGGTACTGCTGCTGCCTCTCTGTGTCCCAGTCTGCTTCTGGTGAAGTGTCCTCGGGTGTCAGGACTCCCATTTCCAGGTCAACAGGTAACTTACCAGGTCTTGCCCTCATTAGGTAAGCCGGGGTACAGTTGGTGGAACCTACCGGGATGTGGTTGTATAGGTCCACCAGATCGGGCAGCTTCTCAGGCCACAGACTGCGTTCTTCCAGGGGCAACGTTTTCAGAAGATCCATTACCACCTGGTTCATTTTCTCACAAAGTCCATTAGTTTGCGGATGATAGGGTGTCGTCCTTATCTTCCGGCAGCCATACAGAGTGCAGAATTCTTGAAAGACCTCCGCTTCAAAGGCAGGTCCCTGGTCTGTCAACACTTGGTCCGGGTACCCGTGTGGACGGCAGAAATGCTGCTGGAAGGCTCTCGCTGCTGTTCGAGCTGTTAAGTCCTTGACGGGGACGACAACCAAGAACCGGGAGTAGTGATCCACGATGGTTAGTGCGTAGACGTAGCCACTTCTGCTTGGGGTCAGTTTTACATGATCCAAGGCTACCAGTTCCAACGGCTGCCGGGTGACGATGGACTGCAGGGGAGTCTTCTGGCTGGCACGGTCCTTCCTTCTTAGGTTGCACGGGCCACAGTCTCTGCACCACTTCTCAATGGTTCCCCTCATGCCTACCCAGTGGAATCGCTCGTGCAGCAGGAACTCCAGCTTCTTCCACCCGAAGTGTCCAGCTCCGTCGTGGTATGCCTCCATCACCATGGCTGCGTCTCTTCGTGGCACCACTACTTGCCAGAGTAGTTCATGCGTCCGGGAGTTAACCATTCTGCGGCACAACTTCCCCTTGTAAAGGAACAGTCGACTCCTCTCTGCCCATAGTTGTTTGGCTTCTTCCGGAGCGTCTGGTTCAAGGCAAGCCTCCGGGCGAGTCAGCATCTCCTTCACCAGTCGGACGGCAGGGTCGCTGTCTTGCGTTTCCGCCCAGTTGTAGTGAGGTAAGGGGTTCAACGTAGCAGCCTGCTTACTCCTTACCCGGTGGGAGTACTGGATAGTCCCATGACGGTGGAACGCAGGGAGTTCAACTTCTTCCAGTCCCTCCGGATCTTCTCCTTCGTCCGGCAGGTTGGGCATCCTGGACAGGGCGTCCGCGTTGGTATTGGAGCGTCCGGCCCGGTATTTGATTGTGAACTCGTAGTTGGACAGACGGGCCATCCACCTCTGCTCCAGGGCACCGAGTCTTGCCGTGTCCAGGTGTGTCAACGGGTTGTTATCCGTGTACACGGTGAACCGGGAAGAAGCGAGGTAATGCTTAAAGCGCTCGGTGACTGCCCATACTACGGCCAGGAACTCTAGCTTAAATGAGCTGTAATTCTCGGGGTTCCTTTCGGTGGGTCGCAGCTTTCGGCTGGCGTAGGCGATTACTCGTTCCTTCCCCTGCTGGATCTGGGACAGTACGGCTCCTAGCCCGATGTTACTGGCGTCGGTGTAGAGGATAAAGGGCTGGCTATAATCCGGGTACGCCAGGATTTCGTCCCCCGTGAGGGCCATCTTCAGCTGGCGGAAGGACTCTTCTTCCAGCTCCTCCCATTTGAAGGGCGGCTTCTGGTTCTTGGCCTTCCGGGACTGGCCTATCAGGAGGTCCTGCATAGGTGCTGCCTTTTTGGTGAATCCGGGAATAAACCTTCGGTAGTAGCCTACCAACCCGAGGAACTGCCGCACTTCTTTTACGCTGGAGGGGCTTGGCCATTCCTTAATTGCGGTGATCTTATCAGGGTCGGGAGCCACTCCGTCAGCGCTCACCACGTGTCCCAGGTACTGCACCTTTGGTTTCAGGAGGTGACACTTGGAGGGTTTCATCTTTAGGCCGTAACTCGCCAGAGCTTCGAACACTTCCGCCAGGTGTTTCAGGTGGTCCTCATACGTCTTGGAATATATGATGACATCGTCCAGGTACAACAGGACCGTCTCGAAGTTTCTGTGGCCCAGACAACACTCCATTAGTCGTTGGAAGGTTCCTGGTGCGTTGCAGAGTCCGAACGGCATGCAGGTGAACTCGCTAAGTCCCATCGGGGTGGTGAATGCGGTCTTCTCCCGGTCCGCCTCTGCTACAGGAACCTGCCAGTACCCGCTAGTGAGATCCAAGGTAGAGAAGAAGTTAGCAGATCTTAAAGCAGCCAATGACTCCTCTATCCTTGGTAAGGAGTACGCATCCTTGTGTGTGATACGGTTGATTTTCCGGTAATCTACACACATCCTCATGGTGTTGTCTTTTTTTCTGACTAAGACTAGTGGAGCTGCCCAGGGGCTACAGCTATCCCTGATCACCCCAGCCTCCTTCATGTCTCTAAGCATCCCCTTGGCGTGTTGGTAGTGTGCAGGGGGTACGGGTCGATACCTCTCTTTTATGGGAGGATGGTCTCCCGTGGGGATGTGGTGTTCTACCCCCTTGACTCGCCCGAAGTCTAACGGGTGTTTACTAAACACTCTCTCGTACTCTTGAACCACCCGATAGACTCCCTGTTTCTGATGTGAGGGAGTGGAGTCAGTACCCAAATGTAGTTGCTGACACCAGTCCTCCATTGTTTTCTTAGAGCCGTTACCTTCCTCCGGGTGAGATGGAGGCAAGGGTTCCACAGATTGTATAGCATTTTGGTTAATGGTATATAATTTGGCTAGCGTGGCATACCGGGGCAGGTACACTTCCCTCTTCCCGATATTGATTATGCGAACGGGCACCCTCCCATGGCATACATTAACCACCCCCCGTGCTGTCAAGATGGTGGGCCTACTGTCTGAGTAAACTGGTTCTACCATTGCCTGGTAATCTCTACCTCTCAGACCAATAGCTGCCCGGCACCATATCATCATTTCACTTTTTGGGGGCATGGCAATAGGAAAAGGGTCACACATTCTTACGCTACCAATCTCACCGCCGGAGAGTTCCACCTGTTGCCGTCGCATCAGTGCCCGGATCTCTTTCTGGAGCACCCGCTGCTCGCCGGAGCTGGCGTTCTTGGCAACCTGCTGTAAAAGGAAAATCACCTCTGCAAGACAATTTTCAATTACATTAGTTCCTAGAGTTATTTTTGGGTGACTCTCATGTTTGTCAATATCTACAATGATCAGTCCCTGTGCTGCCAGTTCGACTCTACCGATTTTGATGGTCACCTCTTTAAATCCGATCTGTGGCACGGGCTGGCCATTGCTGGCGATGATACTCAAGTCGTCGTCAGGGTAGCGGGTAATATCCGAGTCATTCCAGTACTGCTTAAAGAGCACGTACGGGATGGTGGTGACCTGTGACCCGGTGTCCAGTAGGGCACTCATGGGAATGCCATCCAGTACCACAGGCAAGACTGGACGTCCTCCCACATATCTGTCGCGCCAGTTCGATGGGCCTGGTGATCTTTTTCCTGGGGGTTGGCCCTCTACCCCAGGTTGTGCCCGTTTAAAGAACAGTACCTTGCCATATGTCCAGGTTGATTGCAGCGGCGGCAGATGGGTCGTTCGTCCTCGCTGTATCGGTCACTGGGTCTTCCTCTGGCCGGTGGGGTCCTCCTTGGTCGACGCCACGGGATGTCCTCCGGTCCGGATGCCAGCTGGATCTTCCCTGGGGTGGAAGCCTGTAAAGACTGCACAGTTCGGGTTAGCGCAGCAACGCTCTTAGCTAGCTCTTGGACCTGATGGTGTAGGTCTGGAGCCGGGTCATTGTCCAAAGCCTACGCATCAGCTCCCACAGGCCCTGCCGACAAGGGCGCCGCCTCCTGGTGGTAAGTGATAGCAGGGCGCTTGTGGGTCACAACGCCACCCGGTGCCGGTTCTCGGAGCACCCGGATGGCTCTGTCCTTGAACTGTGCAAAGCCCAGATGGGGATCCTGTAAGGCCATTGCCCGCAACTGGGTTCGGTGGGTATTACAATACAGTCCCTCTATAAACTGTTCGGTCAACAGCCTGTCCTCGTTTCCCACTCCATCAGGGTCGGTCTGCTTAATGGCCCTCAGGGCCTCTTGTAGGTTTAGTGCATAGTCCCTTATACTCTCATGCGCTCGCTGCTTGCACCTGTAGAATCTAAGCTTAATCTCGGCTGAGGTGCGGGTATCAAAGGTGTCCTTCAGCCGGGTTAGTATCCCTGCGACAGTCTTCCTCCCAGGTGGCCAGGATTTTACTTCCCTTTTGGCTGCCCCGGTTAGTTGGGCCACCAGGATGCTCACTTTTTGCTCTTCTGTGAGGGGGTACACCTGGAAGAGGCTATCCAGCTTTTCTCTAAAGTCATGCAGGGTATGTGACTCCCCTGAGTACTGGGGTAGCCAAGCTGCTCCCGGGATATAGGGCATGGTGAAGGGCATAACTGCAGCAGCGGTAGCGCTGGCGGGGGTTGAGGCAGTGAAGCTCTCCTCCGTATCCGACATCTTCCTCCCCCCTAGTGGACCGTGGCCTACCTTGCGATGATCCTGTTCCGTAGGCCGCGGCTCCGCAGTGGATCGTCAGGGTTGAGGACCTTCCGTCGCGCTCCTGTGACGTCGGCGTCTGCTGGGCTCCTTCCAGGACCTTACGCAACGTCCGGACGTGAGGCGGGGCTTCAGTTCTCGCGCGCTTTCGGAGTCCACGCCCCTCTTCTTCCCGCGCGGCGTCCTCAAGATGGCGTCCAATGGCGGGAAAACTCCACGGATGGCGGGAAGAAGGCAGAAGATGGCGCCGGATGGCGGGAAACTTCACCGATGGCGGGAAGAAGGCTGAAGATGGCGCCGGATGGCGGGAATCTTCACCACTGGTAAGTTTGAAAAGTCTCTTTTTCAGGCACGCAGTACCCGGTGGTTGCGGGCACGAAATCCTGCCGACTACGCCAAAGTTGACGCGCCCCTGGGCCTGTGTCGCGCTGCGTTGCGCACGCGGGAGCTTACCCGGAGCCGGATCTCTTGAGGGTTGTAGTCTCGTGGCGGTGACCCGGTCCGTGCCCAGGGAGTCAAACTGAGCGGCGATGTAACAGCGGTAGATGTAGGACGACTACGCCACCCGTTGAATGCAGCTATGGAGCTGCCGCTGCAGGACAGTCCGCTGAGGCCGGTGGATGGATGGTGCAGCGTAGATGGTATAACCCCCAACGGGAGGGGTATGGCCTCAGGGCAGCAGATGTGGATGATGGGGTAGCAGGAACCACTCAGAGACGGTGCGGTGTAATTCAGGGTCTTTACTGGTAACAACGATAGACCCTCCTGGAGTACTTGCTAGTGAACGGGGCCTGGTCAGTCCTTGAGCAGATGGGATCTCCCCTGGCCAGGCGGAGTTGTAGGCCTCCCAAACTGACTGTACTCTTCTGGCTACCTTGCTAGAAGCGGATATAAGTAGCCCACGTCCCTGAGTGTACCGTGTGGTGCTCACCCGTATGGCCGGTGACTCGGGGCCTTCTAATGGCTTCCGCTCCACGATGGCGGTGCTGGTCCCACGCGTGTGACCGTGCCTTCGGGTTTCTGGGCCTGAGGACCTGAAATCCCCTGCTGGTCGGCTTCTGCTGCTGGGTAAGAGTTAGTCCCCACAGCCTCGGACGCCGGGTCCGGTAAGAAAGCTTCTCAGTCAGGGCGAGCTCTGCAGCTGCCAGCCCCTGACTCGTAGTAGTATTGCTTCTGCTGTTTCTTGTCTCTACTCTCCTTGACTGACTAACCCTGCTTCAGCCCCGGGTTTATATAGGGGAAGGTCTTCCCCTCCCAAGACTGGGCAGGAGGTGTGGCATGCACAGGATACCTGGCCAAGAGACCTCCCACCTGCTCTCAGACATAACATTGCTTGTTACTGTGGAAACCAGACCCCTGGGGTGCCACATAAACTTTTGAGCACAACTGTAAATACAAGACCACCAATTGTGTGGTAAAACACGCTAATATCAGCGTATAATATAAGATAGTACACTTAATGTTAGAGAAAGAGCTTGCGTCACATTTTTGGTGCAAACTCAATGATAAATGTACCCTGGTGTTTACTAACCGCTAAACCAATGTTTTATTGCACCAGCGGAGTGGAAGGGATTTTATGACATCTCATCCATACGCTGAGAAAATCCACGACGTGAATTGACCGGCGCTGCGGATTTGACATCACGTGTCAATTTATGCTGTGGATATTCACCTTCGATTTCATCCTTTGCAATACAAAGGAACAGGTCAATGGTAAAGGTGCATCATTGCGTAGTAGTAAAAGCAGCAATATCTGCACAATATCTGGGTGGATATTACCACTGTTCATTTGCTGTGGGAATTCCATTGTAGAAATTAAGCAGCAAATACATTATGTGAATAGAGCCACTAATAGTGGTGGGGGTCCTAAATCAGTTATGTATGACACTGGAGTGAGAGCAAAATAGCTTTCCCTCACATCCCTTGTACACTTTTTACGGAAATCTTTCTGCCACCTATAAGGCCATAACTTTTTATGATGGGCCTCATTTTGTTAGTAGTGGAAGAAGAAAACTGAGTGATACAGGGAGAGGGGGCTCAGTGAGGGGTGATATAGGGGTAGGGGGTGCAGTCAGTCAGCGGTGAAAGAGGGGGAGGGGGCACAGTCAATCAGGGGTGATACAGCGAGGGGGGGCTCAGTCAGTCAGGGGTGATACAGAGGGTGAGGGCTCAGTAAGTCAGGGGTGATACAGGGAGAGGGGGCTCAGTCAGTCAGGGGTGATACAGGAGGGGGCATAGTCAGTCAGGGGTGATACAGGGAGAGAGGAGGCGCAGTCAGTCAGGGGTGATATAAGGAGATGGGGCTCAGTAATTCAGGAGTGATACAAGAGGAGGGGGCACAGTCAGTCAGGAGCGATACAGGGGGAGGGGGCACAGTCAGTCAAAGATGATACACAGGGAATGGGTGCAGTCATTCAGGGGTGATACAGGGAGAAAATGCTCAGTCAGTCAGGGGTAATGCAGGAAGACGGGGCTCAGTCAGTCAGGGCTTACTCACTGCTAGGCTGGAGGGAACCCTCCTTCAATCATTGCAGCTGTAGTAGGGAGTCCTATAACTCCCTCTGCTGCTTACATTGTGGGGAAGAGGAGCGCGTGTTATGGATGACAGCACAGCTCATTATCTGAGCTTTGCTGTACAGCCGGGGAGAAGAGGACACAATGAAAGCCCACATTGATTGGCTGCCCTGCTTGTTCAATGCAGGGAAGAGCGGTGACATAAAAAGTAATCAGGGCGCAACAACACTTTGTTACTTACAAATAGTGAGCCGCAGTCTACAGCAGGCGAGAGTGTCTTCAATGCCGTCAGTGACGCGTGCAATGCTCTCCTGGGTTGTCTAACTCTGGGAGGAGCTGCAAGGAGTAGTGACGTAGAGGCTGGGAGAATGTCCTGCTTGCAGCTCCTCCCAGAGTTAGACAACCCAGGACAGCAGTGAGTGTATCAGACTGCGGCTCACTATTTGTAAGTAACAGAGCGGTTAGTATGCCTCTGGTGAGCCATTCTGACCCGGCATGTCCTCCTCCCCCACATATTACATATATAGCCAAGTTCCCCTCTCCCACATATAGCATATAGCATATATAGTCAAGTCCCCCTCCCCCACATATAGCATATATAGTCAAGTCTCCTTCCTCTATTTATAGCCTATATCCGGGGCTGGCTCCAGGTTTTTGTGGTCTTTGGGCGAAAGAGTCTCAGTGGGCCCCTTTAACACATACCACCATTGATGCACAGATACAGAGGAGAAATATAGGTATACAACACAGGGCCCAGCCTGTCCCCTCATCCTTCACATATGCAAACATGCACACACACACAGGAGGCAGACATGCACGCACAGGAAGCAGACATGCACACGCACAGTAGGCAGACATGCACACACACACACAGTACGCAGACATGCGCACACACTCATGGTAAGCAGACATGCGCACGTACACACACAGTACGCAGACATGCGCACACACGCGGTACGCAGATATGCACACACACACGATATGCAGACATGCGCACGCGCACACACGGTACGCAGACATGCGTATGCACAGGGTATGCAGACATGCGCACGCACAGGGTACGCAGACATGCGCACGCACAGGATACGCAGACATGCACGCGCACAGGATACGCAGACATGCACGCGCACATGGTACGCAGACATGGTACACAGATATAATACGTATGGTACAATACGCAGACACGACTGCCCTCCGGACATCTGTCATCAGTCTTCCCCAAGATTGTGGAGCCTACTGAAACAGACTAAGGAATCTTTTTAAATGCTTAGGAAGCCTTTGCAGGTGGTTTTTGTTAATTATTCTCATTTACTGAGATAATGACTTTTGTGTTTTCATTGGCTGTAAGCCATAATCATCAACATTAACAGAAATAAACACTTGAAATAGATCACTCTGTTTGTAATGACTCTATATAATAGATGAGTTTCACTTTTTGTATTGAAGAACAGAAATAAATTAACTTTTTGATGATATTCTAATTTTGTGAGATGCACTTGTATATATACTGTCATATTACACACATATCAATTTCATATGAAATAATATTTAAAAATGAAAACTGCTGCCACTCACAGTCTTCTGAGATCCAGGAAAGAGTCTGATGGCATTAGCTGCAGAAGATGGAGGAAGTCCGGGCAGCTGCTGCATGCTGGGCAGTGGCACCGCACCAATGACAGCCAAGCCTCATCAAACTCCTTCTGCAAGAGAGGGGTGATGGCGCTCAGACTGCTGGGGGAGTCATCTCCCCCGCCGTACCCGTGCTGTGGGGGAGGGGGCGAGGCTATGGAAGCTGGTCAGATTGCTCCTCTGCAGGAGAGGTGTCACTTACCACACTAATTAGCTATGCGCTGCCCAGCTAATCTGCTCCCATAGCAGCAGGCTCCCTCCCTCCCCTGCGGTGCTCCTGCTATGTGTCCAGTCAGAATGACACTGATTCCGGAGAGCTGTTACTGTCAGTGACACCTCTCCTGCACAGATGTTAGTCTGACTCCAACACCTAGCGCCAGCACAGCAGGGGAAGGAGGGAGCCTGCTGCTATGAATGCCATTAGCCGAGCAGTGCATCCCTTTGCTAGGGTATGTGGGGGAGGAGCCTTCTAACGCAGTCAGAGCTGGCCCTGCATCAGGGCCCACCGGAGGATTCACCGATTTCCTGGTGGGCTAGTCCGAGCCTGCTTGAATGTCAAACTATTTGCAATCATTTCTCTCCCATATAGGCTGAGTATTGAAACTGTCTGGTATTAATACTCAACTTCTTTTACTTAAAGTGAAGCTATCAGAAAATAAACTATTGTTTAAATCGGGTTTTTGTGTTAAACTTATTGTTTGGGGGCAATTTTTTTCCATATCACAGTGTGTACTATAAATAAAAACCACAAATCTTGCAATTTTCAAACCGACCACTTGGGCTTTTTTTTTTACTTTAACTTCCTGTTGTTTCAGGAAACAACACATGTACATTAACCACAATGAAAAGATCCTATCTTTTATATTAAAGCACCTAATGAGCATATGCAAAGGTCATTGTGAAGGAAGAGGGAGCAGGGAAAGCTGTAACATTAGCTATTTTGATTGCTGGATCCTGTGTTATCAGCTGTGTTTCAGAGATGTTACCTCTCATTGCAATCCTGCCTCTGCTGATAAGGAGCCTGCTGAAAACTCTTCCTGAAAAGACAGAAAGTATGAGTCTAAAAAAAGCCCAAGTGGCCATTGTGATTTTTTTTCTTTTGTATTAAAGATCATCATATGAAAAAAAAAATGCCAACAATTTAAACAAAAATAATGTAACACAAACCTCTGAAACATACAATCAGTCATTTTCTGCTGATAGCTTTGCTTTAAATTAACACTAATCCTAAAAATAAATGTTCAAATAAAATAAGAAAATAATTGTCCTCTCCGCTTGTTAGTCTGCAGCATTTCCGGCCTGATCATGAAACTGTCTTGTAGAAATCCTGCAGAGAACACAAGCATCAATCTCTTGTCAATCAGTTCCATCTTTGGCTGCTGAAGCCCTGACCCTTGGACAAGGAGATGGTATGATATTTTGTCCTACTACAAACAGGGCAGAGGGGGGAGGCTCCTGCTGCAGACACTTGTCTTACATCAACACACAGAAAAGTAAGTAGAAGAATGGGGAACATGGGTGAGATATTGAGACACACAGAGATTTCTTTATATATATATTACTGTATAATTTGTGACAGGTGTTGAAAAAATGCTGCAAAGTAAGAATGCTTTAAAAAATAGAAGAGGGAATAATTTATTTTTTTAGCAAACAAATGCAAAGTTAATGAGCAAAAGAGAAATCTAAATCACATCAACATTTGGTTTGACTGCCTCTTGCCTTCAATAAGAGCTTCAAAGCATCAATTCTTCTAACTATAATTGTATATAGTTTTTTACAGAACTCGGCAGGAGGTTGTTCCAAACATCCTGGAGAAGTAACCACAGATCTTCTGAAGATGTCGTTTGTGCAAATGCTTCTCTCTCTTCATGTAATCCTAAACAGACTGGGTGATGTAAGATCAGGGTTCTGTGGGGTCCGGATCATCACTTCCAGGACTTCTTGTTCTTCTTCATGGATAAGTAGTTACCTATATTTCTCATCATTGAGAACTCCAAGAAAAGGGCAAAGTTGGAGATCATAGACGCAGTGATCGGCCATGGAAACTTAGTACAGCAGATGAAAGACACATCATGCTTACTTCCACTTGAAATCAGAAGATGTCCATCAGTGCCATCAGCTCAGAACTGGCAGCAACCAGTGGGACTCAGCTACCCCCATGTACAGTCATGGCCAAAAGTATTGAGAATGAGACAAATAGTAATTTTTCCAAAGTTTACTGCTTCATTTTTTGTAATGGCAATTTGCATATACTCCTGAATGTCAAAGAGTGATCAGCTTAACAGCAATTACTGTACTTGCAAAGTCAATATTTGCCCAGAAAATGAACTTTAACCCCCAAAACACATTTAAACATCATTGCAGTCCTGCCTTAAAAGGAGCAGCTAACATCGTTTTAGTGATTGATCCATTAACACAGGTGTGGGTGTTGATGAGGACAGGGCTGGCGATCAATCAGTCATGATTAAGTAAGAATGACATCACTGGACACTTTAAAAGGAGGCTGGTTCTTGGTATCATTGTTTCTCTTCAGTTAACCATGGTTATCGCTAAAGAAACACGTGCAGCCATCATTGCACTGCACAAAAATGGCCTAACAGGGAAGAGTATCGCAGCTACAAAGATTGCACCTCAGTCAACAATCTATCGCATCATCAAGAACTTCAAGGAGAGAGCTTCCATTGTTGTCAAAAAGGCTCCAAGGCGCCAAAGAAAGACCAGCAAGCGCCAGGACCGTATCTTAAAACTGTTTCAGCTGCGGGATCGGGCTACCAGCAGTGCCGAGCTTGCTCAGGAATGGCAGCAGGCTGGTGTGAGTGCTTCTGCACGCACTGTGAGGCGGAGACTCTTTGAGCAAGGGCTGGTTTCAAGGAGGGCAGCAAAGAAGCCACTTCTCTCCAGAAAAAACATCAGGGACCGACTGATATTCTGCAAAAGGTACAGGGAGTGGACTGCTGAGGACTGGGGCAAAGTCATTCTCTCTGATGAATCCCCTTTTCGATTGTTTGGGACATCTGGAAAACAGCTTATTCGGAAAAGAAGAGTTGAGCGCTACCACCAGTCTTGTCTCATGCCAACTGTAAAGCATCCTGAAACCATTCATGTGTGGGGTTGCTTCTCAGCCAAGGGAATTGGCTCACTCACAGTCTTGCCTAAAAACACAGCCATGAATAAATAATGGTACCAGAATGTCCTCCAAGAGCAACTTCTCCCAACCGTCCAAGAGCAGTTTGGCGCCCAACAATGCTTTTTCCAGCATGATGGAGCACCTTGCCATAAAGCAAAGGTGATAACTAAATGGCTTATGGAACAAAACATAGAGATTTTGGGTCCATGGCCTGGAAACTCCCCAGATCTTAATCCCATTGAGAACTTGTGGTCAATCATCAAGAGACGGGTGGACAAACAAAAACCAACAAATTCTGGCAAAATGCAAGCATTGATTATGCAAGAATGGACTGCTATCAGTCAGGATTTGGTCCAAAAGTTGATTGAGAGCATGCCAGGGAGAATTACAGAGGTCTTGAAGAAGAAGGGGCAACACTGCAAATATTGACTTGCTGCATTAACTCATTCTAACTGTCAATATAACCTATTGGTACTCATAATATGATTGCAATTATATTTCTGTATGTGATATAAACATCAGACAAACACTAATAAAAACCAGAGGCCAGCAGATCATGTGAAAATATAATTTTGGTGTCATTCTCAAAACTTTTGGCCATGACTGTACTGTTCGGAGAAGTCTGGCCAGAACTGATCCTTATGGACGAATTGAAAGCAAAAATGAACGCATTCGACACGGAAACAAGGTCAAGAGACTTAACAATGCATGAAAGCATAGTGACGGGGTGCAGAAAAATGGCAGCAGGTGCTCAGCACCGATGAGTCAAAATGTGAAATACTTGTCTACAACACAAGACAGTTAATCAGCCTGGGGCAGTGCGGCCATTGTCCCTGACTGTTACCACAGGAGCTCGGTTGTAGCTGTGCCAAGCTCCCGGTGGTAAACATGCGGGGAAGTGATGATATTTCTAGTGGAAACCGCAGCAGGAAATGTTCCTTGTCTGGGAAGTTTTTGTAGGATTTTTTTTTTCATTTTTGGAAGAGATTTTTTTCTGGAGCGTTTTCTTGTAACCTTTTCATTGGATGGTGTCTAGTTTTGAATGTTTTTCATCTGGAAATAACTAACATACGGTACACTTTTTCTTTTTTTGCCCACATTGTGTTTTGTTTCGAATCCTGAAATTGAAAAATATGCTTAAAAGACTGGATAGGAAGAGTCTTTTAAGCGTTTTTTGAGCAATTTTTCAGACTCCTCAAAAAACTTGATGTCAACATGCCCTTCGAGACCAGATTTTCTAACAAAGCAAGAATGCAAACGCTAGATAGAGGAAACATGGCCAATAATCCTTATCTCACGGTTCTTGCATGTATAGAGAGCAGTATACTTGGTGATCTATTATTATGCAGGCTACTGAATTACAGAAAAATTCAAGTTCGAGTGTCCTTCACTACTAGCCTGGTCGTATCAGGTCTGTCTCAGCCTTGTCTCTAGGGGATCAATCAGCAGTATATGCTCCAGGTAAACAGCATAACAATATGGCTGCAATACATCTGTCTTTTATATCCTCACCCACCTACCTATAAGACAGCAGGCCACGCCACTGCTATGGGGCCCGTGAACCGGCACTGACACCGGGCCCCCCCTCCGCCCATCTGCGCCCACACTGCCCACACACAATGATGGGGCGGAAGCGTCTGCTGATGCTTACTCCTTCATCATCATTGCTTGTGCTGACGACCAGAGGGGGGCTCTAGCAGTCAACGCGAGCAATGAGGATGGAGGAGGGAGTGTCAGCAGACGCTTCCACCCCCATCAGTCTTCCTCGACGTCTGACGTGTCAGAGCAGCGACATCGATGACGTCATTACAGGGCACCCACTGTTCTGATATGTGCAGCACTTCACACCAAAGGCTAAGCAGATCAGAACATCTGGTGGAACAAGGAATAAGGAGAGGTGAGTACTGTGTTTATTTTTTTAAATCAGTGACAAAAGAGTATGGAGGATCATGGGGGGTGCATTATACTGTATGGAGGACCATGGGGGGTGCGTTATATTGTATGTAGGACCATGGGGGGTGCATTATATTGTATAGAGGATCAAGGGGGGTGCATTATATTGTATGGAGGATCATGGGGGGTGCATTATATTGTATGGAGGACCATGGGGGTGCATTATATTGTATGGAGGACCATGGGGGGTGCATTATATTGTATGAAGGACCATGGGGGGTGCATTATATTGTATGGAGGACCATGAGGGGTGCATTACACTGTATGGAGGACCATGGAGGGTGCATTATACTGTATGGAGGACCATGAGGGGTGCATTATATTGTATGGAAGATCATGAGGAGTGCATTATATTGTATGGAAGACCATGGGGGGTGAATTATATTGTATGGAAGACCATGGGGGTGCATTATATTGTATGAAGGACCATAGGGATTGCATTATATTGTATGGAGGACCATGGGAGGTGCATTATATTGTATGGAGGACCATGAGGGGTGCATTACACTGTATGGAGGACCATGGAGGGTGCATTATACTGTATGGAGGACCATGAGGGGTGCATTATATTGTATGGAAGATCATGAGGAGTGCATTATATTGTATGGAAGACCATGGGGTGTGAATTATATTGTATGGAAGACCATGGGGGTGCATTATATTGTATGGAGGACCATAGGGATTGCATTATATTGTATGGAGGACCATGGGAGGTGCATTACATTGTATGGAGGACCATGAGGGGTGCATTACACTGTATGGAGGACCATGGAGGGTGCATTATATTGTATGGAGGAACATGGAGGGTGCATTATAATGTATGTAGGACCATGAGGGGTGCATTATATTGTATGAAGGACCATGGGGGTGCATTATATTATACGGAAGACCATGGAGGTGCATTATATTGTATTTAGGACCATAGGGGTTGCATTATATTGTATGGAGGACCATGGGAGGTACATTATATTGTATGGAGGACCATGGAGGGTGCATTATACTGCATGGAGGACCATGGGGGATGCATTATATTGTATGGATGACCATGGGGGGAGCATTATATTGTATGTAGGACCATAGGGATTGCAGTATATTGTATGGAGGACCATGGGAGGTGCATTATATTGTATGGAGGACCATGAGGGGTGCATTACACTATATGGAGGACCATGGAGGGTGCATTATACTGTATGGAGGACCATGAGGGGTGCATTATATTATATGGAAGATCATGAGGAGTGCATTATATTGTATGGAAGACCATGGGGGTGAATTATATTGTATGGAAGACCATGGGGGTGCATTATATTGTATGGAGGACCATAGGGATTGCATTATATTGTATGGAGGACCATGGGAGGTGCATTATACTGTATGGAGGACCATGAGGGGTGCATTACACTGTATGGAGGACAATGAGGGGTGCATTATATTGTATGAAAGACCATGGGGGGTGAATTATATTGTATGGAAGACCATGGGGGTGCATTATATTGTATGGAGGACCATAGGGATTGTATTATATTGTATAGAGGACCATGGGAGGTGCATTATATTGTATGGAGGACCATGAGGGGTGCATTACACTGTATGGAGGACCATAGAGGGTGCATTATATTGTATGGAGGAACATGGAGGGTGCATTATACTGTATGTGGGACGATGAGGGGTGCATTATATTGTATGAAGGACCATGGGGGGTGCATTATATTATACGGAAGACCATGGGGGTGCATTATATTGTATTTAGGACCATAGGGGTTGCATTATATTGTATGGAGGACCATGGGAGGTACATTAAATTGTATGGAGGACCATGGAGGGTGCATTATACTGCACGGAGGACCATGGGGGATGCATTATATTGTATGGATGACCATGGGGGTGCATTATATTGTATGGAGGACCATGGGGGGATGCACTATATTGTATGGAGGACCATAGGGGTTGCATTATATTGTATGGCGGACCATGGGAGGTGCATTATATTGTATGGAGGACCATGGGTGTGCATTATACTATATGGAGGACCATGGCGAGTGCATTATATTCTATGGAGCACCATGGGAAGTGCATTATACTATATGAAGGATTATGAGGGGCGCATTATACTATATGGAAGGCTATGTGGGGTCATTATACTGTATGCAAGCAATTATACAGTGTGAACGTTTGAATGGAGTCCATCATACTATGTGGAGGGCTGTGTGGGGACCATTATACTGTTTGGAGGGCTAGAGTGGGCCATTATACAATGTGGGGAGGTGTGCGGGCCATTATACATTGTGGGGCTATTATACTGTATGGAGGGCTGTGTAAGGAATCAAACCGTGTTGGGGTCACCATACTTTGCTTTGGGAGTTGAAGTTGGGTACAGCAGCATCATTATACTATTAATGTAGAGGAATTCACCATTGGGGTATCATACAGTGTTTGGGGGCACTTTTGTTGGTATGATACTTTATGGGAACAATGAAAGAGGAATCTAGGACTTCAGCATGAGGAAAATTACTATGTAAAGACTGGAAAGTTGTGAGATCTGCTGTTCTGTGACCCCCGACAAATATTATTATTTTTTTTTTTGGGGGGGGGGGGGATTAAAAATTTTGCCATGGGGCCTGATGATTTCTGTGTACGTGTTACACGCACGCCGCTAGGTTCAGATAGGGGCGAGACAGGTTACATGAATTCTTTGGAATCCTGGGGGAACCGTTACTCAGGCGACCATAGACCGTGTGCTGTAGCTTCTCTCAGGCACACAGGGGTATTGACCTTCAGGAATAGGTTGTTTCACTTGCTGACCAGACACACTTGACAAGAGTCCTCATAAACGGTAGAACAGTAGCATTTAATAAGAAGCCACATAGCCAGTGCAAGCTAAGTCTGATGAGCAACAGGCTCTAGTGACAAACAGTACAGTTTCCTTAGCAGCACAGCAGTTCACAGTCTTCCCAGTAGTACAGGACAGCACAGTTCTAATGAAAAGGCACATTAATGAACACAGCATTCTTTACAGTACAGTGAGATGGAGTAGGCGGGAGGGATTGCTGAGGGAGATGATCCCTGTGACACCATTTCTTCCAGTCCTTATCTTTCTGCTTGACAATACTCTGCACTGCTAGTTTAGGAACTCTACCTGACCTGTGCTTAGCTTCACTCCTGACTTGAGTCTTTTTCACTTGCAGGGGCGCTTCTGTCAGAAGCAGAACACACACACCACATTTCTCTTCGGCTCCAGCCAGACAGTAAACAACTTCCCCACAATCCCCCTGAGGCTCTGCTAAAACACTCCCCTTCTCCTGTGACTGTGTTAACCCTTCTAGTTGCTCTATGCTTCTGGAGCACAACACTTCCTGTCTCATGTGCTTGTGTTACTTCTAATAGTTTCTGAATTCTTTTAAATCAACAGCGCTACTTCTGCATGTCACACTCCGCAACAGCACTACTTCTGCATGTCACACACAGTATTACAGTCTCTTCAGTAGCATAATTCAGCATAGATTAGATCTCTTAGCAGCACACTTCTATGCATACACAACCACAAGCTTTTCCTTCACAAGGACACAATAGTACACAACATTCTTTATCCTGCATGGAGATGGAGGGGGGGGTTTGATGAGGGAGATGATCCCTGGGACACAATTCCTTCCAGCCCTTACCTTCCTGCCCGATAATACTCTGCACTGTTAGTCCAGGGAGTTTATCTGACCTGTGTTTATGTGTTTAGTTTCTCTCTTTCTATCAGATCTAGATAACATACCACCACCTTTCTCTTTGGCTTCAGTCAGACTACAATAACAAATTCCCCACAATCTCCCTGGGCCTATGCTAAAACACTATCTGTCTCCTGTGGCTGTGTTATTTGTAGCAGTTGCTGGATGCTTTGGAAGCAACAGCACTACTTCTGCATGTCACACTCTTCCCTCCTTTTTGAATGTCGTTCTCCTCGACATTCGTCTTAATTAGTCAATCTGAACAATTCTGAGACAGTGGTGAAAGCTTAGTTACTATATATATAAATTTGTCATTATCAAATTGGTATAACATTTATAAACATTGATAATAACCTATTCTAACAACCTTTTTCTTGTAGGACTCCTGTAAGAAATAAACAATTAAAACAATCAGCATCTCTTCCGCTGGAGCTTTTCGTATGTCTTCAACCAGCTCTCTCTCTCACTAGGCCAAAACAAGTCTTTCCACCAGGCAACATTGCCCATACTGTCTCTCGGAGGTGAATACCACTCAAGTGGGATTACCTGGTCCGCAGGCAGAGATACCTGTTTCCAGTCGACAGTCCTTGGCACTTGACTCGGTTCTCCAAGTGTCTCATACGTCAGCATCACGGACCTCCTTACTTCTCGAGTCGACATCCTTCTGGAGAGTTGTTCCTCAGATACCACGGGTTCTTCGGTAACAGAAGTTTCTTCCACAACACTCATTTCCCGTGCTTCCTCAGATGCTCTTGGATCTGCCTCTGTAACTTTCCTTACTTCTCCTGAATCGCCTGTTTCCACATGGTCTGGTAATTCCACTCCTCTTGAGTGTCGATCAGTCTCTTCAGTGATCAGTATTCGATCATCAGATCTGAATTGGACTTCATCTGTACTCTTTGGTACAAACTTTGGAGCCTCAGGACTTAGTTCACTCTCTTGAGGGTGGTACGTCCCTCTCCTTGCCGGTCTGAGAAATACAACGGTGTGCTCTTGCTCATCGGAACTTCAAGGTCACTATCCACCTCCGGAGCTTCAGCCAGTGGTGGTCCCTTAGTTGATCTCGGTCGATGTCGGTCTGCTTCTGGAAAGTTTTGTTGTGGTGGGAGATAATCACAGGGTAGTAATAAATTCCGATGGACTATTCTGGTTTTCTTGTCCCCTCTTTCCAATCAGATTTCATACACTGGAATGTCATCAGCTTTCCTCTTTATGACCACATACACATTGTTCTCCCAGTACGAACAAAGTTTTCCTGGACCACCTTTCTCACGTACGTTCTTGACTAGCACCCGGCTTCCCGGTGCCATTTCTGCTCCATAACATTTTTGATCTTAGTACTCCTTACTCTTGCTCTGTCCTTGCGTAACCACTTTGGACGCTATGTTGTATGCCTCTGCCATCCATTCCTTCCATTTCCGAACGTACTCCAGATATGTTCTGTAAGTCTCTGACACCGGAGTATCGAACATGATGTCGATTGGCAGTCTTGGCGATTGTCCATACAATAGGAAGAAGGGTGAGTAACCCGTTGCATCGCTCTTTGTACAGTTATAGGCATGTACCACTTTTGACAGAGAACTTTTCAGTCTTTCTTCTCGTCAGCTGTAAAAGTGCGCAACATCGACAATAATGTCCGGTTAAAACATTCCACTTGTCCATTACCCTCTGGGTGATAGGACGTTGTGTGGGATCTCTGAATTCTACAGTACATTCCTAGCTTGGCAAAGAGCTGGTTCTCAAATTCTCTTCCTTGGTCATGGTGTAACCTCATAGGGAACCCAAACCTCAAAACAAAATCATTGAAGATCTTCCCTGTCGCTGTTCGACTAGCTTTATTGGCGGTGGCATATGATTGGGCAAATTGAGTAAAATGGTCCATCACCACCAATATGTATTCGTAACCACCCTTTCACGTCTGAAGATGTAGAAAGTCTATTGAGACCATCTCACACGGATAGGTAGTTTGAATGTTGCCCATAGGTACCAGGGTTTATGTGTTGGGATGTTTATCTTTCAGACACCCACACTCCCTGGTCACGTACCTCTCAATATCTCTCTGCATGTACGGCCAGAAGAAACGTTCACGAATCAAGTTGGTTGTCCTTTCCACTCCCAGGTGTCCCATGTTTTCATGGAGTTCTTTGAAGACCAACCTACGGAATACTCTGGGTAGTACCAACTGCCGGTTTTGCCCTCCTTTATGATACAGGATACCGTCTCCACTGAGGTAGAGCTTCGTCCATTCTTTAACTAAAACAGATACTCCCGTCTACTTGGAAACCGATTTTGGTCCACATAAAGTAGTATTCTACCAATTATCTGATCTTCCTGTTGTGCTCTACAGATTTTTCCTTTAGGTAGTTGTTGAATGGACAGGGGGTGATCTTGTTCTCTCGCTTTTATGGTGTTTTCCACCGTCAACAGACACCACAATGGTGTGTCTTCCTCTTGATAAGCTTGCACTGCTTGGGTAGTGCTCTCAATTGCTTCCAGACTGACTTCCTCCGAGCATTCTTGCATGAACTCCTCAGGCTCTGGTGGCATTCTTGACAATCCATCAGCATCCGCATTGTATTTTCCTGGCCTGTACTTAATGCTGAAAATCAAGTCAGATAGTTTAGCGACCCATCTCTGACCCGTTGCATTCAGTTTGGCTGTAGTAATAGTAAGGACATAGGTCAAAGAGTTGTTGTCAGTGTTTACCTCAAACTCTTTGCTGTAGTAGAGATAATCTCTAAATCGTTCACAGATAGCCCATTTCAATGCCTGGAACTAAAATTTTCCGGAATGTAGATGGTTATTATTCTCGGCGTCTGTCAACGTCCTAGAACTGTAACTGATAACTCTCAATTTTCCATTGATGCTGATACAGGGAAGCTCCTAGTCCAACTTGAGAAGCGTCACAGTGAAGAACAAATGGTAAGTTGAAATCAGGATATCCCAAGATGGATGGTTTTATCAGGTAGTCTACTAGTTCTTCCAATACCTCCAGGTGGTCTGCTGTACACAGAATGGGTTGTTGGGATGAAACGTCATTGTTTCTTTTAAGCCCTGTCCTACTCGCGTTCTTCTTTTTCTCCATGGGTGTTGTTTACTCTGTCGTATCCCCCAAGGAGAGGTATAGTGAGGTGGCAATCCTGGAGAAGTTCTGAAATAAGTATGATAGTAGGCGAGGTCATCTCGCGGCTGCTCGCAGTAGAAGGACCCCGACCGGCGGCGCTGCTGACCTCCATGCGGCTACCGTCGAGAGATCAGTGGCCCGTGACCAATCAGCGATATTGACGCCAAATTTAAACACTGCTTTGATAATTGGTCGCGGTCGCCGGTCGCAACCAATCAGCGATATTGCAGCCAAATTTAAACACCGCTTGGCTGATTGATCGCGGTTGGCGGTTGCGACCAATCAGCAATATTGGCGCCAAATTTAAACACTGCTTTGCTGATTGGTCGCGGTTGCCGGCCGCGACCAATCAGCGATATTGCAGCCAAATTTAAACACCGCTTGGCTGCTTGGTCGCGGTCGCCGGCCGCGACCAAACAGCGATTTTGGCGCCAAATTTAAACACGCTCTCCGGTCCTCCCTAACGCGGTTTGGTGATTGGTCGAGGCCGCCGCCAAATTTAAACACCGCTTGGTTGATTGATCGCTGTCGGCGGTTGCGACCAATCAGCAATATTGGCGCCAAATTTAAACACCGCTTGGCTGATTGGTCGCGGTCGCCGGCTGCGACCAAACAGCGATTTTGGCGCCAAATTTAAACACCGCTTTGCTGATTGAGCCCGGTCGGCCGCATACATATTCTAGAATACCCGATAAGTTAGAATTGGGCCACCATCTAGTACAGTATATAATGGACCCCATACATTGCTCCATACAGTATATAATGGGCCCCATATATTGCTACATACAGTATACACTGGGCCCCATATATTGCTACATACAGTATATTCTGGGCCCCATTTATTGCTCCATACAGTACAATGGCCCCATATAGTATGTAATGGGCCCCATGTATTGCTCCATACAGTATAATGGCCCCATATAGTATATAATTGGCCCCTTATATGGCTCCATACAGTATATAATGGGTCCCATATATTGTTCCATAAAGTATAATGGCCCCATATAGTATATAATGGGCCTCATATATTACTTCATACAGTATAATGGCCCCATATAGTATATAATAGGCCCCTTATATTGCTCCATACAGTATATAATGGGCCCCATATATTGCTCCATACAGTATAATGGCCCCATATAGTATGTAATGGGCCCCATGTATTGCTCCATACAGTATAATGGCCACAAATAGTCTATAATTGGCCCCATGTATTGCTCCATACAGTATAATGGCCCCATATAGTATATACTGGGCCCCATAAATTGTTCCATACAGTATATACTGGGCCCCATAAATTGTTCCATACAGTATAATTGCCCCATATAGCATATAATGGGCTCCATGTATTGCTCTGAACAGTATATACTGGGCCCCATAAATTGTTCCATACAGTATAATTTCTCTATATAATATATAATGGGCCCCATACATTGCTCCATACAGTTTAATGGCTCCATACACTATATACTGGGCCCCATATATTGTTCCATACAGTATAATGGCCCCGTATATTCATAAGCAGATTATAATGAGGGCAATCTGGACCTCCGCCCGGGGCCCCTGGAGCCCCGGGGCGTCCATGGCCAGATTGCCTTCATTATAATATGTGCGGCGCCACGGCACATACCGGCAGTCAGAGGCGGGGGGCCCCCGGACTGCTCCCCCAGCAGCTGTGCATGGCCGCCACTTCTTCTTCGGCCTTGTCTGCTAGTGTGACGTCACGCAGTGCGCGCTGCACTGCAGCAACGTAGAGGAGCTGGAGGAGTGGAGCCGAGCCGGGGTATGGTGAGTATGTGTGAGCGTGTGTGTGTGTGTGCAAGGCAGATATCATTGTGTGATGTCAGTTTATATGTATTTTTGTGTTGCAAATGTGTTTATGCGTGTACGTATATGTCTGTATATGTTTCAGTGTGTATAGATGGCTATGTGCGGCTTCCCGCTGTGTATAGATGGCTATGTGCGGCCTCCCGCTGTGTATAGATGGCTATGTGCGGCCTCCCGCTGTGTATAGATGGCTATGTGCGGCCTCCCGCTGTGTATAGATGGCTACATGCGGCCCCCTGCTGTGTATAGATGGCTATGTGCGGCCTCCTGCTGTGTATAGATGGCTACATGCGGCCTCCCGCTGTGTATAGATGGCTACGTGCGGCCTCCCACTGTGTATAGATGGCTATGTGCGGCCTCCAGCTGTGTACAAATGGATATGTGCGGCCTCCTGCTGTGTATTGATGGCACCGTGCGGCCTCCTGCTGTGTATTGATGGCACCGTGTGGCCCCCTGCTGTGTATAGATGGCTATGTGCGGTCTCCCGCTGTGTATAGATGGCGCCATACGGCCTCCCGCTGTGTATAGATGGCTACGTGCGGCCTCCTGCTGTGTAGAGATGGCTATGTACGGCCTCCCGCTCTGTATAGATGGCTACATGTGGCATCCCGCTGTGTATAGATGGCTACGTGCGGCCTCCTGCTGTGTATAGATGGCTATGTGCGGCCTCCAGCTGTGTACAGATGGCTATGTGCGGCCTCCTGCTGTGTATTGATGGCACCGAGTGGCCTCCTGCTGTGTATAGATGGCTACGTGCGGCCTCCCGCTGTGTATAGATGGCTATGTGCGGCCTTCCGCTGTGTACAGATGGCTATGTGCGGCCTCCTGCTGTGTATTGATGGTACCGTGCGGCCTCCTGCTGTGTATAGATGGCTACGTGCGGCCTTCCGCTGTGTATAGATGGCTACATGCGGCCTCCCGCTGTGTATAGATGGCTACGTGCGGCCCCCCGCTGTGTATAGATGGCTATGTGCGGACCCCCGCTGTGTATAGATGGCTACGTGCGGCATTCCGCTGTGTATAGATGGCTACGTGCGGCCTCCCGCTGTGTATAGATGGCTACGTGCGGCCCCCCTTTGTGTATAGATGGCTATGTGCGGACCGCCGCTGTGTATAGATGGCTATGTGCGGCCTCCCGCTGTGTATAGATGGCTACGTGCGGCCTCCTGATGTGTATAGATGGCGCCCTGCTGCCCCCTGCTATGTATAGATGGTTATGTGCAGCCTCCTGCTGTGTATAGATGGCTACGTGCGGCCTCCTGCTGTGTATAGATGGCTACATGTGCTCAATATTAAGCCATACAATTAATGTAAGGCTATGTGCCCACGATACAGAAATGCTCCGGATTTTTTTTGAGTGTTTCTGCTCTCTCTGGCAGAAAAAACGCATGCGGATTGTACATGCGGATTGTACATGCTTTTTTCCTGCCAGGGACATGCGGATGTGAAGCGTTCTTCACATGCATTTCCGCATTTTAGCATCACTTGGAAAAGTGCTTGACAACTTGGTCACACTATATAAATCAGTGGTAAATGGCAAAAAATAAAAAATAAAAATATACTTACCTTCTGATGGCCTGCCGACATCAGCGGTCGCGTGACCCGTCACATGGCTAAATGACGTCACCACAGGTCCTTTAGTCTACCGCGAGCTGCCAGCAAGCCAGGACGCATCGGATAAAGACACCGGGGGCCATCAGAAGGTAAGTATAATATTTATTTTTTATTTTATTCTTTTTTTTACAGGTTCTATGGTACCCGGGTCCGGAGGAGAGTCCATCCGCACATTGAAACAGTTGGATTCCGCATGTACAGATGCAGTGATGCGGATTTCATGCGTTCCAATCCAAGTCAATGGCGGCGAAAACGCCGCGCTTCCGCAAAATAATTGGTAGTGCTGTGGATTTTTCCGCAATGATAATCCGCAGCGGAAATTTCCGCAGCATGTGCACAGTTCATGCGGATTATCATTGGGGAACATGGCAGACCTCCTACCAAGCGTTTTTTAAGCGTTTCTGCAGCGGAATTGCCGCTGCGGAAACGCTTAAAAAACGCATAGTGGGCACACAGCCTAAAAAAAATTATTATAATTAATATATTAATATTGTGCCAAATTAATTTCACGTGAACTATCACATGATCTATCACAGGGGATCATGTGACATGTGATACATCAGGTATGTGTGTGGGGGGCCCGCGCCTTCTAAACTGCCCGGGGCCCTGGCTACTCTTAATCCACCCATGCGTATATTATATACTGGACCCCATATATTGCTACATACAGTATATACTGGGCCCTGTATATTGCTCCATACAGTACTGTATATCCTGGGTCCCATATATTGATCCACAGAAAAATGGCCCTATGTAGTGTATAATGGGCCCCCATATATTGCTTCATACAGTATATTGACCCCATATAGTATATAATTAGCCACATATATTGCTCCATACAGTATAATGGCCTCATATAGTGTATAATAGGCCACATATATTGCTCCATACAGTATAGAATGGGCCCCATATATTGGTCCATACAGTGTAATGGCCACATATAGTATATAATATATTGCTCCATATAGTATATACTAGGCCCCGTATATTGCTGCACAGTATATGGCCCCATATAATATATAAAGGGCCACATTTTTTGCTCCATACTGTATATACTGGGCCTCAAATATTGATCCATACAGTATATACTGGGCCCCATATATTGCTGCACAGTATAATGGCCCCATATAGTATATATTGGGCCCCATATATTGGTCCATACAATATATATTGGGCCCCATATATTGCTCCATATAGTATAATGGCTTGAAATAGTATATAATAGGCCCAATATATTGATCCATACAATATAATGGCCCCATATAGTATATAATAGGCCCCATATATTGCTCCATACAGTATATAATGGGCCCCATATATTACTCCATACAGTATATACTGGGCCCCATATATTGCTCCATACAGTAAAATGTCCCCATATAGTATATAATGGGCCCCATATATTGCTTTCTACAGAATATACTGGGCCCCATATATTGCTCCATACAGTATACTGGCCACATATAGTATATAATAGGCCCAATAAATTGCTCCATACAGTATAATGGCCACATATAGTATATAACGGGCCCCATATATTGCTACAAACAGTATATACTGGGCCCCATATATTGCTGCACAGTATAATGGCCCCATATAGTATCTAATGGGCTCCATAAAATGCTAAATACAGTATAATGGCCCCATATAATATATAATGGGCCCCATATATTGCTCCATACAGCATAGTGGACCCATATAGTGCTCCATATAGTATAATGACCACATATAGTATATAATAGGCCCCATATAGTGCTCCATACAGTATAATGGGCCCCATATATTGCTCCATAAAGTATATACTGGGCCAGATGAATTATTCCATACAGTATAATTGCCCCGTATAGTATATAATGGGCCCCATATATTGCTCCATACAGTATAATGGCTCCATAAAATATATACTGGGCCCCATATATTGCTCCATACAGTATAATGGCCCCATATAATATATAATGGGCCCCATATATTGCTCCATACAGTATATACGGGGCCCCATATATTGATCCACAGTATAATGGCCCCATATAGAATATAATGGCCCACATATATTGCTCCATACAGTATAATGGCCCCATATAGTATATAATAGGCCCCATATATTGCTCCAAACAGTATATACTGGGCCCCATATATTGCTCCATACAGTATATACTGGGTCCCATATATTGCTCCATATAGTATATACTGGGCCCCATATATTGCTCCATACATTCTAATGGCCTCATATAGTATATAATGGTCCCCATATATTGCTCCATACAGTATAATGGCCCCATATGATATATAATGGGCCCCATATATTGCTCCATACAGTATATACTGAGCCCCAGATATTGCTCCACAGTATAATGGCCCCTTATAATATATAAAGGGCCAATTTTTTTGCTTCATACTGTATATACTGGGCCCCATATATTGCTCTACACAGTATATACTGAGCCCCATATATTGCTGAACAGTATGGACACCCGGCCGCCCCCTGGCGGCTGAGGACCGAGTGTGGACACCCGGCCGCCGGGCGGCTGGGGACTGAGTATAGATTCCAGGCCGCCAACGCAGCCATGACATGGTGGCCAGATTCCGCCTTCACAAGCCTAAAAGGCCCAATTTCAAGTGGTAGCAAGCAGTATGGTATTGCAGCCTGGGGGTGGGTGGGTGGTTGGCTGCATATTTGCGCTTGCATTGCAAGGAATGGGGGAGGTACAAATTGAACACTGCCCTGGTCACGGGGATAGTTGCAAGTCTGCATCTTCTGATGCGGCAAGGATGACTTCTGATGGGCACACTTTTAGGCAGTGACCTGGGTGTCAGAGATGCTTCCAGGGGTCTTCCCCATGCTGTTCCCATGTCTTTTCAGCACTGTATGCATGTGTCACACAGCACATGGCCAGATAAGGTTGTAAAATGTTAAAATGACATTTCCCGGTGAATGCATTTGTCACGGTTGAAAGCAATGCAAAGGTGCAAAAACGCATCAAAAACGCTACGTGTGAACATAGCCCAAGGTGTGGAGGAGTATTTTATTTTTTTTTTGGGGGGGGGGGTATTTATTTTACCTTATACACAAGTCTTCTTTACCCTGGAAAGGAAGTTCCTTAACATATTTCACAGGAAAGCACTTTCAGTTTCGTTTTTGAACGTTTTGTGAGCCCGTAAAAGTGGCTTAATACCTCTGACCACGTTGTTGACAGCAGTGACCTGGGGGTCAGAAATGCTTCCTGGGGCGATCCCCATGCTGTCCCCATGCCATTTGAGCACTGTCACTATCGTTTTGGGCACTTATTAGGCTTTTAAAAGACTGCCGGGGGTGCCGCGCCAAAAATGCTGGGGTCTGCCATAGACTAACATTGGGCTCGTTGCTCGGGTCGAGAACCTGAGTATCACGGCGAGCTCGGCCCGAGCTTCGAGCACCCGAGCATTTTAGTGATCGCTCAACACTAGTCTCTGCATCTTTCAAAAAAAACATGATTGTTCTGCAGGACAAGGCTCCAGCTCAGCATCAAAGTCTCCACTGCTCGGCTGCCAGGAAGGGCCTTAAAGAGGAAAAAATATGGACACGGACCTAAGCCCTGATGAGAAATTGTGGGCCTTTCTTAAATTGGGGATTTACGGTGAAGGAAAATAAACACTTTTCTGAATGGTGTCTGGGGCTGTGGACGGTGTTGCCCAAAAAGTTCTTTGTCAACATATGAAGAAACTGACAGACTCCATGGATGGAGCTTATGGATGTTATTGAAAAAATGGATGACTATATTATTATATTGGTCACTGATATTTTTTTTAAATGTCAGAAATGTATTTTTAGACATTATGAGCTGTTCGGTTATTTTTCTCACTTTAACGGATGAAAATAAATAATTGAGATGGGAAAATTTATGTTTTTCATTTAGTTGCCCAATAATTCTGCACACAGAGATATTCTCCTAAGAAAGACAAAACCTCACTTTTACTTTTTTCAAAAATATTCAGGGTTCAGGTCTATTAACCTTTGGGATTGACAGATAGCACTGGAGAAGTTCAATAATAAAATGAATCATCAAAAATACAAATTGTGCACAAAGTATATATATATACACATCAGCAAAACATTGGATCGATATCCTCCTAATTTGATATCTATCTATTTCATATCTATATTTATCTATGTATCCATCTATCTATCTCATCTATCTACTTATCTGTCACTGTGACATCACGATACATTCTATGTCACAGTGATGTGATGACATCATCACATTCTATATCCCAGTGTTACAGCCCAGGGGAAATCACTGCCTCACAGACTTACAGGGGTGAGGGAGTACCTTTTGTTTTTCGTGACAAACGAAGCAAAAATTTATTCTAAAATGGATAAAGAGAGAAGACGAGCCCAAAGAGATCGGGTTCTGAGAGAGAGGAGAGGAATAAATGAAGAGCAGGTATTGTTGTTCGCTTTAGGGCGAAAAGACATTAATCTACCGGACATGGACACTGACGCCTCAGAAATGGCGTCCAAACGACAAAATCTAGAGAAAATGAGAAAGTCCAAAAGACATGAGAGCCTTACACAGAGAAGGAACATGGAGAACCTCATGGAGTCTGACTCTGCTGCCTCCGCTGAGCTTCAGGGGGCCATTCTTATCTCCTTGAAAAAAATCGGAGATCTGGTCCCTGAAATAAGGAAGAGGAATAAAGAAGCCATCCTCAATAAGCGGAGAAACATCAGCGCAGAGTTAGAGCTGGAGGAAGTTCTCCAAGAAACTCCAAGACAGGTCTCATCCAGATCTGAAAGACAAGACACCCTGAACCTGCAAAGAGCGGCAGCCCAGAAAAGAATGAGGAACAGCAGAGACTGGGTTGTCCAATGCAGGAGGCATCTGACCTATGCCAAACCCATCATTAATGGGAATGGTGCCCTATGGAGATCCCACTCATCAACCAAAACCATCTCCATCCCGGATTTTCTGTTCCATCTGAGTGTTTCTTCACCAGAGAGATCAATGGATAAAGATGAACCAGGTAAGAAATAATCTTACTCAGTATAATAAGACTGTGGGTGAGGGGGATTATCCTCCTAATATTAAGTACAGGCCTCAATTATCAATGCTGACTAATGGAAGAACTGTCCTTGTCGCCCGTAGCAACCAGTCACCTTTCAGTGTTCTATAGAATGTTAAGAAATGGAATCTGTGCTGTGAATCGTTGCTATGGGCAACAGGGACATTTTTGCTATTAGACAGTTTTGATAAACGAGAGACCAAATATTAGACATTTCCTGCTCATTTACATAGTTCTGTTTAAAATTATAATATATGCGCTGGAGCTATATCTATTAACCCCTCCTTGACCGGGCAATCTTTCATTTTTCTCCTCCCATCTTCCAAAAGCTATAACTTTTTTCCCTTTGTCTTCCAGTATAGCCACACGTGGGCTTATTTTTTTTTAGTGGGCCGAGTTGTGGTTGTGAACGACACAATTTATTTTGTCATTCAATGTTTTAGAAAACAGGGAAAAAAATCAAAGTGTGGTAAAATTGTGGGGAAAAAAGGGGGATTCTGACATTGTTTTTTTTATTGTGTCCATTGTGTGGTCAGAATGACCCCATCAAGTGATTCTCCATGTCAGAGACCATTGTGCTAATGCTGAACATGCAGAGGTTTTCTTTTTACTTAAGTGGTGAAAATTAGAAATTTATTAGAAAAAACATTGATTTGAGTCTCCATATTCTGAGACATTGTAACTTTGTGATTTTGATACCTGGATGGCGCAGTGTAAGGGCTTCTTTATTGTGGAGGAAGCTGTAGCTTTTATTAGATCTTTCTTGGGTAGAAAGGACATGGTGATATCTTTCTATTGCAATTTCTAGATAAATATGGCGCCTCTAAAAAACCCAATTTTGATGTTTCAATTTTTTTCTCATTTTAATATTTACTGTTTGGGATAATTATTTTTATATTTTTGTATATCCCTCTTATACTAACATAGTAATCCCAGTTATGCTTATTTTTCATTTTTTTAATTATTATTATTAATTGGGAAAGTTGTGTGATTCTAATTATATTATGTTTTTCAAATTATTATTTTATTTTTTTATTATTTTTTATTTAATTTTTTAGTCTCTTTAAAAGACATGAACCTGTGATTTTCTGATCGCTTGCACTATATACAGTGATGGAACTGTATCGCTGTATATGGCTTTATTAACGTTGTCATAAGAAATTAAACCAGGCTGGTCTGAACAGGAGGACGAAAGCGAAGCACAAGGTTTTTCAGCAGGCCCAGATAGTCATTATAACCAATTAACCCCTTGCAATTGTGTCCTGGTAGGGGCTAATGGGTGCTGATGCGCATAAATCGGCAATCACTTCATTTAAATACCGCTGTCAGCATTGAAATGGTTAAACTGCAGTAATCAGCATGTGCTCCAGTTGCTGCTGTTATAGGCAGGTGGCAGCTATGCAATACGGTTGGTGTCAGCCTGGTAAAATGCAGGCTCAGCTCCTGAATCCGCTCCATACATTTACCGCACAACATGACAAACATTTCCATTATGTGATCTCAAAGAGATTAACAAATCTTGTATCATCTCAGCAGGTGGAAGCCTTATGATGCCCTCTGACGTAGGGAACATGCCAGCACAAGACCTTGCTGATGCCAGACCCGTTACTTTAACCCAGAGAGAATTGGTTAACATAGAAAATCCTATTAACTTTCGCCACCTTGAAATCCTCAAAGTTGTTGGAGAGGGAAATTTCGGAAAGGTAAGTGTGAATTTCTCCTCCTCCGTGCTCCCCAATGTATCCTGCACCAGATACACAGGAGGATATACATATTCATTACAGGATGTTAATATGTAATGGTGATTGGGATAAACCAGTGATCCATTATACAGATCCCTATAATAGATGGGATTTTGGTCTGATCGCCTGTGATTTTTCTCCAGGTCCTCTTGGCATCAGATATGTTCAGCGGAGAACTGCTGGCTATTAAAGCCATAGACAGGAATTATTGTGATGAAGCCACAATCTCTAAAGAGTTAAAGGTGCTGAGTATGGCCACCGACTGCCGCTTCATAACATCTCTGCGGGGGTTTATGGAGGTACCAACAGAATATATAATAGCCATGGAGTATATTGCCGGAGGAGATCTGTCTGTCCACATGGCAAAATCGATGAAATTTGATATGGAAACATCAAGGTAAATGTCTTAGACTGAATCATAATATTCTACTGCCCATACATTGTGGTCCTAGAGTGTATGTAACCACTGATCCATCCTCTACTTTCTACTCCACAGACTCTTTGCGGCAGAAATGGTTTGCGGACTCCAGTTCCTCCATGAACACGGCGTGATACATTGGTAATCAGTTCATCTTCATAAATCTCTGTTGTCTCCTTACATATCTATTGTAGAAAGTTCTGTTCATGAATTATCCTCACAATCATGTCTGATCATTTTTCCCTGCAGTGACCTGAAGCCTCAGAACATCCTCATCCATGACACCGGACACATAAAGATCGCGGACTTTGGCTTATCAGCCGTGAATGTGGTCGATGAGGTCCTATTGGAGGATACTGTTGGCACGAATGGTTACATCGCACCGGAGGTAAGGAACATCCCTGTGTGATTGATGCCGATAGTAGGACTGAGTATTAATCTGAGGATCCTGCTCATATCTAATCACAGACCGGTCCTCATGGCCTCTGTGTGTAAATCCCCTCCCCGATATAGTAATCTCCTATCTTATGTTCCCACAGATAATGGATGAAGAAAGCTTCAATCATAAGGCAGATTCCTTTTCATTTGGTGTCATCCTGTACATGATGATTGTGGGGAAAAAGCCGTTCTATAGCAGTGGTTTGCTGGATCAATACCACTGGTCTCTGCAGGTGGACGTCCCAGATTTTCCAGACTGGATGCCCAGCGATGCACTTGACATCTTAGAAGGCGTAAGTAGGATCAGAAGAAGAAGGATGATGAGGGACTATAAAGAAAGCTAGAAGATAAGATGCGGACAGTCCATGGACATTGTGTAATAACGTATCAATAATAATATATAATATAATGATTAATGGTCTCTCTCATTTTCCAGCTTCTCTGCAAAACTCCATCTGCCCGGTATGCTATATCATCCTTCATCCGAGAGCGCCCATTCTTCCTCTCCATAAACTGGAGCGACGTGGAGTCCGGCGAAGCCGACCCACCATTCAAATTTGATGAAAATGTAAGTATAGCACATAGGGACATCCATAGTGTTATCTGTGCCCAGTAACACACATATCCACTATACACCTTATCATTATATCCCCCAGTATACATTATATATGTGAGGAGACGATTCTCAGACATGTATATTTATCATCTTAAGATGGAGAAAAGCGGCACTCACCCCAAAGTGGCACTCACCATTACTTCTTTATTAATCTGCTGTAAAACATATCGGCAGGGAGAGAATGCCGCTTTTCTCTCTTTTTGACTGCAATTGCTTCCAAGTCTGGGGTGTATTTAGCTGAGCTCCCGTGTGGTTCATGAACCCTTTTTTAAATGTGCAACCTTCAACATTGTAATCTCCTCCCAGACTTTATGATAGTGCAGAATCGCTTCTCTTTCTTTATTGTGAATATATTTCTCTTCTTACAGGAGGATTAGGCTGATAAAAATCAGCCCCATTCCAGTAACATCTAGGAATGAAGCTTTCCATTACTCGGAAGAGACAACTAAACTGGACTTTCTTATTTACCGGACTTTGACAAACCTACCGAGCTTCCACCCCATAACAGCCACGTAGATTCGAGCACCAAACATCCAGGGATTTAGTCCGATCGCCATATTTGGGGTCAGGAAGGAATTTTTTTCCCCTGATATGAGGATTATACAACAACTAGTCCTCAGGGTTATTTTTCGCCTTCCTCTGGATCAACATAGCAAGTAATTAAAGGCTGAAATTGAAGGACTTCTTTCAGCCATACTTGCTATGTTACCATCTGAACGACTCATCTACAATGTGGTGGTAAGAAGACGACTACCGAATATGGACAAAGAGAAGGCAGTGGCTGCTCCTTCTCCACCGGATATGGACAGAGAGAAGGCAGCGGCTGCTCCTTCTCCACCAGATATGGAAAAAAAGAAGGCAGTGGCTGCTCCTTCTCCACCGGATATGGACAGAGAGAAGGCAGCGGCTGCTCCTTCTCCACCAGATGTGGAAAAAAAGAAGGCAGCGGCTGCTCCTTCTTAAAATTGGCCAAGTAAAGAGAGGTGGAAGCGGCTGCTCCTTCTCACACTTGGCCATGTAGCGACAGAAGGATGCGGCTGCTCCTTCTGCTACCAGGCCATGGACAGACAGAAGGTAGCGGCTGCTCCTTCTACTACCTAGCCATGGTCAGACAGAAGGCCATATGGTTGATCGCGGTGCTCTAGGAATCCAGGAAAACTCCAACTTCACAGATCACACGTCACACATTCCTGCTCTTCTCCTCTCCGTCATGTGTGATCCAGACCTGGATGTCCAAAAGCAGCTCAAGTGCAACCAAAGGCCTGAAGAGCGGAATCATCATCTGCTCCTTTCTATAGAAAGTGACTGTATCTACAGACTTTCTTTTTTCATCTTTGCATATAATTAACAACTTATATGCACAAATAAATATATTGAACATCTATGTTGATTCTGGTTAGATTCTTCTCATATACAGAACTGCTTTTTGGTATTTTTATTAATATCATGATGACCTAATGTAATTGTGGATGGGTTGAATATCTCACAAACATTTCTGCATAGAGTAAAATATTTACGTTTTAAAAAAGAGATGAGAGAATTTAATCTTCTCAAACTGTAAAAGAATCCTCACTCACTAAAATGTGTATTATTTTGTAATTCACTTCTGTGCAGATACAGCCGGCCTCTATTTTACTACACTGTAAAGAATCATCAAAAGGTTAAAAATAAAAATGTAAAAAATATACTTATCTTACTGCTCCCCCAGAAGCATTACTTCTGGAGAAGTAGAAGGGCAAGTCGCCTCAAGCCCCTCACTCCGAGGAGCCCACCCAAAGCTTAACAATATCGGTGTGGGCGTAAAGCTGATACAGAAAGACTTGATACAGAATGCCAGGGTGACACACTAAAGACCCCCATAGCAGGGATAAGGGGGATAGAGCGACATGATGAAGTCATCACTCTGTGACTCTGATGTCCCGTGCGTGCCTCTGCATGATGAGATCACCATGTTGGTCTACCTGTGACTAGCTACTGTCTGCCGGCGGACTCACTAGGATTCAGTGCTAGGTAAGTATATTATGTTTATGGTTTTTTTATTAATACTTATAATTGGACTGACTGTGGTGGCATCATACAGTGTGGGGACTAGTGTGGAGTATCATACAATATGGGGGGCATTATACTGTGGACAGTAAGCTGTGGGGGGGACATATGGTATGAGAGCTTTATATTGTGTGAGGACTCATGTGGTGGTATCATACAGTGTGGAAACTAATGTGGGGGCCATCATACAATGCCATCATACAAGACCATAATAACTGGCGGGTGTATAATATAATTTAGGGACTAATGTGGGGGCCATCATACAATGTTGGGTGCATCATACTGTTTATAAAAGGCTGTGGGTTCTGTTATACAGTTGGGGACTACTGAGGGGGTATCATACAATGTGTGTGCTACTGTGGGGGCCATCATACAATGTTGGGTTCATCATACTGTTTATAGGAAGCTGTACGGGCGATCATGTACTGTGGGGACTACTGAAGGATATCATGCAACGTGGGGGCTACTGTGCGGGCCAATGTTGGGGGCATTATATTGTGTACAATAAGCTGTTGGGGGATAATATAGTATGGGTGGCTTTATACTAGGTGAGGACTGCTGAAGGGGCCATCATACAATGTTGGGTTCATCATACTGTCTATAGAAAGCTGTTGGGACTATTGTGAAGACACGGGGTCTTCCATGGGCATAATACTACTAGGAAAACACAGGGTTAGGGTTAAACAGTGTAGCAATACTTTATTGAACCAAGTGAACAGGTGATTCCAACCTTTATATCTCCGGGTTTATCCATGGGTTCCAAGTGACCGGATGGTCCCAACATGGCTAACAAAAACATATATAGTATATAATGGGCCCCATTATTGCTCCATACAGTATATACTGGGCCCCATTTATTGCTCCATACACTATAATGGCCCCATATAGTATATAATAGGCCCCATATATTGCTCTATGCAGTATAAAGGCCCCATATAGTATATAATAGGTTCCTTATATTGCTCCATACAGTATATAATGGGCCCCATATATTGCTCCATACAGTATATATGTGGTACCACAGGGGTCTGGTTGCCACAGTAATAGAAATATTATGTCTGAGAGCAAGTGGGAGGTTTCTCTGGTCAGGAGCCCTGAGCATGCAACACTGCCCGCCCAGACCTGGGAGGGGAGGAATCTTCCCTTATAAACTGGGTCTGGGGCGGGATTAGGGGAGTCAGAGCCTGGAGAGGGAAAGTAAGAACCAGGAGCTCTGTAGGAACAGTAGCTGAATACCAGGGGCTGGAGCTGTGCAGAGTTCGCCCTGGTTGACATGGAGTCCGAGGCTGTGGGGACATCCAGGTCCAGCAGCAGAATCCAACCGGCAGGGGATTCCATGTCCTCTGGCCATAGAACCCGGAGGCACGGTCACAAGCAAGGGACCAGCAACGCCATTGTGAAGCGGAGGCTAACAGAAGGCCCCAAGTCACCGGCCATACGGGTGAGCACCACACGGTATACTCAGGGACGTGGGCTACTTCTACCCGCATAGAGCAAGGTAGCCAGGAAAGAGTGCAGATAGACGGGGAGGCCTACAACTCCACCTGGCCAGGGGGAGATCCTGCTTGCTCACAGACTGACCAGGCCCCTACTGCTAACCAGTACTCCCGGGAGGGTCTGCTTTATACCATCAGTAAAGACCCTGAACTGCACCACACGTCTCTGTGTTTCATCGCCGCACCAGCACCATCAGTACTGGGACGCTCACACCATCACTCCCATCATCTCTCACATTAGCTGCCCTGAGGCAATACTTCTCCCGTGGGCAGTTATCCCATACTCGGCTGCGCAAACAACATCAGCCTCAGCGGTCTGCAGCGCAGCGGCGGTCCCCACTGACCGCAATCCACGGGTGGCGTAGTCGGACATTGTTATTACCTAAGACTGCCACTGGTTTGACCACCCTGGGCACGGACCGGGTCACCGCCACACTGAGACTACAACCCCCAGCGATCCGGCTCCGGGTATCCCCTGCACAACACTGGCCCAGGGGGCGCGTCATATACTGGGTCCTCTAAATTGCTCCAAACAATATAAAGGCCCCATGTAGTATATAATGGGCCAAATGTATTGCTCCATACAGTATATACTGGGCCCCATAAATTGTTCCATACAGTATAATTGCCCCATATAGTATATAATGGGCTCCATGTATTGCTCTATACAGTATATACTGGGCCACATAAATTGTTCCATACAGTATAATATCTCCATATAGTATATAATGGGCCCCATATATTGCTCCATATAGTATAATGGCCCCATATATTGTATAATTGGCCCCATATATTGATTCACAGTATAATCGCCCTATATAGTATATAATGGGCCCCATATATTACTTCATAAAGTATAATGGCCCCATATAGTATATAATAAGCCCCACATATTGCTCCATACAGTATAATGGCCTCATACAGTATATGACAGGCCCCATATATTGCTCCATACAGTATAATGGCAACATATATTATATAATGGGCACAATATATTGCTCCATACAGTATATACTGGGCCCATATATTGCCCCATACAGTATAATGGCCCCATATATTATATAATGGGCCCAATATATTGCTCCATACAGTATATACTGGGCCCTAGATACTGCTCCATACAGTATAATGGCCACATATAGTATATAATAGGCCCCATATATTGCTCCATAAAGTGTAATGGCCACATATAGTATATATGGGCCCCATATATTGCTCCATACAGTATATACTGGGCCCCATATATTGCTGCAAAGTATAATGGCCCCATATAATATATAAAGGGCCACATTTTTTGCTCCATACTATATATACTAGGCCCCATATATGGCTCCATACAGTATATACTGGGCCCCATAAATTGATCCATACAGTATAATGGTCACATATAGTGTATGATGTGCCCAATATATTGCTCCATACAGTATATACTGGGCCCCATATAATGCTGCACAGTATAATTGCCACATATAGTATATAATGGGCTCCATAAATTGCTCAATACAGTATAATGGCCCCATATATTATATAATGGGCCCAATATATTGCTCCATACAGTATATACTGGGCCCTAGATAATGCTCCATACAGTATAATGGCCACATATAGTATATAATGGGCCCATATATTGCTCCATACAGTATTTACTGAGCCCCATATATTGCTGCAAAGTATAATGGCCCCATATAATATATAATGGGCCACATTTTTTGCTCCATACTGTATATACTGGGCCACATAGAGTATATACTGGGCCCCATGAATTGATCCATACAGTATAAGGGTCACATATAGTATATGATGTGCCCCATATATTTCTCCATACAGTATATACTGGGCCCCATATACTGCTGCAGGGTATAATTGCCCCATATAGTATATAATGGGCTCTATAAATTGCTCCATACAGTAAAATGGCCCCATATAATATATAATGAGCCTCATATATTGCTCCATACTATATAATGGCCCCATATAGTGCTCCATACAGTATAATGACCACATATAGTGCTCCATACAGTATAATGGGCCCCATATATTGATCCATGCAGTATATACTGGGCCCCATAAATTGTTCCATACACTATAATTGCCACGTAAAGTATTATATAATGGGCCCCATATATGGCTCCATACAGTATATACTGGGCGCCATATATTGCTCCATACACTATAATGACCCCATATATTATATAATGGGCCCCATATATTGCTCCATATAGTATATAATGGACCCCATAAATTGATCCATACAGTATAATGGCCCCATATAGTATATAATGGGCCCTATGTATTGCTCCATACAGTATAATGGCCCCATATAGTATATAATGGGCCCCATATATTGCTCCATGCAGTATATAATGGGCCACATATTGCTCCATACAGTATAATGACCACATATAGTATATAATGGGCCCCATATATTGATCCACAGTATAATGGCCCCATGTAGTATATAATGGGCCTCACACATTGCTTCCTACAGTATAATGGCCCAAAATAGTATATAATATGCCCCATATATAGCTCCATACAGTATATAATGGGCCCTATATATTGCTCCATACTGTATATACTGGGCTCCATACAGTATATACTGAGCCCCATATATTGCTTCACAGTATAATGGCCCCTTATAATATATAAAGAGAAACTTTTTTGTTCCATACTGTATATAATGGGCCTAATATGTTACTCCATACAGTATAATGGTCACATATAGTATATAATGGGACCCATATATTGCTGCACAGTATAATGGCCCCATTTAGTATAAAATGGGCTCCATAAATTGATAAATACAGTATAATGGCCCCATATAATACATAATGGGCCCCAGATATTGCTTCATACAGCATAATGGCTCCATACAGTATATACTGAGCCCCATATGTTGCTCCATACAGTATAATGGCCCCATATAGTATATAATAGGCCCCATATATTGCTCTATACTGTATATAATGGGCCCAATATATTGCTCCATACAGTATAATGGTCACATATAGTATATAATGGGCCCCATATAATGCTGCACAGTATAATGGCCCCATATAGTATAAAATGGGCTCCATAAATTGCTAAATACAGTATAATGGCTCCATATAATATATAATGGGCCCCATATATTGCTCCATACAGCATAATGGCCCCATATAGAGCTCCATACAGTAAAATGACCACATGTAGTATATAATAGGCCCCATATAGTACTCCATCCAGTATAATGGGCCCCATATATTGCTCCATACAGTATATACTGGGCCCGATAAATTGTTCCATACAGTATATACTGGGCCCCATATATTGATCCACAGTATAAAGGCCCCATATACTATATAATGGGCCCCATATATTGCTCCATACAGCATAATGGTCCCATATATTATATAATGGGCCCCATATATTGCCTATACAGTATAAACTGGGCCCCATATATTAATCCACAGTATCATGGCCCGATATAGTATATAATGGGCCCCATATATTGCTTCATAAAGTATATTGGCCCCATATAGTATATAATGGTCGACATATATTGCTCCAAACAGTATCATGGCCCCATATAGTATATAATAGGCCCCATATATTGCTCCACACAGTATATAATGGGCCCCATATATTGCTCCATACAGTATATACTGAGCCCCATATATTGCTGCACAGTATAATTTCCCCTTATAATATATAAAGGGCCACATTTTTTCCTCCTACTGTATATATTGGGCCCCATTTATTGCTCCATACAGTACATACTGGGCCCCATATATTGCTGCACAGTATAATGGCCACATATAGTATATAATGGGCCCCATATATTGCTTCATACAGTATAATGGCCAAATATAGTATTTAACGGCCCACATATATTGCTCCATACAGTAAAATGGCCACATATAGTATATGATAGACCCCATATAGCACAAAATAGGCCCGATATATTGCTCCATATAATATAATGGCCACATATAGTATATAATGGGCCCCATATATTGCTCCATACAGTATATACTGGGCCCCATATATTGCTCCATACAGTATATACTGGGACCCATATATTGCTGCACAGTATAATGGCCCCATATAGTATATAATGGGCTCCATACATTTCTAAATGCAGTATAATGGCCCCATACAATACATAATGGGGCCGATATATTGCTCCATACAGTATAATGACCACATATAGAATATAATAGGCCCCATATATTGCTCCATACAGTATAATGGCACCATATAGTATATAATAAGCCCTATATATTGCTCCATACAGTATAATTGGCCCTGGGTAGTGCTCCATATAGCATAATGGCCCCATATAGTGCTCCATACAGTATAATGACCACATATAGTATATAATCGGCCCCATATAGTGCTCCATACAGTATAATGGGCCCCATATATTGCTCCATACAGTATATACTGGGCCCCATATATTGATCCACAGTATAATGGCCCCATATAGTATATAATGGGCCCCATGAATTAATCCATACAGTATATAATGGGCCCCATATATTGGTCCATACAGTATAACGGCCACATATAGTATATAATAGGCCCCATATATTGCTCCATACAGTATAATGGCCCCATATATTATATGATGGGCCCCATATATTGCTCCATACAGTATAATGGCACCACATATTATATAATGGGCCCCATATATTGCTCCATACAGTATATACTGGGCCCCAAATGTTGCTACACAGTATAATGGCCCCATATATTATATAAAAGGCCCCATATTTTGCTCCATACTGTATATACTGGGCCCCATATATTTCTCCATACAGTATATACTTGGCCCCATAAATTGATCCATACAGTATAATGGTCACATATAGTATATGATGTGCCCCATATATTGCTCCATAAAGTATATACTGGGCCCCATATACTGCTGCACAGTATAGTTGCCCCATATAGTATATAATGGGCTCCATAAATTGCTCCATACAGTATAATGGCCCCATATAATATATAGTGGGTCTCATTTTTTGCTCCATACAATACAATGGCCCCATATAGTGCTCCATACAGTATAATGACCACATATAGTGCTCCATACAGTATAAAGGGCCCCATATATTGCTCCATACAGTATATACTGGGCCCCATAAATTGTTCCACACAGTATGATTGCCCCATATAGTAAATAAGGGGCCCCATATATTACTCCATACAGTATAATGGCTATATACAGTATATACTGGGCCCCATATATTGCTCCATACAGTATATACTGGGCCCCATATATTGCTGCACAGTATAATGGCCCCATATAATAAATAAAGGGCCACATTTTTTGCTTCATACTGTATATACTGGGCCTCATATATTTCTCCATACAGTATATACTGGTCACCATAAATTGATCCATACAGTATAATGGCCCCATAGAGTATATAATGAGCCCTATGTATTGCTCCATACAGTATAATGGCCCTATATAATATATAATGGACCCCATACATTGCTCCATACAGTATAATTGCCCCATATATTGCTCCATACAGTATAATGGCACCACATATTATATAATGGGCCAAATATATTGCTCCATACAGTATATACTGGGCCACATATATTGCTGCACAGTATAATGGCCCCATATAATATATAAAGGGCCACAATTTTTGCTCCATACTGTATATACTTTGCCCCATATATTGCTCCATACAGTATAATGGCCACATATAGTATATAATAGGCCCCATATATTGCTCCATACAGTGTAATGGCCACATATAGTATATAATAGGTCCCATCTATTGCTCCATACAGTGTAATGGCCACATATATACTATATAATGGGCCCCATATATTGCTCCATACAGTATATACTGGGCCCCATATGTTGCTACACAGTATAATGGCCCCATATATTATATAAAAGGCCCCATATTTTGCTCCATACTGTATATACTGGGCCCCATAAATTGATCTATACAGTATAATGGTCACATATAGTATATGATGTGCCCCATATATTGCTCCATACAGTATATACTGGGCCCCATATACTGCTGCACAGTATAATTGCCCCATACAGTATATAATGGGCTCCATAAATTGATCCATACAGTATAATGGCCCTATATAATATATAGTGGGTCCCACATATTGCTCCATACAATATAATGGCCCCATATAGTGCTCCATACAGTATAATGACTACATATAGTGCTCCATACAGTATAAAGGGCCCCATATATTGCTCTATACAGTATATACTGGGCTCCATAAATAGTTCCACACAGTATAATTGTCCCACATAGTATATAATGGGCCCTATATATTACTCCATACAGTATAATGGCTACATACAGTATATACTGGGCCCCATATATTGCTCCATACAGTATATACTGGGCCCCATATATTGCTGCACAGTATAATGGCCCCATATAATAAATAAAGGGCCACATTTTTTGCTCCATACTGTATATACTGGGCCTCATATATTTCTCCATACATTATATACTAGGCACCATAAATTGATCCATACAGTATAATGGCCCCAAATAGTATATAATGGGCCCTATGTATTGCTCCATACAGTATAATGGACCTTAATAATATATAATGGGCCCCATATATTGCTCCATACAGTATATACTGGGCCCCATATACTGCTGCACAGTATAATTGCCCCATATAGTATATAATGTGCTCCATTAATTGCTCCATACAGTGTAATGGCCCCATATAATATATAATGCGTCTCATATATTGCTCCATACAATATAATGGCCCCATATAGTGCTCCATACAGTGTAATGACCACATATAGTGCTCTATATAGTATAATGGGCCCCATATATTGCTTCATACAGTATATACTGGACCCCATAAATTGCTGCACAGTATAATGGGCCCCATATATTGCTGCACAGTATAATGGCCCCATATAATACATAAAGGGCCATATTTTTTGCTCCATACTGTATATACTGGGCCTCATAAATTGCTTCATACAGTATAATTGCCCCATATATTGCTCCATACAGTGTAATCGCAACATATAGTATATAATGGGCCCCATATATTGCTCCATACAGTATAATGGCCCCATATAATATATAATGGGTCTCATATATTGCGACATACAATATAATGGCCCCATATAGTGCTCCATACAGTATAATGACCACATATAGTGCTCCATACAGTATAATGGGCCCCATATATTACTCCATACAGTATATACTGGGCCCCATAAATTGTTCCACACAGTATAATTGCCCCGTATAGTATATAATGGGCCCCATATATTACTCCATACAGTATAATGGCTCCGTACAGTATATACTGGGCCCCATATATTGCTCTATACAATATATACTGGGCCCCATATATTGCTGCACAGTATAATGGCCCCATATAATATATAAAGGGCCACATTTTTTGCTCCATACCGTATATACTGGGCCTCATATATTGCTCCATACAGTATATGTAGCACCCTGAGGATTCGGCTGCTACAGGGGTATTGCACCTCAACCCAGAGGTGTGATATTCCACTCCCGGGTAAGGAAGGAGTGTGGAACTGAGCTCAGATAGACTGCATGCACTACATACATCCCATTCCAGAGGAGCAGGCCGACGGCACTCCCACTTAGAAATGTGCAGGTGCGACCGAGCCTGTTCCTGGCTGGAGTGGGAGGGGGGAGGAACATCCCATGTAGTGTAGGGGCAGATAGGGGGAGCAGTCTGGGTAGTGGTAGGAGCTCATTGGGTGCTGGTCACCTGAGCTCACACATAGAGGGATATATAAGGAGGGCACCAACTTAGAATCAGGGTCAGTCAGCTGCAGAGGACAAGTCAGATGCAGAGAGCAGGAAACAGCAGCCCTGGAGAGAGAGAGAGTGGAGTGAAGAAAGACCCAGAGGGGGACAAAGAAGGGACCCAAGAACCCAAATAAGAACACCGGGTGAGGAGTCAGCAAGAGGGTACCGGAACCCAAGCTGGTGGGGGCAAAGACATTCCCCAGCCAGAGACCGGAGACCGTGGGCAGTGTCTGTCACGGTCACCCACTACATTCACCCTGAAGGCACACCACATGGAGGGTCAGGGAACCTGAGGCCAAAGGTTGCCCAACAGAAGGCCCGAGGGAGCTGGATTTAGGTGAATCACTGGAGGGGACGGCTGAAGAAAGGACAGAGGGAGAGCTCAGGGCCACGCTCCGGACTTGTTTGGGGGTTGGCCGGATCCAGGACCTGGTGGACGCAGCACGGCTCGGGAGGTCACTTGGAGCTAGAGTGACCAGGAACATCTGCAGTAAGTAAAGACCCTTAACTGCACTACCCGAGTCTGTCATCATTACCGGCTGCACCGCACCACCACAACCCCCATCCTCTGCGCCTGTCCCCTCTGAGGCTATACCCCTCCCGTTGGGGGTTATCCCACCAAGCTGCGCATCCACCATCAGCCTCAGCGGACCCTGCTGCAGCGGCGGCCACAGTGACCGCATCACAACGGGTGGCGTAGTCGACACAACGAACTTTAATAACATCAGTAAAGACTGCCACATAACACTTAGCTTGACGCCCTGGGCACGGGACCGGGTCACAGCCGCTCGGAGACTACAACCCCCCATCTGATCCGGTGCCGGGTATTCCCCTCAAAAAGGAATATGTCCCAGGGGGCGCGTCAACTTTGGCGTAGTCGGCAGGATTACGTGCCCGCAACACCCGGGTACTGCGTGCCTGAAGAAAAGTGCAAGTTTACCTCAGAAAGGAGTCTCTCGCCGGTTCCGGAGGGTCCACGCCATCGGACTCCATCACCAGTCGTTTCCCGCCGATTGTCCGCCATTTCCAGCTTGTTCCCGCCATCTGCAGAGTTTCCCGCCACTGGGCGACGCTTCCCGCCAAAACCGCAGATTTCCCGCCTTGGAAGAGCAGCGGACGCCATTATGGGCGTGCCAAAGGAGGGCGAGAGGCCACCTCCCATCGTGGGCCGGGACAGAAAATGGCGCCAAAAGTGGAAACCGCCCCCACCAACAGAGACTGTGATGCTGGAGGTGTCTGTCAGCATGAAAGAACTACCCCTGGAGCTGACAGTCACCGAGTTGCCCCGGGACCGCCCTCGAAGTGGGAGGAGACGAAAGAAAAGAGCAAAGATGGGTGTCGCTTGGAGCAGTCTAGAACGAGCGCACCCGGAGGCGAGGTGTCCAGAGCAAGAGCACCCGGAGTCGAGGAGAGAAAGAGTAGACCCGGGAATGGAGCGGCAGCAGTGCAGCACCGGCCCGCTGGCCAGGAGCCTGCAAAAGGAAGAAAGAGGAGAGCAGAGCAGCACCGGCCCGCTGGCCAGGAGCCTGCCGGAAGAAGAGCAGAGCAGCACCGACCCGATGGTCAGGAGCCTGCTAGAGTCAACAACCCCGCTAGGCTTAGCGGAGATCCTGGCGCAGCTTCCCCGAGATCGGGAGTGCGCGCGGAGTGCCCTGGAGGGCCTCGCGGGAAGGATGGCCCGAGTGCAGAGGGAGATCCTGGCGGGGTGGGGCCGGGAGATGGCCCAGCAAGCTGGAATCCGTCCACGGAACCCGCTCCCTTGGAAGAAGACACCGACTACCTCTGCGGATGACGCGGGAGGACCCAAGGCCGGAGACGGCGCAGAAGAGGGAGCGAGACGCATGGCAGCAGGTAAGGGGGATGCCTATACCCCATACCGGAAGACCACTTACCTGCCCCAGCTCCCCGTCGCAGAGCCCGAAAGTCCCCCTGCCGTACCCGAGACCGCCATGACACCGCCACCGACTAGGCCCCGACCGGAAGCCGCCGTCGCGACCCCAGTGACGTCACGCGTCGTGACCCGGAGCGTGGCGAAGGAAGGGAAGCCTCCGGCCTGGTCGCAAGGCCTAGCGTTTCCGGGCGCCGCATCCCCAGCAGAGCCATCTACCTCCGCGGAGCCTCCGGCCTGGTCGCAAGGCCAGGTGGCCCAGGGTGCCGCCGTGTTAACAGTTCCATTTACCTTCCAGATGCCCCAGGCCTGGCCGCAAGGCCTGGGCAACCTGGGCGCCCCCACCATCGCGCCCGCACCCGTAACATCAAGGGTGCCAAATCTGGGAGAGGACCCCTTCAGCCAGCTAGCGTGGCCGGACGGGCGGCCCTTCATCTGGCCCGAAGAATTCTTGGAACTGGAGCGACAAAAGAAGTTAGGTCCCCTGTGTGAGCCCCTGATCCCGGCTCCAAAGCCCGTGACTCGGGTCTCGCCTCCACTAGAAGAAGCCCAATTCGTGTGGGACCCCACGGGAGAAGATTTGATGGGGTTCACCGGAGAGACTCGGGCAGCTGCAGCTGAACGCACAGAGTGTTGCCGTCAACAGCTGGCCGAGTTTAAGAGAGAACGGGAGGAGAGGCGGGTCAGAGAGCAATGGGCCCGGACCCGCAGCGCGGAGCAAAAGAGTCGGACCAGAAGGGACCCCCGTGCAGCAGATCGTCCCCGTACCATCGGGACGGTAATAAAGTTTAATGCGCAGCATGGGTGGGGCTTCATAAAGGACCGGAACACCATGGGTGACGTCTTCGTTACCCGACGGGATGTCGAGTCTCACCTGCCAGAGGGTCACAAAGGCCGTGACCTCTACGTCGGTGACGAGGTAACGTTCACCCGGCACAAGTGTGCCAAGGGACCTTACGCCCTCCACGTGCATCGCCTGACAGAGGAGGAGCTGCGGTGTAGGGAGGAAGAGCCAGAAGACCCGGACGGGTTCAAGGCTAGGAGGTACTACGATTAAGAACAGTAGTAAAGAAAAACTGTATATAGTTACCCGTCGGGGTACCCAAGTAGCCGTAACTACTGAGAAGTTTAGTCCCCGTTGGGACCAGTGAACAGTTTAACCCGTGTGTCCCTTACCCAAACCAGGCTGAGGACTGTGAGCAGCCATCCCTTTCCCTTACCTGGCCGGGGACTGAGAACGGCCAAATTCCCCTGTAAATAGTTGCGCTTCCTAAGGCGCCCCCTACTGGTTTTATAAGGAACTGCTTTGCAAAAGACTGTCGCACTTTACCTGGTCACGAGTTGCACGGTGACCAGAGGAGGAAGAAAGAAAGAGACGACGAGAATGTTATAATGATGTCTATATGAAAAAGTTATATATATATAATATTTTATATGTTTTATATGTTTATAAAAATTTGTATGTTTTGGTGTTTTTGTCTTTGCAGCCCGAGGACGTGCTGTGGTTTACCAGGGGGGAATGTAGCACCCTGAGGATTCGGCTGCTACAGGGGTATTGCACCTCAACCCAGAGGTGTGATATTCCACTCCCGGGTAAGGAAGGAGTGTGGAACTGAGCTCAGATAGACTGCATGCACTACATACATCCCATTCCAGAGGAGCAGGCCGACGGCACTCCCACTTAGAAATGTGCAGGTGCGACCGAGCCTGTTCCTGGCTGGAGTGGGAGGGGGGAGGAACATCCCATGTAGTGTAGGGGCAGATAGGGGGAGCAGTCTGGGTAGTGGTAGGAGCTCATTGGGTGCTGGTCACCTGAGCTCACACATAGAGGGATATATAAGGAGGGCACCAACTTAGAATCAGGGTCAGTCAGCTGCAGAGGACAAGTCAGATGCAGAGAGCAGGAAACAGCAGCCCTGGAGAGAGAGAGAGTGGAGTGAAGAAAGACCCAGAGGGGGACAAAGAAGGGACCCAAGAACCCAAATAAGAACACCGGGTGAGGAGTCAGCAAGAGGGTACCGGAACCCAAGCTGGTGGGGGCAAAGACATTCCCCAGCCAGAGACCGGAGACCGTGGGCAGTGTCTGTCACGGTCACCCACTACATTCACCCTGAAGGCACACCACATGGAGGGTCAGGGAACCTGAGGCCAAAGGTTGCCCAACAGAAGGCCCGAGGGAGCTGGATTTAGGTGAATCACTGGAGGGGACGGCTGAAGAAAGGACAGAGGGAGAGCTCAGGGCCACGCTCCGGACTTGTTTGGGGGTTGGCCGGATCCAGGACCTGGTGGACGCAGCACGGCTCGGGAGGTCACTTGGAGCTAGAGTGACCAGGAACATCTGCAGTAAGTAAAGACCCTTAACTGCACTACCCGAGTCTGTCATCATTACCGGCTGCACCGCACCACCACAACCCCCATCCTCTGCGCCTGTCCCCTCTGAGGCTATACCCCTCCCGTTGGGGGTTATCCCACCAAGCTGCGCATCCACCATCAGCCTCAGCGGACCCTGCTGCAGCGGCGGCCACAGTGACCGCATCACAACGGGTGGCGTAGTCGACACAACGAACTTTAATAACATCAGTAAAGACTGCCACATAACACTTAGCTTGACGCCCTGGGCACGGGACCGGGTCACAGCCGCTCGGAGACTACAACCCCCCATCTGATCCGGTGCCGGGTATTCCCCTCAAAAAGGAATATGTCCCAGGGGGCGCGTCATATATACTCGGCCCCATACATTGATCCATACAGTATAATGGCCCCATATAGTATATAATGGGCCCTATGTATTGCTCAATACAGTATAATGGCCCTATATAATATATAATGGGCCCCATACATTGCTCCATACAGTATAATTGCCCCATATATTGCTCCATACAGTGTAATCGCAACATATAGTATATAATGGGCCCCATATATTGTTCCATACGGTATAATGGCCCCATATAGTATATAATGGGCCCCATATATTGCTCCATACAGTATATACTGGGCCCCATATATTGCTCCATACAGTATATACTGGGCGCCATATATTGCTGCACGGTATAATGGCCCCATACAGTATAAAATGGGCTCCATAAATTGCTCCATACAGTATAATGGCCCTATATTATATATAATGGGCCCAATATATTGCTCCATACAATATAATGGCGCCATATAGTGCTCCATACAGTATAATGACCAAATATAGTATATCATAGGCCTCATATAGTGCTCCATACAGTATAATGTGCCCCATATATTGCCCCATACAGTATATACTGGGCCCCATAAATTGTTTCATACAGTATAATTGCCCCGTATAGTATATAATGGGCCCCATATATTGCTCCATACAGTATAATGGCTCCATACAGTATATACTGGGCCTCGTATATTGCTTCATACAGTATAATGGTGCCATATATTATATAATGGGCCCCATATATTGCTACATACAGTATATACTGGGCCCCATAAATTGATCCACAGTATAATGGCCCCATGTAGTATATAATGGGCCTCATATATTGCTTCATACCATATAATGGCCCCATATAGTATATAATAGGCCCCATATATTGCTCCATACAGTATATAATGGGCCCCATATATTGCTCCATACAATATATACTGGCTCCATACAGTATATACTGAGCCCCATATATTGCTCCACAGCATAATGGCCCCTTTTAATATATAAAGAGAAACTTTTTTGCTCCATACTGGATATACTGGGCCCAATATATTGCTCCATACAGTATAATGACCCCATATAGTATATAATGGGCCCCATATATTGGTCCATACAGTATATACTGGTCCCCCATATATTGCTCCATACAGTATAATGGCTTCATATAGTATATACTGGGCCCCATATATTGCTCCATACAGTATAATGGCCCCATATAGTATATAATAGGCCCCATATATTGCTCCATACAGTATATAATGGGCCCCATATATTGCTCCATACAGTATATACTGGGCCCCATATACTGCTCCATACAGTATAATGGCCCCATATAGTATATAATGGGCCCCATATTTTGCTCCATACAGTATATAATGGGCCCCATATAATGCTCCATACAGTATATACTGGGCCCCATATATTGCTGCACAGTATAATGGCCCCATATAGTTTATAATTGGCTCCATAAATTGCTAAATACAGTATAATGGCCCCATATAATATATAATGGGCTCCATATATTGCTCCATACAGTATAATGGCCCCATATAGTGCTCCATACAGTATATTGACCACATATAGTATATAATAGGCCCCATATAGTGCTCCATACAGTATAATGGGCCCCATATTTTGCTTTATTTTGCTTCATACAGTATAATGGCTCCATATAGTATATAATGGGCCCCATATATAGTTCCATACAGTATAATAGCCCCTTATAGTAAATAATGGGCCCCACATATTGCTCCATACTGTATAATGGTCCCATATAGTGCTCCATACAGTATATACTGGACCCCATATATTGCTCCATAAAGTATAATGGCCCCATATAGTATATAATGAGCCCCATATATTTTTCCATACAGTTTAATGGCCCCTTATATTGCTCCATACAGTGTATAATGGGCCCCATATATTGCTCCATACAGTATAATGGCCCCTTATCTATAATATTACCGGGGATGCGTATCTGAAGCCTTTATAGACAACGCATGCATGACGCGCAGTCTGGCTCCAGGCAGAATCACGCATCCAGCCGTTACAGGTAAGAGGAGTGTATGGCGCGGTATACGTAGACACTGAACGTATACCGCGATCTCCGGCGCCATACTTAGATACTTACCTGACCGGGAGGAGCGTTGCCGCGGCGCCTCTCTATGCCGGAGACCGGGGCAGGAGTAAGGCGTCGGATCGGAAACCAGGATGGGGATGAGGGGTGCCGTGCATACCGGGATTGGGGGTGAGGGGTGCCATGCATACCGGGATTGGGGGTGAGGGGTGCCAAGCATACCGGGATTGGGGGTGAGGGGTGCCATGCATACCGGGATTGGGGGTGAGGGGTGCCATGCATACCAGGATTTGGGGATGAGGGGTGCCATGCATACCGGGATTGGGGGTGAGGGGTGCCAAGCATACCGGGATGAGGGATACCATACAAACCAGGATAGGGATGAGGGATGGGGTACCATGCATACCGGGATAGGGATGAGGAGTACCACACATACCAGGATAGGGATGAGGAGTACCATACAAACCAGGATAGGGATGAGGGATGGGGTACCATGCATACCGGGATAGGGATGAGGAGTACCACACATGCCAGGATAGGGATGAGGAGTACCATACATACCAGGGTTGGGATGAGGGGGTCACGCATACCAGGATTGGGGGTGAGGGGTGCCATGTGACTCGCCCCTTGGGCCGTGGGGCACTCGGATCCGGGCAATAGGGAAACGGTGGGAGTAGTAGTGGCAACCCGGTTCCGTGGCTCAGGGTGGTCAGGACAGTGGTAGTCCGTTATGTGCTGTTGATTATGTCCAACTACGCCACCCGTGGATTGCGGTTATTAGGAACCGCCGCTGCATGCAGACCGCTGGGACTGATGATGTGTGCAGCTGGGGTAGTGTGACTCCCCACGGGAAGAGTGCGGCCTCAGGGCAGTATAATTGATGGTGGGAGTGATGGTAGTGAGAGTCCCAGTGCTGATAGTGCTGGAGGAGCAAGGAGCACACAGAAAACAGGTTGCAGTCCAGGGTCTTTACTAAAACAAGTAAACTGACCCACAAACAGTCCCGGCTAGGAGGGGACCTGGATGTCTGAGAGCAACGGGGAAATTGGCCCTGGTCAGGGTGAGGGTGTAGGCCTACCGTGCTTTCTGTGCTCCTTCTGGCTATCTCCTCTTTATAGGGTAACAGCCCACGCTTCCGAGCTCTCCGTGTATTCTCGCCTGTATGGCCTGCGACGTGGGTTCCTTTCTGCTCCCAGCCTTGTACGGCTTTACTGGTCCCTTCGGTTGTGGCAGGGCCTCCAGGCTTCTTAGGCCAAGGAATATACAGTCCCCTGCGGACTGGTTATCTGCTGGAGAATGTGGAATCCTCCCAGCCTCAGACACCAAAGTCTGGTAAATTTTGTCCGTTATCTGCCAAGACAAGCTCTCTTCGCCTCTTGTCTCTGGCTTGTGGCTCTCCTACTGCCACACTTCCTCTTAGGGTGCAATACAACTGTCCCTCTCTGCTCTGGGACCTGAATCCTGAGACAGGTCGTCCAGTTCTCCCTAACCCTGCCCCCAGTACCAGCTTTTATAGGGGCAGCCAGCTCCCCCTACTGGCCTGAGACAGGAGGCATTGCATGCTAATATTCCCCTGACCAGAGAACCTCCCCCTTGCTCTCAGACACAGCTTTATTACACTTTGTGGCATCCAGGCCAGGGAGACACACCATGCATACCAGGATTGGGGATGAGGGGTGCCATGCATGCCAGGATTGGGATGAGGGGTGCCATGCATGCCAGGATTGGGATGAGGGGTGCCATGTATACCAGGATTGGGGATGAGGGGTGCCATGCATGCCAGGATTGGGATGAGGAGTGCCATGCATACCAGGATTGGGATGAGGGGTGCCATGCATGCCAGGATTGGGATGAGGGGTGCCATGCATACCAGGATGGGGATGAGGGGTGCCATGCATACCAGGATTGGGATGAGGGTTGCCATGCATACCAGGATTGGGGATGAGGGGTGCCATGCATACCAGGATTGGGGGATGAGGAGTGCCATGCATACCAGGATAGGATGGTGGGGACAGGATGGAGGCAGCACAAATACCAGGAGGGGGGGCAGCACATACCAGCATGGGAGACCATATACCAATAAAAATGCTCGCCACCTGGGTGTAGAACGGGTTCAATAGCTCGTAGTATATAATGGGCCACCCTCATATTTTGCTCCATACAGTATATACTGGACCCCATATATTGCTCCATAAAGTATAATGGCCCCATATAGTATATAATGAGCCCCATATATTGTTCCATACAGTTTAATGGCCCCTTATATTGCTCCAAACAGTGTATAATGGGCCCCATATATTGCTCCATACAGTATAATAGCCCCTTGTAGTATATAATCGGCCCCATATATTGCTCCATACAGTATAATGGCCCCTTATCTATAATATTACCTGGGATGCGTGTCTCTATCTGAAGCCTTTATAGACAACGCATGCATGACGCGCAGTCTGGCTCCAGGCAGAATCACGCATCCAGCCGTTACAGGTAAGAGGAGTGTATGGCGCGGTATACGTAGACACTGAACGTATACCGCGATCTCTGGCGCCATACTTAGATACTTACCTGACCGGGAGGAGCGTTGCCGCGGCGCCTCTCTATGCCGGAGACCGGGGCAGGAGTAAGGCGTCAGATCGGAAACCAGGATGGGGATGAGGGGTGCCGTGCATACCGGGATTTGGGGTGAGGGGTGCCATGCATACCGGGATTGGGGGTGAGGGGTGCCATGCATACCAGGATTTGGGGATGAGGGGTGCCATGCATACCGGGATTGGGGGTGAGGGATGCCAAGCATACCGGGATGAGGGATACCATACAAACCAGGATAGGGATGAGGGATGGGGTACCATGCATACCAGGATAGGGATGAGGAGTACCACACATGCCAGGATAGGGATGAGGAGTACCATACATACCAGGGTTGGGATGAGGGAGCCACGCATACCAGGATTGGGGGTGAGGGGTGCCATGTGACTCGCCCCCTGGGCCGTGGGGCACTCGGATCCGGGCAATAGGGAAACGGTGGGAGTAGTAGTGGCAACCCGGTTCCGTGGCTCAGGGTGGTCAGGACAGTGGTAGTCCGTTATGTGCTGATGATTATGTCCGACTACGCCTCCCGTGGATTGCGGTTGTTAGGAACCGCCGCTGCATGCAGACCGCTGGGGCTGATGATGTGTGCAGCTGGGGTAGTGTGACTCCCCACGGGAAGAGTGCGGCCCCAGGGCAGTATAATGGATGGTGGGAGTGATGGTAGTGAGAGTCCCAGTGCTGATAGTGCTGGAGGAGCAAGGAGCACACAGACAACAGGTTGCAGTCCAGGGTCTTTACTAAAACAGGTAAACTGACCCACAAACAGTCCCGGCTAGGAGGGGCCCTGGATGTCTGAGAGCAACGGGGAAATTGGCCCTGGTCAGGGTGAGGGTGTAGGCCTACCGTGCTTTCTGTGCTCCTTCTGGCTATCTCCTCCTTATAGGGTAACAGCCCACGCTTCCGAGCTCTCCGTGTATTCTCGCCTGTATGGCCTGCGACGTGGGTTCCTTTCTGCTCCCAGCCTTGTACGGCTTTACTGGTCCCTTCGGTTGTGGCAGGGCCTCCAGGCTTCTTAGGCCAAGGAATATACAGTCCCCTGGGGACTGGTTATCTGCTGGAGAATGTGGAATCCTCCCAGCCTCAGACACCAAAGTCTGGTAAATTAAGTCCGTTATCTGCCAAGACAGGCTCTCTTCGCCTCTTGTCTCTGGCTTGTGGCTCTCCTACTGCCACACTTCCTCTTAGGGTGCAATACAACTGTCCCTCTCTGCTCTGGGACCTGAATCCTGAGACAGGTCGTCCAGTTCTCCCTAACCCTGCCCCCAGTACCAGCTTTTATAGGGGCAGCCAGCTCCCCCTACTGGCCTGAGACAGGAGGCATTGCATGCTAATGTTCCCCTGACCAGAGATCCTCCCCCTTGCTCTCAGACACAGCTTTATTACACTTTGTGGCATCCAGGCCAGGGTGACACATTCCCCCCTAGTGAAATTTAGTACTAAACAATAAACAAAGACAATATGCACAACCATAAAACATTAAGAGACAGACGACGCACAGATTGAGTTCTTAAGGTCACAGTGTGGTCTGTGACCAGGTGTCCATATCACCAACACAACAGGGAGCCTTAACCAGGTGGGGGTCTGTCCTATCCCAAGTCCTTTACAGTCTTAGTTCATTCCTGGGTTAGGCTCCAAACGCAGTCCATACAAGGTCCCGGTTATTAAAAGTCCATAACCTTCGAGTCTGTGCGGCAACTGTAAGGAACTGAAACACACAATTACTAATCTCGCATGTAACTTGGCAAACAATTCAACATTTGGCAACAGGGTTATTTACAATTTTAGCGCGCTCTATATTCTCCAGCGAGCGGGTATCTGCCCCTTTGTGCTCCTGGTTGACCTCCTTAACTTATTGTCTGGTGGTGGACTGACTTGGCTTTCCCTACTAGCGTTAGGGGTGCAGCTACCAGCTGGGTGTACAGGTAGGGCAGGCAGCTGTCTGCGGGTCCTTTGGCTTACCGCAGGCATAGCAGGCTCACTGTCAGCAGAGGGTTGACTCTCCTGGGCTGCTGGTACAGGCTCTTCTGCCTCTGGAACCGCTTACTCCTCTTCACCTTCCGGCTCTGGTGTTGGTTGTTGCTGTGCCGGTTGCAGGAAATGCAGGACGGGTACCACTATGGCATCATTTATGCGATTCCAGGACTGAGGGAACTCTCCGAGAACGGTGCTGATCATTTCTTCCTTGTCCTCTGCAGGTTCAAGGTCACTCTGATCCTCTTCTGCACTAGGGAGTTGCTCGGGGCATCTTTTGAGGTGGTCCCTGGAGACGACACTAGTGGTTTCTCCTCTGTCCTTGGTGATTACGCACACCTTTGGGTTGTCGTGGTCAGACTGCAGTACGGTGTAGGGTTCCCTTTCCCACTGGTCGTCCAACTTATGTAGCCTTCTCTTCCGCTTCAGGACTTGCTCACCAGGTTCTAGGGGACCAGCAGGGGCGTGTTGGTTGAAGAGTTTTTCTTGCCTCTCTCTCACCTGGGCCAGGCTTTTCTCCACACTCTCCTGTACCTTCTTGTACTCCAGTTGCCTTTCCGTATCCCAGTCTGCATCCGGGGAGGTGTCCTCAGGTGTTAGGACTCCCATCTCCAGGTCTACAGGCAGCTTACCTGGTCTGGCTCGCATCAGGTAAGCCGGGGTGCAGTTGGTAGCGTTCACCGGGATATGATTGTATAAGTCTATCAGGTCCGGCAGTTTTTCTGGCCACAGGCTGCGTTCCTCCAGGGGCAACGTCTTCAGGAGATCAATGACTATATTGTTCATCTTCTCACACATCCCGTTGGTTTGTGGGTGGTAAGGCGTTGTACGAATTTTCTTACAGCCATAGAGGTTGCAGAACTCCTGGAAGATTTCAGCCTCGAACACTGGACCCTGGTCTGTCAGGACCTGTTCCGGATACCCGTGTGGACGGCAGAAGTATTGCTGTAAGGCTCTGGCCGCTGTTTGGGCTGTCAAGTCCTTTACCGGGACCACCACTAGAAAACGGGAATAGTGGTCCACGATTGTCAGGGCATAGATGTATCCTGACCGGCTGGGAGCCAATTTGACATGGTCCAGAGCTACCAGCTCAAGAGGCTGCTGGGTGACGATGGGCCTCAAGGGTGTCTTCTGGCTGGTGCGGTCCTTCCTCCTTAGGTGACAAGGGCCACAGTCTCTGCACCATTTTTCTACAGCTCCTCTCATGCCGACCCAAAAGAACCTTCCTCTTAGCAGGAACTCCAGTTTCTTCCAACAGAAGTGCCCCGCTCTGTCATGGTAAGCCCCCAGGACCATAGCTGCATCCCGCCTTGGGACCACGACTTGCCAGGTCAGCTCGTGCGTCCGGTGGTTGACAATCCTTCTGCACAACTTGCCTTCATAGAGGAACAGTTTGCTCATCTCCTTCCATAGCTTGGCTTCCTCTGGGGCATCCGGATCCATGCGGGCGTCTTCCTGGGTCAACAGATCTTTCACCAGGCGGATGGCAGGGTCACTATCTTGGGTCTCGGCCCAGCTGTGGTGAGGTAGGGGATTGATTATCACGGTTGTTAGATCCTCCTCCTTCACGCGGTGGGAGTATTGAGCGGCTCCATACCGGTGAAACGCGGGGAGTTCTACCTCCTCCAGCTCTTCTGGGTCTTCGTCACCTTCAGGTAAGTGAGGCATTCTTGATAGGGCGTCCGCGTTGGCATTGGTTTTGCCTGCCCGGTACTTGATCACGAAGTCATAGTTGGAGAGACGGGCCATCCACCGCTGTTCCAGGGCACCCAGTCTTGCATTGTCCAGGTGTGTCAACGGGTTGTTGTCCATGTACACGGTGAACTTCGCGGAGGCCAGGTAATGCTTGAAGCGTTCCGTCACGGCCCACACCACCGCCAAGAATTCTAGCTTGAAGGAGCTGTAATTCTCCGGGTTCCTCTCGGTGGGCCTCAGCTTCCGGCTGGCGAATGCGATCACCCGTTCTCTGCCCTGTTGGTTTTGGGACAGTACGGCTCCCAGTCCCACATTACTGGCGTCTGTGTGGAGAATGAAAGGCTGGCCATAATCAGGGTAGGCCAGGATCTCATCCCCCGTGAGGGCCATCTTTAGCTGGCAGAAGCACTCCTCTTCCGGTTTATCCCACTTGAAGGGTGGCTTTTGACTTCTGGACTTAGACTGTCCGATCAGGAGGTCCTGCATAGGAGCTGCCATCTTAGTGAACCCGGGGATGAACCTTCGGTAGTAGCCTACCAACCCGAGAAACTGTCTCACCTCTTTGATGTTCAAGGGGCTTGGCCAGCTCTTGATTGCCGTGACCTTGTCAGGGTCGGGGGCCACTCCTTCCGCGCTTACCACGTGCCCTAGGTACTGGACCTTTGGTTTCAACAAGTGACACTTCGATGGTTTCACCTTCAGGCCGTAGCCTGCCAGGGCTTCGAACACCTCGGCCAGGTGCTTGAGATGGTCCTCGTAGGTCTTCGAATAGACTATCACGTCGTCCAGGTAAAGGAGGACCATCTCGAAGTTTTGGTGCCCTAGACAGCATTCCATCAGCCGCTGGAAGGTCCCTGGTGCATTGCAGAGCCCAAAAGGCATACAGTTGAATTCGCTCAGTCCCATCGGGGTGGTGAAGGCGGTCTTCTCCTTGTCAGCCTCTGCCACAGGAACCTGCCAGTACCCGCTAGTAAGGTAAAAGTAGAAAAGAAGTTAGCAGATTTTAGTGCGGCTAAAGACTCCTCTATTCTAGGCAGCGGATATGCGTCTTTGTGGGTGATACGGTTGATTTGTGTATAGTCCACGCACATTCTCATGGTGCCGTCTTTCTTTTTGACCAGAACCAAGGGGGCTGCCCAGGGGTTACAGCTGTCTCTAATAACCCCAGCTTCTTTCATCTCTCTTAGCATGCCCTTTGCGTTCTGATAATGTGCAGGGGGTACAGGTCTGTGTCTCTCTTTTATTGGTGGGTGGCTCCCTGTGGGGATGTGGTGTTCTATCCCTTTTACTCTGCCGAAGTCTAGCGGGTGCTTACTAAAGACTCTCTCGTACCCCTGTACCACCCGGTAAACTCCTTGTTTTTGGTGCAGGGGAGTGGAGTCAGCACCCACGTGGAGTTTCTGGCACCAGTCCTCCTTTTGTTTCTGGGAGCCATTACCCTCCGCCTGAGGAGATGGAGGCAAGGGTTCCACGGCCCTGATAGCCTTGTGTTCGACAACAAACAGTTTGGCGAGTGTAGCGTACCTGGGTAAGTGTACTTCCCTCTCCCCAATGTTGAGGATGCGGACGGGCACCCTCCCATGACGGACATCAATCACCCCCCGGGCTGTCAAAATGGTGGGCCTGCTGTCTGAGTACACGGGTTCTACCATGGCTTGGTAGTCTCTACCTCTCAACCCGATTGCAGTCCGACACCAGATCATCATTTCACTTTTGGGAGGCATGGAAATGGGGAATGGGTCACTCAGTCTTACGCTACCGATCTCACCACCAGACAGTTCTACCTGCTGCCGTCTCATCAGGGCTTTTATCTCCTTGTTGAGGTCTCTCTGTTGGCTGGAACTAGCATTCACCGCCACCTGTTGTAGAATTACAATTACCTCTGAAAGACAATTTTCAATTACGTTAGTACCCACAGTTATTTTAGGGTGACTTTCACGACGGTCAATGTCCACAATAATTACTCCCTGTGCCGGTAGTTCAACTTTACCAATTTTAATGGTCATCTCCTTGAACCCCATCTGCGGCACGGGTAAGCCATTACTGGCGATGATGCTCAAGTTACTGTCTGGATACCGTGTGATATCAGCATCAGTCCAATACTGCTTAAAAAGTACATAAGGGATAGTGGTTATTGCGACCCAGTATCCAGCAAGGCGCTCATGGGGATACCGTCCAGCACCACGGGTAAAACCGGGCGCCCCCCAACGTACTTATCACGCCAATTATAAGGGCCTGGTGATCTTATGCCTGGGGGTTGGCCCTCTGCCCCAGGTTGGACCCGTTTAAATTACAGTACCTGGAAATGTGTCCGGGCCGGTTACATCGACGGCAAATGGGCTGTCCATCCTCTGCGCAGCGGTCTGTGGGCCTCCCTCGGAACGACGGGATCCTCCTCTGTCGACGCCACGGGACATCCTCCGGACTTGAAGCCAGCTCGATGGGTCTTGACGGGTCCACTTGTAACGCCTGGACGGTCCTGGTCAACGCCGCGACGCTCCTGGTCAGCTACTGGACTTGGTGGTGCAGGTCTTTCGACGGGGCTTGGTTCAGGGCCTGTGCATCAGCCCCCACGGGGTCCATAGAGGAGGGCGCCGCCTCCTGGTGGTAGGTGAGAGCAGGGCGCCGGGGGTTTATAGCGCCACTGGTTGCAGATTCACGGCGCACCCTTATGGCCCTGTCCTTAAATTGGGCAAAAGTCAGGTCGGGGTTCTGAAAGAACATGAGGCGCAGCTGGGCCCTGTGGGCGCTGGACAGCAGACCTTCTATGAATTGTTCTTTTAGCAGTTTATCTGTTTCCTGCACACTGCCAGGGTCAGTTTGTTGGATAGCCCTCAAGGCTTCCTGCAGATTTAGGGCATAGTCTCTGATGCTGTCCTGAGCCCGCTGCTTACATCCATAGAACCTCATTTTAATTTCAGCGGCGGTACGTGTGTCAAAGGTACCCTGCAGCCGGGCCAGAATACCCTTCACATTCCTTTTCTCCTCAGTGGGCCATGATTTTACCTCCCTTTGGGCTGCGCCAGTTAACTGCCCTGTTAGTATGCTGACCTTCTGTTCCTCTGTCAGGGGGTAGACTTGGAACAAACTGTACAGCCTTTCCTTAAAGTCAGTTAGGGCATGGGGCTCCCCTGAGTACTTGCGCAGCCAGGCCGCTCCAGGGATGTAGGGCAGGGAAAAGGGCATCACCGCTGCTGCAGCTGCGTTGGTGGTAGTGGGCGCCTGTGTGTCCGACATCTTCCTCCCCCCTAGTTAAGCGTGGCCTACCTTCCGACGATCCTCTTCTGTAGGCCGCGGCTCCGCTGCTGCTGCTCTGGATGAGGACCTTGCGTCGCGTCCTGATGACGTCAGCGTCGCTCTCTCTCCCTTCCAGGACCTTGCGCAGCGTCGGTGCGTGGGGCGGAGCTTCGGGTCTCGCGCGGTTTGGACGTCCACGCCCCTCTTCTTCCCGTGCAGTGTCCTGAAGATGGCGTCTGATGGCGGGAAAACGGCTGGAGATGGCGGGAACCGGCGGAAGATGGCGGGAGACGGCTGGAAATGGCGGGAAACGGCTCCGGATGGCGGGAAACCTCTTTTCAGGTAAGTGCAAAGTCTTTTCTAGGCACGCAATACCCGTTTGTGGCGGGTTGGTTTCAATCCTGCCGACTACGCTAAAGCTGGGTCGTGGGGCACTCGGATCCGGGCAATAGGGAAACGGTGGGAGTAGTAGTGGCAACCCGGTTCCGTGGCTCAGGGTGGTCAGGACAGTGGTAGTCCGTTATGTGCTGATGATTATGTCCGACTACGCCACCCGTGGATTGCGGTTGTTAGGAACCGCCGCTGCATGCAGACTGCTGGGGCTGATGATGGTGCAGCTGGGGTAGTGTGACTCCCCACGGGAAGAGTGCGGCCCCAGGGCAGTATAATGGATGGTGGGAGTGATGGTAGTGAGAGTCCCAGTGCTGATAGTGCTGGAGGAGCAAGGAGCACACAGACAACAGGTTGCAGTCCAGGGTCTTTACTAAAACAAGTAAACTGACCCACAAACAGTCCCGGCTAGGAGGGGACCTGGATGTCTGAGAGCAACGGGGAAATTGGCCCTGGTCAGGGTGAGGGTGTAGGCCTACCGTGCTTTCTGTGCTCCTTCTGGCTATCTCCTCTTTATAGGGTAACAGCCCACGCTTCCGAGCTCTCCGTGTATTCTCGCCTGTATGGCCTGCGACGTGGGTTCCTTTCTGCTCCCAGCCTTGTACGGCTTTACTGGTCCCTTCGGTTGTGGCAGGGCCTCCAGGCTTCTTAGGCCAAGGAATATACAGTCCCCTGCGGACTGGTTATCTGCTGGAGAATGTGGAATCCTCCCAGCCTCAGACACCAAAGTCTGGTAAATTAAGTCCGTTATCTGCCAAGACAGGCTCTCTTCGCCTCTTGTCTCTGGCTTGTGGCTCTCCTACTGCCACACTTCCTCTTAGGGTGCAATACAACTGTCCCTCTCTGCTCTGGGACCTGAATCCTGAGACAGGTCGTCCAGTTCTCCCTAACCCTGCCCCCAGTACCAGCTTTTATAGGGGCAGCCAGCTCCCCCTACTGGCCTGAGACAGGAGGCATTGCATGCTAATGTTCCCCTGACCAGATAACCTACCCCTTGCTCTCAGACACAGCTTTATTACACTTTGTGGCATCCAGGCCAGGGTGACACACCATGCATACCAGGATTGGGGATGAGGGGTGCCATGCATACCAGGATTGGGGATGAGGGGTGCCATGCATACCAGGATTGGGGGATGAGGAGTGCCATGCATACCAAGATAGGATGGTGGGGACAGGATGGAGGCAGCACAAATACCAGGAGGGGGGGCAGCACATACCAGCATGGGAGACCATATACCAATAAAAATGCTCGCCACCTGGGCGTAGAACGGGTTCAATAGCTCGTAGTATATAATGGGCCACCCTCATATTTTGCGACATACAGTATAATGGCTTCATATAGTATATACGGGGCCCCATATATTGCTCCATACAGTATAATGGCCCCATACAGTATATACTGGGCCCCATATATTGCTCCATGCAGTATAATGGCCCCATATGATGCTGCATACATAAAACAAAATATCAATTACTCACCTCTCCCGTTCCCCGCAGGTCCGGTATACCCAGCGCATCTTCTAACTCTGGAGTGCTCAGGTCAGAGGGCGCGCTGTGGTGACGTCATTGCGCCCTCTGCCCTGACACATCAGAGTTAGAAGACACTGGAGCTGTTCGGAACGAGGAGAGATGGGGGAGGGGCTGAGGGTGGGGAGGACCCCGGTGGCTGCACGGGCCCCATAGCGCGCCATCGTTTCCCCCTCCCTGGGCCACAGTACTTGCCTGCGTGCATGGGGTGGTGTCGCCAGCCATTGTTGTCATGGTAGGTCAGTTCTGCATGCGAGCACTCCTGCATCCTCCGCTTTTAAAAAGCCAGTGCCCTTTTCCTCCTCCTCTCTGGGGCCCATCGGGCATTTCACCGGTGCCCTGCCAGGCCAGTCCGACCCTGTGTGAATGTAATGTTGTACAGAGCACAGACATATGCCGGCCCTTCCTCCAAAGTGGAACTAAACAATGTGTGCTTCATCTGTGCTGCGCAGACTATGCTGACGTCCAAATCATAGCCCCACTGGATCCGGGACGGTTGTGAGGTATGCCGATGATTTCTGCAGGACCCACAGCTTGTTTTTCTCAGTCGCTGCTCTCCTCCTTCTCTGACTGATCACAATATTATCTATTCCAGGTCCTTCAGCTTTGTGGTAGGAGGTAACAGGTTCCCCCAGCACTCCATGTGGCTCACACCTCACACCACTCAGTACTCTGTCAGTAATCTGCTATATATCATTGCTGCACCAGAGCCATCTAGAGGTCACAGTAATACATTGCAACACAACAAAGTAAACATTAAAAGAGAGAAAAATAAACACTCTATAGAATAAAATATTCAGTCATTTAAAGACAGACTGAAAAATTAAATAGTTGGCAAAATACACAGAGGTGACACCACTGAGAAGATGTGTTTTATTGATTAAGTGGTGTGCGCCCCTTAATGAATTTGATGCATCCAACTATAAAATACTCCATCATTAAAATTGGGGTATACAATGTCAATCTTAAATGGAAGGTGCCGTGATTTTTATTTTTGTATTAATAATTATTGAGTATATAATCAATTATTTTTAATACAAAATTAAATGCACTGGTTTAATATTTTTGAATTTATTAACTCTATCTACAGCCACAGTGGGCGGCCATATAAGTTTGCTGATGTGTAATTGTCTGAGCACGAAGCTTACACACTTCAAATATGGCAGCCTCTGTGTACTGTGTCCTCCTGCATTTCCTGCATTGTGTCACACCAGGTGTTAGTGCAACACAGAGGGAAAGGGAGCCCAGACACTAGGGAAAGGGGGAAGTGGAGACCTCCTAGTCTGGTCTAGCGTCACCCTGTTTCAACTACCATCCCTATATTGCCTCTTCAGCAATCGCCGCACACGTGCCTCGCCCTACTTTCCCTGGCGCATGGCTACGGCTAGGGATGGAAGGAGATGAGCACTAGTCAACCTCCACTAAACACTATAGACAACAAGGGAAGACAAAACACGGGGAAATTGCTTAGCTTTAGATGAGTCCAAATATGCACACGGCCTCAAGCTCCAGAGAGGACAAAGTACTGCTCCGTCTAAGCCTCACAAGTAGAAATGAATATTGCCAGCGACTCCCTCTCAGACACACCAGATATATATAAACCCAGGCCAGAGAGCTAATTAGCAAGAGAGAGGTAGCCGCTCGGTCCTAAAGACAGCCTCTTATCTAAGAAGCTGTCTGCAATGCCAAACGTAGAGATCTCCTGCAACCCACTGCAGGGCGACTGTCACCTCTGACACACCCGTGACACATTGTGGCTGCCTGCTGCTGTGACCTAGGCACGCCTCCTGGGCTGTCCAGGTCACAACTGTGCGAGGAGATCGGCACCAGGTTTTTTGAAGCCCATAGCTGTACTGCGAGCTACACTTTCCCCCTGTCACCATTCACACAGCTCAGTGCGAGCAGTGACAGGAGGTGCAGGGATGCGGTGAATGCTGAGCGGAGGTCCAGGATGAGATGAGTATCGCAGTGTTCAGTAGACTTATATAGCAGGATAGGAAGTATTTCCGCGCTCTCCAAAGAGACAAATGTTGGTAATAGAATTGTAGGTTTATTGTCAACGCGTTTCAGAGTCCACAGACTCCTTTCTCAGGACAACCATACATAACCAGTTACAGGCATACATGGTTTAAATGCAGAAAAAAAAAATGGCACCAAGTGCAGAGGGAGGGGTAAGTACAGTCACATGTCTAAATACATGCACATGACAGCTGATCTGATCAGCTATCATGTGCCTCTAACAACTGCGGAAGGATCAGAGATCCACCCGTAGTTGTTAACCAGTTAAATGCTGCTGTCAATCACTGACAGTGGCATTTAAAATAAGCGGCAGCCGAAAGCGCATCATATGTCCCGCCCATGGATTGTCATGACAGCCAAGGGCTCTGCAGAAGATCCCTGTGCTTGTCATTGGGAATCTTCTATGAACGCCGGCGTGTGGCCGGCATTCGTGGGAGATCGTGATTTTTGCTACAAATAGCAGTGCTGAAGCCCTGCTATGTGTAGCACAAGCGATTAGATGATCGCAGCTTCAGGTCCCATAAGAAGAAAATTGAAGCAAGTAAAAAAAAGTTTTAAAAAATATTTTAACAATAAAAAAACAAACGTTCAAATCATCCCCCTTTTGCCCCATAGAAAATAAAACAATAACAAAAAAATAAAATAAACATATTTGGTATCGCCCCGTTCAGAATCTCCCGATCTATCAAAATATGAAGTAAATTAATCCCATCTGTAAACGGAGTAACGAGAAAAACATCGAAAAGCCAGAATTACGTTTTTTGATCGCCTCAACATTGTAATAAAATGCAAAAAAGGGCGATCAAAACATCAGATCTACCCCATAAATGGTATCAATAAAAACATCAGCTTGTTGCGCAAAAAATAAGCCCTCACCCGGCCCCAGATCCTAAAATATGGAGACGCTACGGGTCTCGGAAAATGGCGACATAAGCTAATTTTTTTTCCTTACAAATTTCAGATTTTGTTTCACCACTTAGATTAAAAAGAACCTCTCCATGTTTGGTATCTGCGAGCTCGTAATGACCTGGAGAATCATAATGGAGGGCAGTTTTACCATTTAGAGAACATGATAAAAAAAAAATTGTGGAAATGAACTTTTTTTTCAATTTCACAGCATTTTGAATTCTTTTCCCGGTTTCCAGTACACTATATGGTAAAATCAATGGTGTCATTCAAAAACACAACTCGTCCCCCAAAAAACAAGCCCTCGTACGGCCATATTGACGGAAGAATAAATAAGTTATGGCTCTGGGAAAAAGGGGAGCAGAAAACCAAAGAGCGAAAATGGAAAATCGCAAGGTCGTGAAGTGGTTAAAAACAAATGTTAATATTAAAAAAAAAAAATAACAGTTTACATGTTTTCAATTGGCGAAAATAAAATTTTGATGGCACATTCCCTTTAATGAATGTCCTGATATGATATCTAATGAGATTTCAGTCCCTCTGTATGTAAATTAAAGCTCAGATTATCTCCACAGCTTCATATTATAAGCAGAATTACAACACGCACACATGAAATACACTGAAGAGAAATAAGAGCGTTCTGTCCCTTTAAATTCAGTGTGTTACATAACACTGCTCAGCCAATAGGATCGCTGGATTTGAATTTGAAAATAAAGCAAACTGTCATTCATCCTCAGTCTGTTACAGGACAGTGAGCGGTGAAGATGGATGTCGGTGAGTGCTCCCATCCCATCATCTGATGTCACTGATCTCACCTAAATTCAATATAGGAGAGAACGGCTGCTGTCACCTGCCACTAGGGGGAGCTATCAGTACAATATATATCTACTGGTGCACTGTGCTCCCCCTAGTGGCTGCAGGAAAGCAGAATTGTATCATTAGGTCACACAGGACACTCTGCTGCCAGTATTATTTATTGAGGGGTTTATGCCACTGTTGTCAATGGGATGAGTGTGCTGGCACTGATAATGGGGGTTAGGCTTTATCCGCTGTTAATGAAGTCACTTTGGCAGTTGTTTTTAGGGGGTTTCCTGTACTTATGGGAATGAAGAACATAGAAATACATGAATGTCATATATCTTTATTTACACCCAGTAAAGGCTATGCTCCATGTGGTCATATGAGTGTATGTGTGTAATGGGGGTCCGATACCGGGGGGACGTTCACTATGAATAAATGTGGAAAGCTGTTTGTGTCTTTATCAGATCTGTGACTAAGTCTTTTTTGGATTCACAGCTTTTCCTATGACTACTGCAGAAGATAATAGATACAGGATGGCCGCGAGCCGCAGATCTTGGGGGGTCAGCAGCTTTATTATAACCGGACCCCTTATCCTATTCTTCATCCCTGGTGAATGATAAGTGGACACTCATCAGATTCTGTTTTCTTTAGGACGTCTACCTCCAACAGGAATGTGTCTTCGGACCTGGACTCTTCTCATGTGAGATTATTTTTTTAAATATTTTTTTTTTCCATTAATCTGAAAATATTGTGCCATTAACCCCTTAAGGACCTCGGGATTTTCCGTTTTTGCATTTTCGTTTTTTGCTCCCCTTATTCCCAGAGTCATAGTGTTTGTATTTTTTGGTCAATATGGCCATGTGAGGGCTTATATTTTGCGGGACGAGTTGTACTTTTAAATGTCATCACTGGTTTTACCATATCGTGTATGGGAAAACGGGGAAAAAATTCCAAGTGCGATGAAATTGCAAAAAAAGTGAAATACCACAGATGTTTTTTTTTTGTTTTTTTTACCACGTTCACTGAATGCTAAACCTGACCTGCCATTATTATTCCCCAGGTCATTATGAGTTCGTAGACACCAAACATGTATAGGTTCTTTCTTATTTAAGTGGTGAAAAAAAAATCCAAAGTTTGCTTAAAAAAAATAAATAAATGGCGCCAATTTCCGAGACCAGTAGCGTCTCCATTTTTTCGGGATCTGGGTCTGTGTGAGGGCTTATTTTTTGCGCGCCGAGCTGACGTTTTTATTGTTACCATTTTGGGGTAGATCCGATGTTTTGATCGCCCGTTATTGCATTTTATTGCAATGTTGCAGCGACAAAAAAACGTAATTCTGGCGTTTAGAATTTTTTTCTCGTTACGCCGTTTACCGATCAGATTAATTCTTTTTTTATATTGATAGATCTGGCAATTCTGAACGCGGCGATACTAAATATGTGTATGTGGGTTGTTTTTATTATTATTTTATTTTGAATGGGGCGAAAGGGGGGTGATTTAAATGTTTATATTGTTTTTATTTTTTTCATATTTTTAAAACATTTTTTATGCACTTTTTGCTTGCTTCTATAGTCTCCATAGGAGACTAGAAGCAGCAACTGTCTGATCGCCTCTGCTAAATAAAACAGATCACCTCTATGTAGCAGAAATGCTCCAGTACTATGAGCGCCGACCACTAGGTGGCGCTCATAGCGATCTTTACATGACAACCACTGGGGTCTGCTGCAGACCCAGGGTTGTCATGCCCACCCATCAGTGACCTGCGATCACGTGACGGGGTCACCGATAGGAGTGGCAAGTGACGCGCCTCTGACGCGGCGCTGTTAAATACCGCTGTCAGAGATTGACAGCGGCATTTAACTGGTTAACAGCCACGGGTGGATCGCGATTTCACCTGCAGCTGTTGCGGGCACATATCAGCTGTAATAATCAGCTGACATGTGCTCGGTTCAGTGGGGGCTCACCGCCGGAGCCCTTACTGAACCGGGGGTGATGGCCTGGGGCGTACTAATACGCCCCAGGCTTTAAAGGGGTTAATCCAGCATTTGATAATGCAGACCATCTATTAGTTCAGTACAGAATTGAAACACAATGTAGATTGAGCAGAAAGTCAGTTAGAAGACAGTTTCCAATAGTAGATTGTTTGCTTTCTATGCCGGGAATAATTCCGAATTCAGCAGGTCACATTGATGTTAACAGGCTTGGACTGGCCAACAGGAAAACGGGAGAATCCTCCGGTGGGCCACCACCCTCTGATATGAACAGTACTTGGCACAATATACTTGAATCTCTATGTACAGACAAAGTCAGCATCTTATTCACTTAACAATCTATCCAGTTCATTGTTATATAGATTTATGACTGAGGATAATGTTACGTTAATTGAAAAGTGGGGTCCTGGAGTTGGCTACTGGTGGGCCGAAACTGGATGCTGGATTAAATAAATTTACCTGTAATTTAAAGATTTGATACCTCTGTGCTTTGTGTGATTGATTCCATTATGTGCTTGTTTTTTCTTTCCAGCTTGTCCAAGAACAAAAGAAGAAAGGGATCTACAACTCCTGATATACTGCACCAGATTCCTGCCGTCTCCGATCTTCAACATGGAGGTCACTGATCACACCGCCGAATATGTTTTCCATGTTTTCTCCATAGATGTAAAGGAACTAGGGTTGAGCGAGTATGTTCTGTCCGAGTATGCTCGGGCCGAGCTCCGAGTATTTATAGCTGCTCGGTGATATGGTTGAATCGCTCCCGTGTGCATCATTTGCAACTGTTTGACAGTTTTATTACATGGGAGGAATGTGTAAGAAATAGACATTCCTCACATGTAATAAAACTGTCAAACAGTCGCAAATCATGCACACGGGAGCGATTCAACCATATCACCGAGCAGCTATAAATAATCGGAGCTCGGCCCGAGCATACTCGGCGAAAGGGTTAATAGAACATACTCACTCATCACTAAAAGGAACGTCTCAATAGTCAACTGAATGAATATCTTCTTTTATTAGCGCCTCATGCCGACCAACCGGGAAGCTCAGAAGAAATATCTACCGTTTCCTTTGGATGAAGAAAAACCTGAGCCAACATCAGTGATACCAGAAGAGCCGAAAGAAGAGGAGATGAAGGAGGCAATGAAGTATTGGGAGGTAGAAGAAATGGAAGTAGATGAGGCAGAAGACACCAAGGCGAAAGAAGAAGATAAGGCAGAAGATAGCAAGGGGAAAAAACAAGATAAGGCAGAAGATACCAAGGGGAAAAAACAAGATAAGGCTGAAGATACCAAGGGGAAAAAACAAGATAAGGTAGAAGATACCAAGGGGAAAAAACAAGATAAGGCAGAAGATACCAAGGGGAAAAAACAAGATAAGGCAGAAGATACCAAGGGGAAAAAAGAAGATAAGGCAGAAGATACCAAGGGGAAAAAACAAGATAAGGCAGAAGATACCAAGGGGAAAAAAGAAGATAAGGCAGAAGATACCAAGGGGAAAAAAGAAGATAAGGCAGAAGATACCAAGGGGAAAAACCAACAAGATAAGGCAGAAGATACCAAGGGGAAAAAAGAAGAAGATAAGGCAGAAGATACCAAGGGGAAAAAAGAAGAAGATGCTAAAAAATCAAAAGCAAAAGAAGAAAAGAACAACACCTGGGCCAGAAGAGTTGAGAACCAGCCAGCAGGAAGACACAAGATCCGCCAGCAGTCCATCCTTAAATACGTGAATACCAACCTCAGAGGAAGGAGGAACATCATCTGGACCATCCTCCTCAAATCAGCGAGACGTTAATGGACTCTAAGGCACCAACATTCCAGCTGAAGGAACATCAACAGCTTCAAATCTAAAAATAATAAAAATAATAGACATAAAATAGTTATTATTAGATTAAGAAAGCTTAAAAATGTAGTAAAATCATAATAAAGACTTTAATAATATTAGGAGCAGTAATAATAGCAGTAATAGAATATTAATTTGTGTAATAATGGTAGAGACATAAAAATAACATCAGCAGGTTTGATCCAGGGTTGTAGGACTGATCGCCTTTTCCCGGGGTCAAGAAGGAATTTTTCCACCATGACACAAATTGGCCGAACGTGTCCGGGGGGTTTTGCCTTCTTCTGGATCAACATCTTTAGGAATTAGGATCTAATTTTTAGATTTAGTAAAATATCAATACAAATGTTAGCAATAATGGTAAGAATAAAATAGCAATAATACAAAAACATCAAGCATAAAATAGTAGAATATTAGTAATAATATCAGTAAAATAGCAGGAAACTAAAAATAACACAAATAATAGTAATACAAAAATAGTATCTAAGGTAATGATTATAATAATTAGTAAATAATTAATATATATTAGGGTTTTGATCCAGGGTTCTAGGACTGATCGCCTTTTTTCGGGATCAAGAAGGAATTTTTCCCCAGTGACATAAATTGGCCGAATGTGTCCAGGTTTTTTTGCCTTCTTCAGGATCAATAACATTAGGAGTAGGATCTAATTAATAGTATCTAGAGAAATAATATAAATATTAGTAACAATAATTATAATATTATTAATAGTTAGTAAAAAAATAGAAATAAATGTTAAAAAAAGTAGCGGTAGTAATAAAATAGCAAAATAAGTTATAATAGTATAGCATTATTAGAAATAGTATAATAATAGCATAGGACATTATTAGGCATCATCAGGTTTGATCCAGGGTTCTAGGACTGATCTCTTTTTCCCGGGGTCGAGAAAGAAATTTTCCCCTTGACACAAATTGGCTGAATGTGTCCAGGGGTTTTTGCCTTCTTCTGGATCAACAGCTTTAATTCTAGGAATCTCATAATACTAGAGTAATAATAGCAATAATAAGTATAATAATGTTGTAATAATAATCAATAGATTGTGAGGATAAGAATATGATAAATACAATAAATAGGTTAGTTTGTTAGTGTAGGGCCCCATCTGATGAGGTTGCCTTGTCGTTGGCAGATGGGCTTGCACAATTTGATCAAAATGTGCACTAAGAACCTCAAATTTATAAGTTTAAAGAATAAGGAAGTAATAAAATACACAAGATTATAAATATAACTTTGTCTTGCCACATTATTTTCCTGTAATGAAGAAAATCAGAAAATCCAGAACATTTTAGACATTTGTATCTCTGTGTCGTAATCATAGCAGGTTAAAAACGCAATGCGACAGCATAAGAAATTGTTAGATTCTATTTTGCAATGAGGCGCACAATGTAAACGTCAACTGACACATGCAACCATGTAACCCTAGCATAAAATGTATTAAAGTAAAATGTATTAATTTATTTCATAAACCAATAGTACACGTGAAAATTAGAAACTTTGTAATATATTTTATTAAAGAGATCTGTTTTTTTCTCCTCCTGGGCTTATCATTCATTCTCAATGTCCTTAATTCTTGGGTAAAATCTTTAGTGAATACAGATTTTCCCATTACTGAGATAGAAGATGACAGTTGGTGCTCAAAAAGTTCTATGGAGGGAGGAGGGTGGAGTTAGAGGCGGAGACAAACATTCTACTGCAAGTTCTCCTGAAAGGACAATTTCACTCTAGTGTGTAAATCATGATAGTTAACGTATATTTCAGACTATAAGACGCACCTAGGTTTTAGAGGAGGAAAATAGGAAAATAAAAATTTAAGCACAAAATGTGATCATGATGTACTGTTATGGAGGTAGGGGTCTTCTGCTGACACTGTTATAGGGGAAATATACCCCAATTCTATACTAATATCCCCCATCCTGGTATATATATGTCCCTCAATCCAGATATACAAGTGCTTCTCACAAAATTAGAATATCATCAAAAAGTTAATTTATTTCAGTTCTTCAATACACTAGACTTTGTGTTTTCATTGACTGTAAGCCATAATCATCAACATTAACAGAACTAAACACTTGAAATAGATCACTCTGTAATGACTATATAATATACGAGTTTCACTTTTTGTATTGAAGAACTGAAATAAATAAACTTTTTGATGATATTCTAATTTAGTGAGAAGCACTTGTATATGGCCAAGAATCCAGGTATATATGGCCCCCATCCTAATCCTGGTATGTATGGCCCCCTCATCCCCATCTTGGTATGCATAGCTGCATCCTCCCTATCCTGGTATGCATGGTCCACTCATCGTCATCCTGATATGCACTGCCCCATCCTCCCCATCCTGGTATGCATGGCCCCCTCATCCCCATCCTGGTATGCATAGCCGCATCCTCCCTATCCTGGTATTCATGGCCCGTTCATCCCAATCCTGCTATGCATGGCCCCATCCTCCCCATTCTGGTATGCATGGTCCCCTCATCCCCATACTGATATACTTGGCCCCTTCATCCTCATCCTTGTATGTGACGCGCCCCCTAGGCCGTGGGGTGCTCGGCCGGGCCGGTCGATGCTGGGGGGTGTTATGGTGGCAATGACCCAGTCTGTGACCCAGGGCGGTCAATAAAAGGGGAAAAGTAAAAGGGAATAAAGTTTTTATAGAGATAATGTTCGTGACGCCACCTGTGGTATGCGGCTATATGGGGCCGCCACTGTTGTGCAGATCCTTGGGAGCTGGTGGTGACGCAGCAGAGTTGGTTCAGCTCTCCACAGGCAGAGCTTAGCTCCAGGGCAGGATATAGTGATGCTATGAGGTAGATGTTGTTGGTGCTGTGTAGTGCAGGGCTGGTGATGACGCAGCAATAATTCTAGGACACAGTGGGGTGCAGTCTTCAAGGTTTTACTCACCGTTATCACACTGCTCCTGGTTACAACTGCCAGATTATAACCTCCCACGTCGTCCTGCGTTCACCAAGAAAGGGGTTCAGCAGCTCTCAAGTATTTCAGGAGTACTTAAACGGGACCCCGTTCTATGCTCCTTCCTCGGTCGTCTTCCTGCGCTTGCTCTCACCCTCCTGCCCTGCGCCTCACAATCAGTGTCCCAAGCCGGTAGCCTCGGATCTTGTAGGGCGACGTGCAGTCCCCTGGACCCTATGCGGCCACCTTTTCGGCGATATAATTGTGGTAGTTGGCAGATGCACCTTGAAAGTACAGTAGCCTCCGGTTATCTAGCTGAGCCTGATTATTCTCCACTAGTTTAGGGGCTGGTCCCCTCTGCAGCCTGATCCCTCCACGTCCGTGTAGATTCAGGCGTACAGGTGGCTTCAGCACTAGCCATGCCCCTGGGATCCCCTCTGTCTCTGGATCCTTCCCTCTACTCCCGTCCTCTCTCACTCTCTCTCCTGGGCCTCTCAGACTAGGCCTGACTCCTCTCTCTCCACTCAACTCCCGCTCCAAGCACTGGAGCCAGGAGCCTGGACCCTCCTACACTGCTCTCCTGAGCAGGACTGGCTGCTTCTAGATGGTTCCCCTCTTTTTTATACTCCTTCTGAAGGTGCTCCCCTGAACTACTTCCTCCACCCACACCCACTACATGGTTCCCCCTCTCTCGGTTCCCCCCCTTCCAACCAGGGACAGGGCTCTGCATTGTACGCATGTATCTTGCCCCGCCTGCTAGTCTGGAATGGTGTAGTGTTGGATGCAAGTGGGTGGGTCCTGGGTAGTACCCCATCCTTACCAGAGAGTGGGATACCACACCTCTGGGTGAGATGCAGTACCTCTGTGGTGACTGAACCCGCAGGGGCGCCACATATGCATAGCCGCATCCTCCCTATCCTGGTATGCATGGCCCGTTCATCCCCATCCTGGTATGCATGGTCCCCTCATCTCCATCCTGATAGGCATGGCTCCTTCATCCTCATCCTGGTATGCATGGCTCCATCCTCCCTATCCTGATATGCATGCCCTTTCATCCCCATCCTGGTATGTATGGCCCCTTCATCCCCATCCTGGTATGTATGGCCTCCTCATTCCCATCCTGGTATGCATGGCCTCCTCATCCCTATCCTAATATGCATGGTCCCCTCATCCCCTTCCTGGTAAGCATGGCCCCCTCATCCCCATCCTAATATGCATGGCCCATTCATCCCCATCCTGGTATGTATGGCCCCTTCATCCCCATCCTGGTATGCATGGTCCCCTCATCCCCATCCTGGTATGCATGGTCCCCTCATCCCCATCCTGGTATGCATGGCTCCTTCATCCCCATCCTGATATGTATGGCCTCCTCATACCCATCCTGGTATGTATGGCCCCTTCATCCTCATCCTGGTATGCATGGCTCCTTCATCCCCATCCTGATATGCATGGCTCCTTCATCCCCATCCTGGTATGCATGGTCCCCTCATCCCCATCCTGATATGCATGGCCCGTTCATCCCCATCCTGATATGCATGGCTCCTTCATCCCCATTCTGGTATGCATGGACGCATCCTCTCCATCCTGGTATGCATGGCCCCCTCATCACCAATCCTGGTATGCATGACCCCCTCATCACCAATCCTGGTATGCATGGCCTCCTCATCACCATTCCTGGTATGCAGCAGCTGATATCAGCCTGCAAGCAGCGCATGACGTCACTGCCATGTGCCCTCACACAGTGAGATGATTATGGGTGTGGAGAGGAGTGATTATTCATTTTCTTTAATACCTCACAGTGTCAGCTGCAGCCTTCAGCGGCTCGGCGATCACGTGTGCCCGCTGTTAAAGAGAATGAATATTCATTCCCCTCAACCTGGGTTGGACTGGGGTGTCTGGGGCCCACAGGAGGAATTGATCCTCGGGGCCCACCCTACAGCTATATGCAAATACCTGTTAGCAGTTATCCCTGTTATAGTGGAGCGTCGACTGTAAAACACAGGCGGCTCCTGCACATCTACTGTGCGCCACCATAACTGGGATGTACAATTACAGTAGTTTACATTATAGGGGTTCTTTGATGAAAACAAGTTATCACCGAATCACAGGTTAGGTAGGTGATATTGACGCGCCCCCTGGGCCGTGGGGTACTCAGTGCCGGGCCGGTCGTTGCTAGGGGAAATGTCACAGTGGCGGTAACCCGGTCCGTGACCCAGAGCGGTCAATAAAAGGGGTTTATTTACAGGGGATTTATAGTTTTTATATTTAATGTTCGTGATGCCACCTGTGGTATGCGGCTATGTACAGCCGCCGCTGTGGAGCTGGGCCTCTGGAGCTGGTGTTTAATGCAGCAGAGTTGGTTTAGCTCTCCACAGTTCGAGCTTAGCTCCAGGGTGTTGCTGGGATGTTATAGATGTTGCTGTAGCAGTTGTGGTACAATGTAGTGCAGGGATGATGGCGCGGCAGTAATTCACGGAGACAGTGGGGTGCAGTCTTCAGCGTTTACTCACAGTTGTTGCAATCCAAGTTGCAGGTACCAGTGTAACTTCCCACGTCATCCTGTGCTTACTCAGGGAGGGGTTCAGCAATCCCTCAGGTAATTCAAGAGCGCTTGTTACGGGTCCAGGAGGTGGAACCTCTGTGCCGCGGTGCAAGGAGGGACCCAGAGGGGCGTAACTAAGTATCAACCCGGAGCGACCCTGGTCGGACCGCGGCAAACGACACCGTAATCAGGGAGGGACCGAGCAGAGGGACCAGGTGCTACTCTGGGGACGACCTTGTAAGAGAGCAGGTGGCTCCCACAGGTCAGACAGCAGGGGATGGACACAACAGGTAGGCAGCAGTCTCTGGGTTAGCTGACGGGTGGTCACGGTACGTGACGGAAGAAGTCTCTTGGCAAGCGGGTAGGTGGTCATGGAAAGTGACAGAGGGAGCCTCCGGGTAGGCTAGTAGGTGGTCACGGCAAGTGACGGCAAGCAGGCTGTAGTCTCTAGGCTGACAGGCAGGTGGTCACGGAAAGTGACAGCGGGAGCCTCCAGGTAGTCTAGCAGGTGGTCACGGCAAGTGACGGCAAGCAGGCTGTAGTCTCTAGGCTGACAGGCAAGTGGTCACGGCATGTGACGGCAGAGCCTCCAGGTAGGCTAGCAGGTAACAGGCGGGTAGCAGACATGCGCTCCCAGGTGAGCGGGTTTAGCAGGCACGACAGGAAGCAGGCAGGTAACTGGCAGGTGCTTCCTGGAACGAAGGTGGACTTGCCCATAGACAGACTGGCGGAAGAGTGGGGGCACACTGTCGGGCAGGAGGAAAGAGAAGCTGACAGACAGGACTGGTAGTCAGGCTGGCAATGGAACCTGAGGGCTGAAGCAGAGGTAAGTATTCTGTGCAACAACTTTGCTCAGGCACCTCCATTTTGGAGGAGGTGCCTTATATATGGGAGGTCCTCCGGCTATTGGCCGAGGACTCCTTAGGACGCCGGCAGCAGCGGGGAGAGGAGCGCTGGAGGACGCCGCGCCAGGAGCGGGAAGGTGAGAGGGACGGCGTCTCTGCCTAGCAGGGGGCAGAGACGCCGATGCTACAGCGCTTAATGGGACCCCCTTCTGTATGCCTTTCTCAGTCGTCTTCCTGCGCTGGCTCCCACCCTCCTGCCCTGCGCCTCACAATCAGTGTCCCAAGCCGGTAGCCTCGGGTCTTGTCGGGCGACCTGCAGTCCCCTGGACCCTCTGTGGCCACCTTTTCAGCAATGTAATTGTGGCTGTGGCAACTGCACCCTAGAAGTACAGAAGCCTCCGGTTTCTAGCTGAACGTTGCAATTCTCACTAGTTAGGGGCCGGTCCCCTCTGCGGCATGATCCTTCCACGTCCTGGTAGATTCGGGCACACAGGTGGCCTCCAGCACTACCCCTAGGATCCCCTCGTTCCTCCTGTAGCCTTCCTTCCTGCTCCTCTCCTCAGTTTGTCTCACCTCCTGGGCCTCTCAGACTAGGTCCGCTCCGCCTGAGCAGAGCTCCTGCTCCACACACTCTCCTCCTTTGAGTGAACTCCACTCCCTTTCCAAGATGGTTCCCTCTTATATCACTTCCTTTCCTGTGCTCCCCTGAACTACGTCCTCCACCCACACCTACTACATAGTTCCACCCTTCAGCTAGGGACCAGGGACTGTGCTCTCCCTTAGGAGCAATCTCGCCCTGCCCCCACTGAAGTGGAATGTGTTGGATGCAGGTGTTAGGGTCCCGGGCAGCACTCTATCCTTACCCGAGAGTGAGATACCACACCTCTGGGTGAGATGCAGTACCTCTGTGGCGACTGAACCTGCAGGGGCGCCATAATATCATATTGATCGGTGTAATCTGACCATTGGAATCCGCACCGATCAGAAGAATGGGGAACTTTTATCCCTGTCAGGACACTTATCCACATTTTAAAATGCAGCAGCAGGTGGGACGTCTGACCGCAGCTCCATTCATCCTCTTTGATGCTTCCAGAAAAAAAACAAGAGCAGCCACTGAGGGAATGTATGGATCAGTGATCAAGTCGCACATAAGCTCCTGTCTAATGGGGATAAACGCTCCACAGTCTGCCGATCGCACGGGTCCCAGCAGTCAGACCCCCACCAATCAATCAGTTATCCTTAGGCCATGTTCACACATCAGTATTTGGTCAGTATTTTACATCACTTATTTGTAAGCCAAAATCAGGAGTGGAACAATCAGAGGAAAAGTATAATAGAAACACGTCACCACTTCTGTATTTATCACCCACTCCTGGTTTTGGCTTACAAATACTGAGGTAAAATACTGACCAAATACTGAATGTGTGAATGTGGCCTTAGGATAGGCGATTACTTGTTTTCACCGGAGAACCTCTCTAAGTGTATATTTGCTACTGTGTAATAGACACAGGGCAGGGAAGGCTTAAACATCAACGTAATTAATCTCTAATAAAGAATCTTCTACTTACTGATATCAGAGAGAACAAGTGACCTCCATATGTAGCACCCTGAGGATTCGGCTGCTACAGGGGTATTGCACCTCAACCCAGAGGTGTGATATTCCACTCCCGGGTAAGGATGGAGTGTGGAACTGAGCTCAGTTAGCTGCATGCACTACACACATCCCATTTCCGAGGAACAGACCGATGGTACTCCCACTAGAGAAATGTGCAGGTGCGACAGAGTCTGTTCCTGGCTGGAGTGGGAGGGGAGTGGGAGGGGGGTGGAACATCCCAGTAGTGTAGGGGCAGATAGGGGGAGCAGCCTGGGTAAAGTTAGGAGCTCATTGGGTGCTGGTCACCTGAGCTCACACATAGAGGGAGTATATAAGGTGGGAACCATCTTAGATCAGGGTCAGTCTTTTGCAGAGTGAGGTCAGTCTGTCAGAGCAGAAGAGAAGAGCAGCTCCAAGGCCAAGAGAGAGAGAGAGGAGAAAGAAAGACCCAGAGGGGGAGAAAGAAGGAACTCCAAGAGCCCAAATTAGACCAGAGGGTGAAGAGTTGGCAACAGGGTACCGGATCCCAAGCTGGCAGAGGCTACAGCACACCTTAGCCAGGAACCGGAGGTCGTGGGCAGGATCGATCTGCCACGATCACCCACTAAATCCACCCGGAAGGCAGACCAGGAATAGGGTCAGGGAACCCAGAGACAAGGGTTTACCACCAAGAGGCCCGAGGGAGCCGGACATAGGTGGATCCCTGGTGGGGAAGGCCAGAGAAGAGGACAGGACAGAAAGGGAGCTCAGGACCACGCTCCAGAATTGCCTGGGGGTTGGCTGAGTCCAGGACCTGGTGGACGCAGCACGGCTCGGGTGGTCACTTAAGGCCGGAGTGACCAGAACAACTGCAGTAAGTAAACAAACCCTGAACTGCACAGCCTGACTCTGAGTCTCATTTCCATCCTCGCTGCACCACCACAACCCCCATCCTCTGCAACTGACCCCCTGAGGCTATACCCCTCCCGTTGGGGGTTATACTACCTGAGCTGCACATACATCACCAGCCTCAGCGGACCCTGCTGCAGCGGCGGCCGTATTGACCGCAATTCAACGGGTGGCGTAGTCGACACAAAAGAACATCTAGTAACATCATAAGGACTGCCACACACTGAGCTTGACACCCTGGGCACGGACCGGGTCACAGCCACTCGGAGACTACAACCCCCATCTGATCCAGCTCCGGGTATCCCCAACAACACTGGCCCAGGGGGCGCGTCAACTTTGGCGTAGTCGGCAGGATAACGTGCCCGCAACAACCGGGTACTGCGTGCCTGAAGAAAAGTACACCGTTACCTCAAAAAGAAGTCTCCTGCCGGTTCCGGAGGGTCCCCGCCATCGGGCCCCATCACAGGTCGTTTCCCGCCAGTTGTCCGCCATTTGCAGCTTTTTCCCGCCATCCATGGAGTTTCCCGCCACTGGGAGACGATTCCCCGCCATTTCCAAGGATTTCCCGCCTTGGAAGAGCGGACGCCATTATGGGCGTGCCAGAGGGTGGTAAGAGGCCACCTCCCATCGTGGGCCAGGTCGAAGAATGGCGCCAAAAGCGGAAACCGCGCCCACCAACAGAGACTGTGATGCTGGAAGTGTCCATCAGCGTGAGAGAACTGCCCCTGGAACTGAAGTTGCCCCGGGACCACCCTCGATGTGGGCGGAGACAGAACAAGAGAACGAAGATGGGTGCAGCCTGGAGGAGTCTGGAGAGAGCGCACCCGGAGACAAGACGTCTGGAAGAGAGTCCAGAGAGAGCCTACCCGGAGATGGAGGGAGAGTCAGGCAGCACCGACCCAGTGGTCAGGAGCCTGTTGCAGGTCACCACTCCAGAAGGCCTGCTGGAGATCCTAGCACAGCTCCCCCGAGACCGGGAGTGTGCACAGACCGCGCTGGAGGGCCTCGCACGGAGGATGGCCCGGGTGCAGCGAGAGACGTTGGCGGAGTGGAGCCGAGAGATGGCCCAGCAGACCGGCACCCGTCAGCGGAGCACGCCGCCCGAGACGAGGAGACAGACCGCCTCTGAGGATGGCGCAGGAGAAATGAAGGCAGGAGACGGCGCCGAGAAGGGAGCTGAACGGACGGAGGCAGGTAAAGGGGACGTCTCTACCCCGAGCCGGGAAACCGAGTGCCTGCCCCAGCTCCCCGTCGCAGAGCCCGAAATTCCCCCTGCCGTGCCCGTCGCTGCATCGTCACCGCCGCCGACTAGGCCTCAACCGGAAACCGCGGCCGCGACCCCTGTGACGTCACACGCCTCGACCTCGAGCGTGGCCAAGCAGGAAATGCCACCGGCCTGGTCGCAATGCCTAGTACCCCCGGGCGCCGCAATACCAACAGCGCCCCCTACCTCCGCGGAGCCACCGGCCTGGTCGCAGGGCCGAATAACCCAGGGCGCCGCCGTTCTTACGGTGCCCTTTGCCTTTAAGGTGCCCCAGGCCTGGTCGCAAGGCCTGGTTAACCCGGGCGCCGCTACCATCAACGCGCCCTCAGCATCTAGAGTGCCGCACCTGGGTGAAGATCTATTCGCCCAGCATACGTGCCCGGATGGGCAGCCCTTCATATGGCCCCAGGAGTACATTCAGCTGGAACTCCAGAGAGCAAGGCCCATGTGCGAGCCCCTGATTCCGGCTCCGAAGCCCGTAAAGAGGACCTCGCCCCCGCTGGAGGAGGCACAGTTCGAGTGGGACCCCACCGGAGAAGACCTCATGGGGTTCACTCAGGAGACTCGGGCGGCCGCAGCAGAGCGTGCAGAGTGCTGCCGGCAGCAGCTCGAGGTCTTCGAGAGGGAGCGGAGAGAGAGGCGGGTCCGGGAACAGCAAGCGCAGATAAGGAGCGCGGAGCAGAAGAGCCGGACCAGGAGGAATCCCCGTGCAGCTCATGGTCCCCCTTCCACCGGGACTGTGATAAAATTCAACATGCAGCACGGATGGGGCTTTATTAGAGACCATCAGACCCCCGGCGACGTCTTTGTAACCCGCAGAGACGTAGAAAGCCATCTGCCGGAGGGACACAGAGGTCGTGACCTGTATGTAGGGGACGAGGTCACCTTCACCCGGCACAAGTGTGCCAAAGGACCCTACGCCCTCCATGTGCATCGCCTGACGGAGGAGGAGCTGCGGTGTGAGGAGGAGCAAGAGGACCCGGACGGGTCTGAAGAATCTAAAGAAGGAGCAGGAGGACGCCGTCGTTGAAGTACGGTAGAGAGAGACTGTATAAAGTTGCCCGTCGGGGTACCAAGAACTGTTACTTATTTAAAATATGTTCCCCGTTGGGACAAAAGTGTGAACTGTTCACCCCGTGTGTCCCTATTCCCACTGACCGAGGACTGAGAGCGGTCAATCCTCCCTAATACCTGGCCGAGGACTGAGAGCGGCCATATCCCCTTGTATATAGTTGCGCTTCCTAAAGCGCCCCCTACCGGTTTTATAGGAAACTGTTTTATTCCAAGAGAGACTGTCGCACTTTACCCGGTCACAAGTTGCACCGTGACCGGAGGAACCAGAAACAAGAATGTTTATATGAAAAGTTTATTGCTGCTGATGATGTTTTATATGTTTTATATGTTTATGTTTTATGAAAAAAAAAAATTGTATGTTTTGGATGTTTTTATATCTTACAGCCCGAGGACGTGCTGTGATTTACCAGGGGGGAATGTAGCGCCCTGAGGATTCGGCTGCTACAGGGGTATTGCACCTCAACCCAGAGGTGTGATATTCCACTCCCGGGTAAGGATGGAGTGTGGAACTGAGCTCAGTTAGCTGCATGCACTACACACATCCCATTTCCGAGGAACAGACCGATGGTACTCCCACTAGAGAAATGTGCAGGTGCGACAGAGTCTGTTCCTGGCTGGAGTGGGAGGGGGGTGGAACATCCCAGTAGTGTAGGGGCAGATAGGGGGAGCAGCCTGGGTAAAGTTAGGAGCTCATTGGGTGCTGGTCACCTGAGCTCACACATAGAGGGAGTATATAAGGTGGGAACCATCTTAGATCAGGGTCAGTCTTTTGCAGAGTGAGGTCAGTCTGTCAGAGCAGAAGAGAAGAGCAGCTCCAAGGCCAAGAGAGAGAGAGAGGAGAAAGAAAGACCCAGAGGGGGAGAAAGAAGGAACTCCAAGAGCCCAAATTAGACCAGAGGGTGAAGAGTTGGCAACAGGGTACCGGATCCCAAGCTGGCAGAGGCTACAGCACACCTTAGCCAGGAACCGGAGGTCGTCGGCAGGATCGATCTGCCACGATCACCCACTAAATCCACCCGGAAGGCAGACCAGGAATAGGGTCAGGGAACCCAGAGACAAGGGTTTACCACCAAGAGGCCCGAGGGAGCCGGACATAGGTGGATCCCTGGTGGGGAAGGCCAGAGAAGAGGACAGGACAGAAAGGGAGCTCAGGACCACGCTCCAGAATTGCCTGGGGGTTGGCTGAGTCCAGGACCTGGTGGACGCAGCACGGCTCGGGTGGTCACTTAAGGCCGGAGTGACCAGAACAACTGCAGTAAGTAAACAAACCCTGAACTGCACAGCCCGACTCTGAGTCTCATTTCCATCCTCGCTGCACCACCACAACCCCCATCCTCTGCAACTGACCCCCTGAGGCTATACCCCTCCCGTTGGGGGTTATACTACCTGAGCTGCACATACATCACCAGCCTCAGCGGACCCTGCTGCAGCGGCGGCCGTATTGACCGCAATTCAACGGGTGGCGTAGTCGACACAAAAGAACATCTAGTAACATCATAAGGACTGCCACACACTGAGCTTGACACCCTGGGCACGGACCGGGTCACAGCCACTCGGAGACTGCAACCCCCATCTGATCCGGCTCCGGGTATCCCCAACAACACTGGCCCAGGGGGCGCGTCACATACACAACGTAATCTCCTATACAAACACCAATAATACCACATACAAGGAACAAATACCGTCACATCATGACCAGACCACATATTACAACATACAAGGAACAAATACCAGCACACCATGATCAGACCACATATTACCACCACATAGTAACCGAATAATACCACATACAAGGGACAAATACCGCCACACCATGATCAGACCACATATTACCACCACATAGTAACCGAATAATACCACATACAAGGGACAAATACCGCCACATCATGATCAGACCACATATTACCACCACATAGTATCCGAATAATACCACATACAAGGGACCAAAAACCGCCACACCATGACCAGACCACATATTACCACCACATAACAACAGAATAATACCACATACAAGGGACAAATACCGCCACACCATGATCAGACCACATATTAGCACCACATACAAGTGACAAATACCGCCACACCATGACCAGACCACATAGTGACTGAATAATAGTACTGGTAATGCAGTGATCACCAGTGACATTATACACAGGAGCTCTGTATACAGTGTATAGTGTACTGGTAATGCAGTTATCACCAATGACATTATACACAAGAGCTCTGTATATAGTGTATAGTGTACAGGTAATACAGTGATCACCAGTGACATTATACACAGGAGCTCTGTATATAGTGTATAGTGTACTGGTAATACAGTGATCACCAGTGACATTGTACACAGGAGCTCTGTATATAGTGTATAGTGTGCATTTACATGTAATACACTGACTCACCAGTGACGTCTCTAGTTGAAGTGCTTCATCTAGCACAGACCGCCATTACATCTTCCATCCAGGACTTGTCACTGCAGAAAATAACCCACAGTTATCAATAGCTGATCACTTCTAGAGCACATTCCCCACTTATTTCCTGATTTCTACACTACAGCAGATGAAGAAAAAAAGTGACATAGTGCCGCCCTGCACAGTAACAGGATCTCCCTTTTGTTACTCCCCCATGGAGAACAGTATCCTCAAAAGTAAATTATAGTACAGCAATATTGTCCCCTACAGCAATAATGTCCCCATTTACCACCATAAATTAATACCACATTCTGGCCCCCATGCTGTAATTGTCACCCATCCTGGCCACCTTTATTTAATAATATTCCCCATCCTTGGCTCTCATGTATCTCCCCCACCCATCCTGGGCCTGTATGTATCATCCTCTCTCCCCCCATCATGGGCCCCTATGTAACATCCTCTCCCTAACCATCATGGGCCCCTATGTATCATCCTCTCCCTCCCTATCATGGGCCCCTATGTATCATCCTCACCCCCATCATGTGCCCCTATAAAGCATCCTCTCCCCCCTCATCATGTGGCCCTATATAGCATCCTCTCCCCCATCATGTGTCCCTATATAGCATCCTATCCCCCATCATGTGCCCAAATATAGCATGATCACCCCCATCATGTGTCCCTATATAGCATCCTCTCCCCATCATGTGCCCATATATAGCATCCTCTCCCCCTTCATGTGCCCCTATATAGCATCCTCTCCCCATCATGTGCCCCTATATAGCATCCTCACCCCCATTATGTGTCCCTATATAGCATCCTCTCCCCATCATGCGCCCCAATATAGCATCCTCTCCCCCATCATGTGCCCCTATATAGCATCCTCTCCCCCATCATGTGCCCCTATATAGCATCCTCTCCCCATCATGTGCCCCTATATAGCATCCTCTTCCCCATCATGTGCCCATATATAGCATCCTCTCCCCCATCATGTGCCCCTATATAGTATCCTCTCCCCCATTATGTGCCCCTATATAGCATCCTATCCCCATCATGTGCCCCTATATAGCATCCTCACCCCCATTACGTGTCCCTATATAGCATCCTCTCCCCATCATGCGCCCCAATATAGCATACTCTCCCCCATCATGTGCCCCTATATAGCATCCTCTCCTCCATCATGTGCCCCAATATAGCATCCTCTCCCCATCATGTGCCCCTATATAGCATCCTCTTCCCCATCATGTGCCCATATATAGCATCCTCTCCCCCATCATGTGCCCCTATATAGCATCCTCTCCCCCATCATGTGCCCCTAAATAGCATCCTCTCCCCCATCATGTGCCCCTATATAGCATCCTCTTCCCCATCATGTGCCCATACATAGCATCCTCTCCCTCAACATGTGCCCATATATAGCATCCTCTCCCCCTTCATGTGCCCCTATATAGCATCCTCTCCCCATCATGTGCCCATACATAGCATCCTCTCCCCCATCATGTGCCAATATATAGCATCCTCTCCCCCATCATGTGCTCATATATAGCATCCTCTCCCCCTTCATGTGCCCATATATAGCATCCTCTCCCCCATCATGTGCCCATACATAGCATCCTCTCCCCATCATGTGCCCATATATAGCATCCTCTTCCCCATCATGTGCCCATATATAGCATCCTCTCCCCCTTCATGTGCCCATATATAGCATCCTCTCCCCCATCATGTGCCTCTATATAGCATCCTCTCCCCCATCATGTGCCCCTATATAGCATCCTCTTCCCCATCATGTGCCCATACATAGCATCCTCTCACCCATCATGTGCCCCTATATAGCATCCTCTCCCCCATCATGTGCCCATATATAGCATCCTCTCCCCAATCATGTGCCCATATATAGCATCCTCTCCCCATCATGTGCCCCTATATAGCATCCTCTCCCTCATCATGTGCCCCTATATAGCATCCTTTTCCCCATCATGTGCCCCTATATAGCATCCTCTCCCTCATCATGTGCCCCTATATAGCATCCTTTTCCCCATCATGTGCCCATACATAGCATCCTCTCCCCCATCATGTGCCCATATATAGCATCCTCTCCCCATCATGTGCCCCTATATAGCATCCTCTTCCTCATCATGTGCCCCTATATAGCATCCTCTCCCCCATCATGTGCCCCTATATAGCATCCTCTCCCTCATCATGTGCCCCTATATAGCATCCTTTTCCCCATCATGTGCCCATACATAGCATCCTCTCTCCCATCATGTGCCCATATATAGCATCCTCTCCCCCTTCATGTGACCATATATAGCATCCTCTCCCCCATCATGTACCCATATATAGCATCCTCTCCCCCTTCATGTGACCATATATAGCATCCTCTCCCCCTTCATGTGACCATATATAGCATCCTCCCCCCCCCCATTCCTTCACTACCCTGCCTGTTCATAAAGGAAAAAAAATCTTCTTAACTTTCTGCACACCCCCGACGGCGTCCTCTGCAGGTTCATCCTCATCATGGGCCCCTGTGGTCTCCGCCGTCCATTCAGAGGCTGCACGCTGACAGCAGCCCGCCGGCCGGAGGCCTTTTCAGATCACTGCTATGCACTGCGCACTGACGTCACCGTCCGGCGCATAGCAGTGACGTTCAATGTCCACCAGCCTATCAGAGGCCGTACACTGACGAGCGCAGCCTTGATTGACTGGCGGCCTTTGAACGTCACTGCCATGCGCCGTCTGTGCACAGCGCATAGCAGAGAGTAGATTTTCCTGTAGGCGGCCATCAAGGGGAAAGTATGCGCCGCGCGCTGAGCGTGCTGCGGCCCGTGGTCAGAAAGATCACGGTTACTGGCGGGCCCCCAAAATTTTGGAGGAAAAAGTGCGTCTTATAGTCCGAAAAATATGGTAACTCTTTCTACTTCTTCTTGGCTTCTATTAATATGAATAAAATTATCCATCAACATGATACGCCTAGAACAACCTGCATTCACAATTGTCTTACTCTGAGGGGCTACCTAATACACAGAATTATCCTTAAACGCCAGAAAAATTTGAACATTTTCAATGAGAAGCATTTCTTTGTCTAGGAGTCCTTTCTAGGATATTTTTGAACACCTTATCTCTGGCACGTTGGACTGGAGTACATTGGGCCCACCAGAGAAAATCATTCTTGGGGCCCACTGTGTAGCTACATAGAAATGCAGTTGTGCTCAAAAGTTTACATACCCCGGCTGAATTTTTCCTTTCTTGGCCTTGTTTCGGAGAATATGAATGATAACAAAAAAACTTTTTCTCCACTCATAGTTATTGGTTGGGTGAAGCCATTTATTGTCAAACTACTGTGTTTTCTCTATTTAAATCTTAATGACAACCAAAAACATCCAAATGACCTTCATGAAAATTTCACATACCCCTGTTCTTAATACCGTGTATTCCCCCTCTAACATCAATGACAGCTTGAAGTCTTTTGTGGTAGTTGTGGATGAGGTTCTGTATTTCCTCAGATGGTAAAGCTGCCCATTCTTCTTGGTAAAAAGCCTCCAGTTCTTGTAAATTCCTGGGCTGTCTTGCATGAACTGCGCGCTTGAGATCTCCCCAGAGTGGCTCAATGATATTGAGGTCAGGAGACTACTGAGGTGGCCACTACAGAACCTTCACTTTGTTCTGCTGTAGCCAATGACAGGTCGACTAGGCCTTGTGTTTTGGATCGTTGTCATGTTGGAACGTCCAAGTATGTCCCATGCGCAGCTTCCAGGCTGATAAGTATTTGCTGATAACGTGCTGCATTCATCTTTCCTTCAACTGTTACCAAGCTTCCTGTGCCTTTGTAGCTCACACATCCCCAAAACATCAGCGATCCACCTCCGTGCTTTACTGTAGGAATGGTGTTCCTTTTGTAGCGCCCCGAGGGTTCGGCTGCTACAGGGGTATTGCACCTCTGCCAGAGGTGTGATATTCCACTCCCGGGTAAGGATGGAGTGTGGACCAGGGCTCGTTTAGCTGCATGCATCACACACACCCCATTTCCGAGGGACAGAAATGCAGGCACGACAGAATCTGTCCCTGGCTGGAGTGGGGAGGGGGGAGGAAAACCCAGTGATGTAGGAGCAGATAGGGGTTGGGTTTCTGGGCATAGGTAGGAGCCCATTGGTTGCAAGTCACCTGGGCTCATACACAGAGAGGGAGGTATAAGAGGTGGGCACCATCTTAGAACAGTGTTCAGTCTGAGAGAGGAAGTGACAGAGCAGGGCCTCTGTGGAGCTCTGCTCCGGAGGCGGGCCTAGCCTGTGAGGCCAGAGCCAGTAGAAAAGACAGGAACAGAAAGGAAAGGAAGAAAGGAACAGAACACCAAGAGAGGCCCAGAGACACGAAGGCAGAAGGAACCCCAAAGGCCCAGGAGATTGCGGGTGACGGGTTGGCAGAACAGGGTACCGGATCCCAAGTTGGTGGAGGTGACTAATCCTCAGCCAAGGACCGGCGGTCGCGATCATATCTTGATGCAACCCCTCACTACACCTACTAGAAAGGCACACCACATAGGGTCAGGGAGGTGAGCACGAAGCCCTCTCAAGAGAAGGCCCGCGGGAGCTGGACAGACGTAGTGTCACTGGTGGGGCACGGCCAGAGGAAGGAGTAGAAGTGAGTCCTGTGACACACTCTGGAATTGCCTGGGGGTCAACCGAGCCCCCTGCCTGGTGGACGCAGCACGGCTTGGGCAGTCATTGCCCGTGGAATGACTTGGGACATAAAGAACTGTGAGTAAAGAACTTGAACTGCAATCCCACGTCTCTGTGCTTCATCGCCGCACCAGCACTACTAGTGCTGGGACGCCCGTGCACCATCACTCCCATCATCCACATTCTCTGCCCTGGGGCTGCACTCTTCCCGTGGGGAGTCACACTACCTCAGCTGCATACCCCATCAGCCCCAGCGGTCTGCCTTGCAGCGGCGGTCCACACTGACCGCAATCCACGGGTGGCGTAGTCGGACAATTAACTTAAAGCTTACAAATAGACTGCCACTGGTTTGACCACCCTGAGCCACGGGACCGGGTCGCCGCCACGGAGACTACAACCCCCCCAGAGACCTGGTACCGGGTACCCCACACACGTGCGCAAATGCGGCCCAGGGGGCGAGTCAACTTTTGGCGTAGTCAGCAGGATCGTTACCAACCCGCCACAAACGGGTATTGCGTGCCTGAAAGAGACTTTGCACTTACCTGAGAGAGGTTCCCCGCCATCCGGAGCAGTTTCCCGCCATCTTCGGTCATTTCCCGCCATCTTCAGCCGTTTTCCCGCCATCGGACACCATCTTCAGGATGCCGCGCGGGAAGAAGAGGGGCGGGGACGTCAAAAATGCGCGAAGTCCGAAGCCCCGCCCCACGCGCTGACGCCGCACAAGGTCCTGGAAGGAGCCCAGCGAGCGCTGACGTCAGCAGCGCGCGACGCCAGGTCCTCAACGCAGACCATCGCGAGCGGAGCCGCGGCCTACAGAAGAGGATCGCCGGAAGGTAGGCCACGGTCAACCGGGGGGGAGGAAGACATCAGGAACGGAGAGCAAGATGGCGGACCGGCAGCAGACTAAGCTGCCCAGCATCGGCAGTGCCCCAGCCGTCGCGGGTCCCGACTAGCGCCAGGAGAAGACGCGTGATGCAGGAGCGGTCGCGGGAGCAGGTAAGAGGAGTCTCCCTGTCCCGGACGCTGCCAGCGTCAGCCTGCCCCCGGGCCCCCTGGTGGAGCCGCCGATCCCGGGTGCTGCAGACACCGACCTGCTCCAGACCCCGCAACAAGCCCTGCAGCCGAGCCCTCCAGCCCTGGGCACTGCCGCCACCAGCCCGCGCCCAGGCCCAAAGTCGCACCCTCTGACCCCGGGCGTCATCAACAGCGGCCTTCTCCAGACCCCGCCGCAAGGCCTACTGCACCGCAGCGCAAGGGGCGGGTACGCCCTCCACGTCCATGGAGTGGTAGGAGAGGAGGAGCAGTACCACTCAGACCCCGAGTACCAAGAGGACCCGGACGGGTCTGAAGACTACCACCAGGAGGAGCAAGGAGCATCAGGAGGACACCGTTACCAGTGAACGGTAAAGTGTAACTGTACATAGTTACCCGTCAGGGTATGAGAACTGTTAAAGGGACTGTTTCCAGAGAAAGTGTGGTCCCCGTTGGGACTGATATAAAACTGTGTAGAACTTACCCCCTATATCCCTTATCTGGCTGGGGACTGAAAACAGCCATCCCTTTTCCCTAATCTGGCTGGGGACTGAGAGCAGCCATTCCCCTAAGAAGAAAGAACAGCTGGTCGCAAGTTGCACCGCGGCCAGTACCCAAGAATATGTTTACCTAAAAATGTTTTATAATGAAAAGGTTTTATATGCTGCTAAAGTAAAAATGCAAATGTTTGGTAAGGTGTTTTATATGACAAAAGAGTTCCGGTAGTAATCACCATATCTAGTGAAAGAAAAATGTTGAAAAAGAAGAAAGTGTTTCCCATAAAGGGAATTAAATAATGTCATCCGTTTTCTATGTGAAAAGTTTGAAAAAGTATTGCATGTTTTTGAATTGTCTTTGCTCTTTTCCAGCCCGAGGGCGTGCTGTGGTTTACCAGGGGGGAATGTAGCGCCCCGAGGGTTCGGTCGCTACAGGGGTATTGCACCTCTGCCAGAGGTGTGATATTCCACTCCCGGGTAAGGATGGAGTGTGGACCAGGGCTCGTTTAGCTGCATGCATCACACACACCCCATTTCCGAGGGACAGTTCAACGGTGCTCCCATTAGACAGAAATGCAGGCACGACAGAATCTGTCCCTGGCTGGAGTGGGGAGGGGGGAGGAAAACCCAGTGATGTAGGAGCAGATAGGGGTTGGGTTTCTGGGCATAGGTAGGAGCCCATTGGTTGCAAGTCACCTGGGCTCATACACAGAGAGGGAGGTATAAGAGGTGGGCACCAACTTAGAACAGTGTTCAGTCTGAGAGAGGAAGTGACAGAGCAGGGCCTCTGTGGAGCTCTGCTCCGGAGGCGGGCCTAGCCTGTGAGGCCAGAGCCAGCAGAAAAGACAGGAACAGAAAGGAAAGGAAGAAAGGAACAGAACACCAAGAGAGGCCCAGAGACACGAAGGCAGAAGGAACCCCAAAGGCCCAGGAGATTGCAGGTGACGGGTTGGCAGAACAGGGTACCGGATCCCAAGTTGGTGGAGGTGACTAATCCTCAGCCAAGGACCGGCAGTCGCGATCATATCTTGGTGCGACCCCTCACTACACCTACTAGAAAGGCACACCACATAGGGTCAGGGAGGTGAGCACGAAGCCCTCCCAAGAGAAGGCCCGCGGGAGCTGAACAGACGTAGTGTCACTGGTGGGGCACGGCCAGAGGAAGGAGTAGAAGTGAGTCCTGTGACACACTCTGGAATTGCCTGTGGGTCGACCGAGCCCCCTGCCTGGTGGACGCAGCACGGCTTGGGCAGTCATTGCCCACGGAATGACTTGGGACATAAAGAACTGTGAGTAAAGAACTTGAACTGCAATCCCACGTCTCTGTGCTTCATCGCCGCACCAGCACTACTAGTGCTGGGACGCTCATGCACCATCACTCCCATCATCCACATTCTCTGCCCTGGGGCTGCACTCTTCCCGTGGGGAGTCACACTACCTCAGCTGCATACCCCATCAGCCCCAGCGGTCTGCCTTGCAGCGGCGGTCCACACTGACCGCAATCCACGGGTGGCGTAGTCGGACAAGTAACTTAAAGCTTACAAATAGACTGCCACTGGTTTGACCACCCTGAGCCACGGGACCGGGTCGCTGCCATGGAGACTACAACCCCCCCAGAGACCTGGTTCCGGGTACCCCACACACGTGCGCAAACGTGGCCCAGGGGGCGAGTCACTTTCACCATAGGCCTTATTGACCTCTCTCCAAATGTAACGTTTATGGTTGTGGCCAAAAAGTTTGATTTTGGTTTCATCACTCCAAATTACCTTGTTTCAGAAGTTTTGAGGCTTGTCTCTGTGCTGTTTGGCACATTGTAGGTGAGATACTTTGTGGTATTTGCGCAGTAATGGCTTTCTTCTGGCGACTCGACCATACAGCCCATTTTTCTTCAAGTGTCTCCTTATTGTGCATCTTGAAACAGCCACACCGCTAGTTTTCAGAGAGTCCTGAATTTCAGCTGATGTTATTTGTGGGTTTTTCTTTGCATCTCGAACAATTTTCATGGCAGTTGTGGCCGAAATTTTTGTTGGTCTACCTGACCGTGGTTTTGTTTTTACAGAGCCCATGATTTTCCATTTGTTAATCACAGTTTGAACGCTGCTGACTGGCATTATCATTTCCTTGGGTATGTTTTTGTATCCCTTTCCTGTTGTAGCATCGGCGTCTCTGCCCCGTACTAGGCAGAGACGCCGTCCCTCTCACCTCCCCGCTCCTGGCGCGGCGTCCTCCAGCGCTTCTCTCCCCGCTGCTTCCGGCACGCGCTCCTTCCCCGGCAGTGTGCTTAGGGCGCGCGCGCGCTCCCCCTCTCTTAAAGGGACCGCGCGCGCCGTCCTAAGAAGTCTCCGGCCAATTGCCGGAGGACCTCCCATATTTAAGGCACCTCCTCCAAAATGGAGGTGCCCGAGCAATGTTGTTGCAAAGCCTTCACTCTGCTTCAGCCCTCAGGTCCCGTTACCAGTTACCAGCCAGTCACCTGCCAGATTCCTGCTTGTTACCTGCCAGTCAACTGCCGGATTCCTGCCTGTTACCTACCAGTTACCTGCCTGATTCCTGCTTGATACCTGCCTGATATCCGTTTACCTGCTTGCAAGCCTGCGGTCCGACGGTCTGCTTTCCTACACCTGTCAGTCTGTCTATGGACCAGCCTGCTCGCTCACCTGGGAGCGCTCATCTGCTACCTGCCTGCTAGCCTACCTGGAGGCTCCGCCGTCACTTGCCGTGACCACCTGCCTGTCCAGAGACTCTTGCCTGCTCACCTGGGAGCGCTCACCTGCTACCTGTCTGCTAGCCTACCTGGAGGCTCTGCCGTCACTTGCCGTGACCACCTGCCCGTCCAGAGACTCTCGCCTGCTCACCTGGGAGCGCTCACCAGCCACCTGCCTGCTGTCCTTCTACCCAGAGACTGTCCCTGTCACTTGCCGTGAGTACCCGTCCTCTACCCAGAGACTGTCCCTGTCACTTGCCGTGAGTACCCGTCCTCTACCCAGAGACTGTCCCTGTCACTTGTCGTGACTACCTGCCCGTCTTCCCTGGGAGCCACCCGCTTCCTTACATGGACTGCCCCCTTGTATAGTTGCACAGAGGTTCCACCTCCCAGACCCGTTACAGTTTGCTCGGGCCATGGAACCCGGTGGCCCCCAGATCTCCGATCTGCACCAGGAAGTCTTACGTCAGAAAACTCAGCAGGAGGTGGTACTGTCCTATCTACGGTCCGTTAACTCTCGTCTAGGCGCATTGTGTGACTTGTCTATGTCTACCTCTGGTCCAGCCGTGCCCATTCCTGCGGTACCGCAATCCAGTCCCTTCATGGTACCCGACTATGGACCTCGGCTTCTGGCACCTCCACGCTTTGCCGGTGAACCTACTTTAGCTCGGGGTTTCATAAACCAGTGCACCCTGCACTTTGAGCTATTGGCATACCAGTTCATCTCCGACCGAGCCAAGGTGGCCTTCATCATGTCCCATCTTACTGGGGAGGCACTGGCATGGCTAAATCCCCTGTGGGAGAGAGGGGATCCCCTGGTGTCCGACCTGCCGTCTTTCCTCGCTGCTTTCCGGAAAGTCTTCGATGAACCTGGACGGAAAACCTCTTCTGCCTCCTCACTGCTACGTCTCCGCCAAGGGAGTCTCACCGTGGGCCAATATGCCATACGGTTCCGCACCCTCGCTTCTGAGCTTGCCTGGGAAAATGAGGCTCTGGTGTCCGTCTTCTGGGAGGGTCTTTCCGGTCGGATTAAGGACGAGTTAGCTGGTCGGGACATTCCTACCACTCTGGATGACCTGGTGTCACTAGCTACCCGCATTGGCATCCGGTTCCAAGAACGTGCCAAGGAGACTACGTGGGAGAAAGACTTTTCTTGCTCTGCTCCTACTTCCCTGAGACCTGCCTCTCAATCAGTCACTCCGCGGGCGCCCTCGCCTGAACCTATGCAGATCGACCAGACCAAGATGGTCAAATCTCGCCAAGAATCTCGCCGAGCCGAGGGAAGCTGTTTCTATTGTGGCAGTATGGAGCACTTCATCCGTTCCTGCCCGGAGAAGCCGGGAAACGCCAGTGTCTAGGACCGCTCGGAGAGGTCGTCCTAGACAAAAGTAAGCCCTCTCCGTCTCTGACTTTACCGGTCTCTATTGCTTGGGGAGAAAACCGTCACTTTGAACTTGCCCACCTGGATTCTGGAGCTGCTGGAAACCTCATCTCCCAGTCTCTGGTAGAGAGATACCGTATTCCCACCAAGTCCCTGGCTGAACCATTATCAGTTGCCTCCGTGGATGGAAGACTTCTCTCGGAGACCATCCTGCTCGTCACTGAACCCATTACCCTGCAGGTGGGAATGCTGCACTCTGAGGAAATCTCATTCCATGTGTTGTCCGGACTTTCTCACTCCCTGTTGCTAGGTCTACCTTGGCTCCAGACACACAAACCCGTATTGAACTGGCGATCCGGTGAAGTACTCCGATGGGGTCCAGACTGCTATAGGACCTGCCTGGTTCCGGTCCGCCCAGTTCGCCCTCCGCCTACTCCAGCTAATTTACCAGGTCTCCCGGCTCCTTACTGGCCCTATGCGGACGTCTTCGGTAAGAAGGAAGCAGAGACGTTGCCACCCCATAGGCCATATGACTGCCCGATCGACCTGGTACCTGGCACCACTCCTCCCCGTGGGCGTATCTACCCGTTGTCTGCAGCCGAGACCCGGGCCATGTCTGAGTACATTGAAGAGAATCTGGCTAGGGGATTTATCCGGAAATCTACCTCCCCGGCTGGAGCCGGATTCTTCTTTGTCAAAAAGAAAGACGGCTTGCTACGCCCCTGTATTGACTATAGAGGACTCAATCAGATCACGGTTAAAAATAAATACCCCCTTCCGCTCATCTCTGAGTTATTTGATTGTCTTAAAGGCGCCAGGATCTTCTCCAAGCTGGATCTACGTGGAGCTTATAACCTGGTCCGTATCCGTCAGGGAGACGAGTGGAAAACAGCATTTAATACCCGGGACGGACACTATGAGTACCGTGTGATGCCCTTCGGTCTCTGCAATGCTCCCGCCGTCTTCCAAGAACTGGTCAACGACATCTTCCGTGACCTTCTTTACTCCTGCGTGGTGGTATACCTGGACGACATCTTGGTCTTCTCTCCGGATCTTCCCACACACCGGAGGGATGTTCGTCAGGTCCTGCTTAGGCTCAGGCAGAACCACCTCTATGCTAAATACGAGAAGTGCCTTTTTGAGCAGACCTCTCTTCCTTTCTTGGGCTATGTTATCTCCCAGACAGGCTTGCGAATGGATCCCGAGAAGCTCTCTGCTGTCCTAAAGTGGCCCCGTCCGGAGGGCTTGAAGGCGATACAGTGATTCCTGGGCTTCGCTAATTACTATCGTCTCTTCATTCCTCACTTCTCGTCACGGACTGCGCCCATATCTGCGCTCACCTGTAAGGGAGCAAATCCCAAGATATGGTCATCCGAAGCTGAGGAGGCCTTCCTTTCCCTGAAACAAGCCTTCTCCTCTGCCCCTGTGCTGCACCGTCCGGACTGCAACAAACAGTTCTACCTGGAGGTTGATGCCTCCTCCTCTGGAGCCGGAGCAGTGCTCACCCAGAAGTCTTCCTCCGGGAGAATGGTAACCTGCGGCTTTTTCTCTAAAATCTTCTCCTCCTCTGAGCGCAATTACTCCATTGGAGACCGAGAACTGCTTGCCGTTAAATTGGCGCTGGAGGAGTGGCGTTACCTGCTTGAAGGGGCTCTATACCCGGTGATCATCTATACGGATCACAAGAACCTGGCATATCTCCAAAATGCCCAGAGACTTAATCCACGTCAAGCCCGGTGGTCTTTGTTCTTTGCCCGCTTCGATTTCATCCTTCATTTCCGCCCGGCGGACAAAAATGTCAAAGCTGATGCCTTGTCCCGATCCTTCCTGTCCTCCGACCAAGAGGAGGAGCCTATGCACATTATCGACCCCTCCAAGGTGATGAATGTGGCCCCCTTGGATTTGACTCGTCTTCCACCCGGCAAGACGTTCGTGGCGCCTCCAGACCGTGAGAGGGTTCTTCGCTGGGGTCATTCTTCTAAACTAGCTGGCCATGCCGGCCAAAAGAAGACCTTCCTACTCATTTCCCGGCATTACTGGTGGTCTACCCTGCGTAAGGATGTGGTAGACTTCGTCTCTGCCTGTTCATCTTGTGGCCGCAACAAAATTCCCAGACACTTACCAGCTGGTCATCTCCTGCCGCTTCCCATACCTGTTGCTCCGTGGCAACACATCGCTATGGACTTCATTACCGATCTTCCTGTCTCTGCCGGGTGTACTGTCATTTGGGTGGTCGCGGACCGCTTCTCTAAAATGGCCCACTTCATTCCCCTGCCTGGTCTTCCGTCTGCACCTGAGCTGGCTAAGGACTTTATTCGCCATATCTTCCGTCTCCATGGCCTACCCCTCCACATCGTGTCGGATCGAGGGGTTCAGTTTACCTCACGCTTCTGGAGAGCCACATGTAAACTGCTGGACGTCCGCTTACCACCCTCAGTCCAATGGTCAAGTGGAGCGGATCAATCAGATCCTTACCAGCTATCTCCGGCACTTTGTTAATGCCCACCATTCTGATTAGGTGGACCTCCTTCCTTGGGCCGAGTTCTCTTATAATAACCACGAGAGCGAATCCTCTTCCAAGTCCCCGTTCTTTATTGTCTATGGCCAGCACCTCCGGATTCCGCTCCCTGTCTCCGTTTCTGTGGACAACCCTGCTGCGGAGTCTCTTGTCAGCGAATTTTCTACTATTTGGGAGAGTACCAGGTCCGTTCTTCTTCTGTCCTCTGAGCGGATGAAGAGATATGCTGATAAGAGACGTCTGGATCCGCCTCAATTCCGTCCGGGAGACAAGGTTTGGCTCTCGTCCAAACATGTGCGGCTCAAAGTACCCTCCTTCAAGTTGGGCCCTCGATTCATCGGTCCCTTCGAAGTCCTCAGGCAAATTAACCCTGTGGCCTACAAATTAAAACTCCCGGCCACCCTACGGATTCCCAACTCCTTCCACGTATCTCTCCTCAAACCCGTTGTCTTTAACTCTTTTTCCAATAATCCAGGTGCCCCTCCTGCTCCGGTTTCCGCTGATGACGTCTTTGAGGTAGAGAGTATTCTGGCCTCCAAGAGGGTAAGAGGAAAGACCTTTTTTCTGGTAGATTGGAGGGGGTTTGGTCCTGAGGAGAGAACTTGGGAACCCAGGGAGAACATCAACGCCCCGCTTCTCCTTGAAAAATTTCTTTCTGGCCAAAAAAAGAGGGGGCCTAAAGGGGGGGGTACTGTAGCATCGGCGTCTCTGCCCCGTACTAGGCAGAGACGCCGTCCCTCTCACCTCCCCGCTCCTGGCGCGGCGTCCTCCAGCGCTTCTCTCCCCGCTGCTTCCGGCACGCGCTCCTTCCCCGGCAGTGTGCTTAGGGCGCGCGCGCTCCCCCTCTCTTAAAGGGACCGCGCGCGCCGTCCTAAGAAGTCCCCGGCCAATTGCCGGAGAACCTCCCATATTTAAGGCACCTCCTCCAAAATGGAGGTGCCCGAGCAATGTTGTTGCAAAGCCTTCACTCTGCTTCAGCCCTCAGGTCCCGTTACCAGTTACCAGCCAGTCACCTGCCAGATTCCTGCTTGTTACCTGCCAGTCACCTGCCGGATTCCTGCCTGTTACCTACCAGTTACCTGCCTGATTCCTGCTTGATACCTGCCTGATATCCGTTTACCTGCTTGCAAGCCTGCGGTCCGACGGTCTGCTTTCCTACACCTGTCAGTCTGTCTATGGACCAGCCTGCTCGCTTACCTGGGAGCGCTCATCTGCTACCTGCCTGCTAGCCTACCTGGAGGCTCCGCCGTCACTTGCCGTGACCACCTGCCTGTCCAGAGACTCTCGCCTGCTCACCTGGGAGCGCTCATCTGCTACCTGTCTGCTAGCCTACCTGGAGGCTCTGCCGTCACTTGCCGTGACCACCTGCCTGTCCAGAGACTCTTGCCTGCTCACCTGGGAGCGCTCACCTGCTACCTGTCTGCTAGCCTACCTGGAGGCTCTGCCGTCACTTGCCGTGACCACCTGCCCGTCCAAAGACTCTCGCCCGCTCACCTGGGAGCGCTCACCAGCCACCTGCCTGCTGTCCTTCTACCCAGAGACTGTCCCTGTCACTTGCCGTGAGTACCCGTCCTCTACCCAGAGACTGTCCCTGTCACTTGCCGTGAGTACCCGTCCTCTACCCAGAGACTGTCCCTGTCACTTGTCGTGACTACCTGCCTGTCTTCCCTGGGAGCCACCCGCTTCCTTACATGGACTGCCCCCTTGTATAGTTGCACAGAGGTTCCACCTCCCAGACCCGTTACACCTGTGTTATACAGTTCAACTACCTTTTCCCGTAGATCCGTTTACAATTCTTTTGCCTTCCCCATGACTCACAATCCAGAAATCAGAGGCTGGATGAAAGATGCAAGAGTCTGTCTGGATCCCAGAAACTCACTCAGCTTTTATGCACACATACTGATTACAAGCAAACAGGTCACAGGTGAGGATGTTACCTTTAGTAGCCATTCAAACCCATTTGTGTCAAATTCTGTGCATGCTATCAGGCCAAAATCACCAGGGTATGTTAACTTTTGGTCAGGGTCATTTGGATGTTTTTGGTTGTCATTAAGATTTAAAAAGAGAAAACACAGTAGTTTGACAATAAATGGCTTCACCCAACCAATAACCATGAGTGGAGAAAACGTTTTTTGTTATCATTCATATTCTCTGAAACAAGACCAAGAAAGGAAAAATTCTGCCGGGGTATGTAAACTTTTGAGCACAACTGTAAATACAAGACCACCAATTGTATGGTAAAGCACGCTAATATCAGCGTATAATATAAGATAGTACACTTAATGTTATAGAAAGAGCTTGCGTCACATTTTTGGTGCAAACTCAATGATAAATGTACCCTGGTGTTTACTAACCGCTAAACCAATGTTTTATTGCACCAGCGGAGTGGAAGGGATTTTATGACATCTCATCCATACGCTGAGAAAATCCACGGCGTGAATTGACCGGCGCTGCGGATTTGACATCACGTGTCAATTTATGCTGTGGATATTCACCTTCGATTTCATCCTTTGCAATACAAAGGAACAGGTCAATGGTAAAGGTGCATCATTGCGTAGTAGTAAAAGCAGCAATATCTGCACAATATCTGGGTGGATATTACCACTGTTCATTTGCTGTGGGAATTCCATTGTAGAAATTAAGCAGCAAATACATTATGTGAATAGAGCCACTAATAGTGGTGGGGGTCCTAAATCAGTTATGTATGACACTGGAGTGAGAGCAAAATAGCTTTCCCTCACATCCCTTGTACACTTTTTACGGAAATCTTTCTGCCACCTATAAGGCCATAACTTTTTATGAAGGGCCTCATTTTGTTAGTAGTGGAAGAAGAAAACTGAGTGATACAGGGAGAGGGGGCTCAGTGAGGGGTGATATAGGGGTAGGAGGTGCAGTCAGTCAGCGGTGAAAGAGGGGGAGGGGGCACAGTCAATCAGGGGTGATACAGCGAGGGGGGGGCTCAGTCAGTCAGGGGTGATACAGAGGGTGAGGGCTCAGTAAGTCAGGGGTGATACAGGGAGAGGGGGCTCAGTCAGTCAGGGGTGATACAGGAGGGGGCATAGTCAGTCAGGGGTGATACAGGGAGAGAGGAGGCTCAGTCAGTCAGGGGTGATATAAGGAGATGGGGCTCAGTAATTCAGGAGTGATACAAGAGGAGGGGGCACAATCAGTCAGGAGCGATACAGGGGGAGGGGGCACAGTCAGTCAAAGATGATACACAGGGAATGGGTGCAGTCATTCAGGGGTGATACAGGGAGAAAATGCTCAGTCAGTCAGGGGTAATGCAGGAAGACGGGGCTCAGTCAGTCAGGGCTTACTCACTGCTAGGCTGGAGGGAACCCTCCTTCAATCATTGCAGCTGTAGTAGGGAGTCCTATAACTCCCTCTGCTGCTTACATTGTGGGGAAGAGGAGCGCGTGTTATGGATGACAGCACAGCTCATTACCTGAGCTTTGCTGTACAGCCGGGGAGAAGAGGACACAATGAAAGCTCACATTGATTGGCTGCCCTGCTTGTTCAACGCAGGGAAGAGCGGTGACATAAAAAGTAATCAGGGCGCAACAACACTTTGTTACTTACAAATAGTGAGCCGCAGTCTACAGCAGGCGAGAGTGTCTTCAATGCCGTCAGTGACGCGTGCAATGCTCTCCTGGGTTTTCTAATTTGGGAGGAGCTGCAAGGAGTAGTGACGTAGAGGCTGGGAGAATGTCCTGCTTGCAGCTCCTCCCAGAGTTAGACAACCCAGGACAGCAGTGAGTGTATCAGACTGCGGCTCACTATTTGTAAGTAACAGAGCGGTTAGTATGCCTCTGGTGGGCCAGTCTGATCCGGCATGTCCTCCTCTCCCACATATAACATATATAGCCAAGTTCCCCTCTCCCACATATAGCATATAGCATATATAGTCAAGTCCCCCTCCCCCACATATAGCATATATAGTCAAGTCTCCTTCCTCTATTTATAGCCTATATCCGGGGCTGGCTCCAGGTTTTTGTGGTCTTTGGGCGAAAGAGTCTCAGTGGGCCCCTTTAACACATACCACCATTGATGCACAGATACAGAGGAGAAATATAGGTATACAACACAGGGCCCAGCCTGTCCCCTCATCCTTCACATATGCAAACATGCACACACACACAGGAGGCAGACATGCACGCACAGGAAGCAGACATGCACACGCACAGTAGGCAGACATGCACACACACACACAGTACGCAGACATGCGCACACACTCATGGTAAGCAGACATGCGCACGTACACACACAGTACGCAGACATGCGCAGGCACACACGCGGTACGCAGATATGCACACACACGATATGCAGACATGCGCACGCGCACACACGGTACGCAGACATGCGTATGCACAGGGTATGCAGACATGCGCACGCACAGGGTACGCAGACATGCGCACGCACAGGATACGCAGACATGCACGCGCACAGGATACGCAGACATGCACGCGCACATGGTACGCAGACATGGTACACAGATATAATACGTATGATACAATACGCAGACACGACTGCCCTCCGGACATCTGTCATCAGTCTTCCCCAAGATTGTGGAGCCTACTGAAACAGACTAAGGAATCTTTTTAAATGCTTAGGAAGCCTTTGCAGGTGGTTTTTGTTAATTATTCTCATTTACTGAGTTAATTACTTTTGTGTTTTCATTGGCTGTAAGCCATAATCATCAACATTAACAGAAATAAACACTTGAAATAGATCACTCTGTTTGTAATGACTCTATATAATAGATGAGTTTCACTTTTTGTATTGAAGAACAGAAATAAATGTACTTTTTGATGATATTCTAATTTTGTGAGATGCACTTGTATATATACTGTCGTATTACACACATATCAATTTCATATGAAATAATATTTAAAAATGAAAACTGCTGCCACTCACAGTCTTCTGAGATCCAGGAAAGAGTCTGATGGCATTAGCTGCAGAAGATGGAGGAAGTCCGGGCAGCTGCTGCATGCTGGGTAATGACACCGCACCAATGACAGCCTAGCCTCATCAAACTCCTTCTGCAAGAGAGGGGTGATGGCGCTCAGACTGCTGTGGTAGTCATCTCTCCCGCCGTACCCGTGCTGTGGGGGAGGGGCGAGGCTATGGAAGCTGGTCAGATTGCTCCTCTGCTCCGCTGCCCAGCTAATCTGCTCCCATAGCAGCAGGCTCCCTCCCTCCCCTGCGGTGCTCCTGCTATGTGTCCAGTCAGAATGACACCGATTCCGGAGAGCTGTTACTGTCAGTGACACCTCTCCTGCACAGATGTTAGTCTGACTCCAACACCTAGCGCCAGCACAGCAGGGGAAGGAGGGAGCGTGCTGCTATGAATGCCATTAGCCGGGCAGTGCATCCCTTTGCTAGGGTATGTGGGGGAGGAGCCTTCTAACGCAGTCAGAGCTGGCCCTGCATCAGGGCCCACCGGAGGATTCACCGATTTTCCGGTGGGCTAGTCCGAGCCTGCTTGTATGTCAGACTATTTGCAATCATTTCTCTCCCATATAGGCTGAGTATTGAAACTGTCTGGTATTAAAACTCAACTTCTTTTACTTAAAGTGAAGCTATCAGAAAATGGACTATTGTTTAAATCGGGTTTTTCTGTTAAACTTATTGTTTGGGGGCAATTTTTTTCCATATCACAGTGTGTACTATAGATAAAAACCACACATCTTGCAATTTTCAAACCGACCACTTGGGCTTTTTTTTAACTTTAACTTCCTGTTGTTTCAGGAAACAACACATGTACATTAACCACAATGAAAAGTTCCTATCTTTTATATTAAAGCATCTAATGAGCATATGCAAAGGTCATTGTGAAGGAAGAGGGAGCAGGGAAAGCTGTAACATTGCCTATTGTGATTGCTGGATCCTGTGTTATCAGCTGTGTTTCAGAGATGTTACCTCTCTTTGCAATCCAGCCTCTGCTGATAAGGAGCCTGCTGAAAACTCTTCCTGAAAAGACAGAAAGTATGAGTCTAAAAAAAGCCCAAGTGGCCATTGTGAATTTTTTTCTTTTGTATTAAAGATCATCATATGAAAAAAAAAAATGCCAACAATTTAAACAAAAATAATGTAACACAAAACTCGGAAACATACAATCAGTCATTTTCTGCTGATAGCTTTGCTTTAAATTAACACTAATCCTAAAAATAAATGTTCAAATAAAATAAGAAAATAATTGTCCTCTCCGCTTGTTAGTCTGCAGCATTTCCGGCCTGATCATGAAACGGTCTTGTAGAAATCCTGCAGAGAACACAAGGATCAATCTCTTGTCAATCAGTTCCATCTTTGGCTGCTGAAGCCCTGACCCTTGGACAAGGAGATGGTGTGATGTTTTGTCCTACTACAAACAGGGCAGAGGGGGGAGGCTCCTGCTGCAGACACTTGTCTTACATCAACACACAGAAAGGTAAGTAGAAGAATGGGAACATGGGTGAGATATTGAGACACACAGAGATTTCTTTATATATATTACTGTATAATTTGTGACAGGTGTTGAAAAAATGCTGCAAAGTAAGAATGCTTTAAAAAATAGAAGAGGGAATAATTTATATTTTAGCAAACAAAAGCAAAATTAATGAGCAAAAGAGAAATCTAAATCACATCAACATTTGGTTTGACTGCCTCTTGCCTTCAATAAGAGCTTCAAAGCATCAAGTCTTCTAACTACAATTGTATATAGTTTTTTACAGAACTCGGCAGGAGGTTGTTCCAAACATCTTGGAGAAGTAACCACAGATCTTCTGAAGATGTCGTTTGTGCAAATGCTTCTCTCTCTTCATGTAATCCTAAACAGACTGGGTGATGTAAGATCAGGGTTCTGTGGGGTCCGGATCATCACTTCCAGGACTTCTTGTTCTTCTTCATGGATAAATAGTTACCTATATTTCTCATCATTGAGAACTCCAAGAAATGGGCAAAGTTGGAGATCATAGACGCAGTGATCAGCCATGGAAACTTAGTACAGCAGATGAAAGACACATCATGCTTACTTCCACTTGAAATCAGAAGATGTCCAGCAGTGCCATCAGCTCAGAACTGGCAGCAACCAGTGGGACTCAGCTACCCCCATGTACTGTTTGGAGAAGTCTGGCCAGAACTGATCCTTATGGACGAATTGAAAGCAAAAATGAACGCATTCGACACGGAAACAAGGTCAAGAGACTTAACAATGCATGAAAGCATAGTGACGGGGTGCAGAAAAATGGCAGCAGGTGCTCAGCACCGATGAGTCAAAATGTGAAATACTTGTCTACAACACAAGACAGTTAATCAGCCTGGGGCAGTGCGGCCATTGTCCCTGACTGTTACCACAGGAGCTCGGTTGTAGCTGTGCCAAGCTCCCGGTGGTAAACGTGCGGGGAAGTGATGATATTTCTAGTGGAAACCGCAGCAGGAAATGTTCCTTGTCTGGGAAGTTTTTGTAGGATTTTTTTTTTCATTTTTGGAAGAGATTTTTTTCTGGAGCATTTTCTTGTAACCTTTTCATTGGATGGTGTCTAGTTTCGAATGTTTTTCATCTGGAAATAACTAACATACGGTACACTTTTTCTTTTTTTGCCCACATTGTGTTTTGTTTCAAATCCTGAAATTGAAAAATATGCTTAAAAGACTGGATAGGAAGAGTCTTTTAAGCGTTTTTTGAGCAATTTTTCAGACTCCTCAAAAAACTTGATCTCAACATGCCCTTCGAGACCAGATTTTCTAACAAAGCAAGAATGCAAACGCTAGATAAAGGAAACATGGCCAATAATCCTTATCTCATGGTTCTTGCATGTATAGAGAGCAGTATACTTGGAGACCTATCATTATGCAGGCTACTGAATTACAGAAAAATTCAAGTTCGAGTGTCCTTCACTACTAGCCTGGTCGTATCAGGTCTGTCTCAGCCTTGTCTCTAGGGGATCAATCAGCAGTATATGCTCCAGGTAAACAGCATAACAATATGGCTGCAATACATCTGTCTTTTATATCCTCACCCACTTGGACTATAAGACAGCAGGCCACGCCACTGCTATGGGGCCCGTGAACCGGCACTGACACCGGGCCCCCCCTCCGACCATCTGCGCCCACACTGCCCACACACAATGATGGGGTGGAAGCGTCTGCTGATGCTTACTCCTTCATCATCATTGCTTGTGCTGACGACCAGAGGGGGGCTCTAGCCGTCAACGCGAGCAATGAGGATGGAGGAGGGAGTGTCAGCAGACGCTTCCACCTCCATCAGTCTTCCTCGACGTCTGACGAGCAGCGGCATTGATGATGTCATTATAGGGCGCCCGCTGTTCTGATATGTGCAGCACTTCACACCAAAGGCTCAGCAGATCAGAGCATCTGGTGGAACAAGGAATAAGGAGAGGTGAGTACTGTGTTTATTTTTTTAAATCAGTGACAAAAGAGTATGGAGGACCATGGGGGGTGCATTATACTGTATGGAGGACCATGGGGGGTGCATTATATTGTATAGAGGATCATGGGGGGTGCATTATTTTGTATGGAGGATCATGGGGGTGCATTATATTGTATGTAGGACCATGGGGTGTGCATTACATTGTATGAAGGACCATGGGGGGTGCATTATATTGTATGGAGGACAATGGGGGTGCATTATATTGTATGGAGGACCATGGCGGTGCATTATATTGTATGGAAGACCATGAGGAGTGCATTATATTGTATGGAAGACCATGAGGAGTACATTATATTGTATGGAAGACCATGGGGGGGTGAATTATATTGTATAGAAGACCATGGGAGTGCATTATATTGTATGGAGGACCATAGGGATTGCATTATATTGTATGGAGGACCATGGGAGGTGCATTATATTGTATGGAGGACCATGAGGGGTGCATTACACTGTATGGAGGACCATGGAGGGTGCATTATACTGTATGGAGGACCATGAGGGGTGCATTATATTGTATGGAAGACCATGAGGAGTGCATTATATTGTGTGGAAGACCATGGGGGGTGAATTATATTCTATGGAAGACCATGGGGGTGCATTATATTGTATGGAGGACCACAGGGATTGCATTATATTGTATGGAGGACCATGGGAGGTGCATTATATTGTATGGAGGACCATGAGGGGTGCATTACACTTTATGGAGGACCATGGAGGGTGCATTATACTGTATGGAGGACCATGAGGGGTGCATTATATTGTATGGAAGACCATGGGGGGTGAATTATATTGTATGGAAGACCATGGGGGTGCATTATATTGTATGGAGGACCATAGGGATTGCATTATATTGAATGGAGGACCATGGGAGGTGCATTATATTGTGTGGAGGACCATGAGGGGTGCATTACACTGTATGGAGGACCATGGAGGGTGCATTATATTGTATGGAGGAACATGGAGGGTGCATTATACTGTATGTAGGACCATGAGGGGTGCATTATATTGTATGAAGGACCATGGGGGGTGCATTATATTATACGGAAGACCATGGGGGTGCATTATATTGTATTTAGGACCATAGGGGTTGCATTATATTGTATGGAGGACCATGGGAGGTACATTATATTGTGTGGAGGACCATGGAGGGTGCATTATACTGCATGGAGGACCATGGGGGGTGAATTATATTGTATAGAAGACCATGGGAGTGCATTATATTGTATGGAGGACCATAGGGATTGCATTATATTGTATGGAGGACCATGGGAGGTGCATTATATTGTATGGAGGACCATGAGGGGTGCATTACACTGTATGGAGGACCATGGAGGGTGCATTATACTGTATGGAGGACCATGAGGGGTGCATTATATTGTATGGAAGACCATGAGGAGTGCATTATATTGTGTGGAAGACCATGGGGGGTGAATTATATTCTATGGAAGACCATGGGGGTGCATTATATTGTATGGAGGACCATAGGGATTGCATTATATTGTATGGAGGACCATGGGAGGTGCATTATATTGTATGGAGGACCATGAGGGGTGCATTACACTTTATGGAGGACCATGGAGGGTGCATTATACTGTATGGAGGACCATGAGGGGTGCATTATATTGTATGGAAGACCATGGGGGGTGAATTATATTGTATGGAAGACCATGGGGGTGCATTATATTGTATGGAGGACCATAGGGATTGCATTATATTGAATGGAGGACCATGGGAGGTGCATTATATTGTGTGGAGGACCATGAGGGGTGCATTACACTGTATGGAGGACCATGGAGGGTGCATTATATTGTATGGAGGAACATGGAGGGTGCATTATACTGTATGTAGGACCATGAGGGGTGCATTATATTGTATGAAGGACCATGGGGGGTGCATTATATTATACGGAAGACCATGGGGGTGCATTATATTGTATTTAGGACCATAGGGGTTGCATTATATTGTATGGAGGACCATGGGAGGTACATTATATTGTGTGGAGGACCATGGAGGGTGCATTATACTGCATGGAGGACCATGGGGGATGCATTATATTGTATGGATGACCATGGGGGTGCATTATATTGCATGGAGGACCATGGGAGGTGCATTATATTGTATGGAGAACCATGGGTGTGCATTATACTATATGGAGGACCATGGCGAGTGCATTATATTCTATGGAGCACCATAGGAAGTGCATTATTCTATATGAAGGATTATGAGGGGTGCATTATACTATATGGAAGGCTATGTGGGGTCATTATACTGTATGCAAGCAATTATACAGTGTGAAATTTTGAGTGGAGTCCATCATACTATGTGGAGGGCTGTGTGGGGACCATTATACTGTTTGGAGGGCTAGAGTGGGCCATTATACAATGTGGGGAGGTGTGCGGGCCATTATACATCGTGGGGCTATTATACTGTATGGAGAGCTGTGTAAGGAATCAAACCATGTTGGGGTCACCATACTTTGCTTTGGGAGTTGAAGTTGGGTACAGTAGCATCATTATACTATTAATGTAGAGGAATTCACCATTGGGGTATCATACAGTGTTTGGGGGCACTTTTGTTGGTATGATACTTTATGGGGACAATGAAAGAGTAATCTAGGACTTCAGCAGGAGGAAAATTACTATGTAAAGGCTGGAAAGTTGTGAGATCTGTTGTTCTGTGACCCCCGACAACTATTAAATTTTTTTTTTTTGGGGGGGGGAATTAAAAATTTTGCCACGGGGCCCGATGATTTCTGTGTACGTGTTACACGCATGCCGCTAGGTTCATATAGTGGCGAGACAGGTTACATGAATTCTTTGGAATCCTGGGGGAACCGTTACTCAGGCGACCATAGACCGTGTGCTGTAGCTTCTCTCAGGCACACAGGGGTATTGACCTTCAGGCATAGACATGTAGGTTGTTTCACTTGCTGAGCAGACACACTTGACAAGAGTCCTCATAAACGGTAGAACAGTAGCATTTAATAAGAAGCCACATAGCCAGTGCAAGCTAAGTCTGATGAGCAACAGGCTCTAGTGACAAACAGTACAGTTTCCTTAGCAGCACAGCAGTTCACAGTCTTCCCAGTAATACAGGACAGCACAGTTCTAATGAAAAGGCACATTAATGAACACAGCATTCTTTACAGTACAGTGAGATGGAGGAGGGGGGAGGGTTTGCTGAGGGAGATGATCCCTGTGACACCATTTCTTCCAGTCCTTATCTTTCTGCTTGACAATACTCTGCACTGCTAGTTTAGGAACTCTACCTGACCTGTGCTTAGCTTCACTCCTGACTTGAGTCCTTTTCACTTGCAGGGGTGCTTCTGTCAGAAGCAGAACACACACACCACATTTCTCTTCGGCTCCAGCCAGACAGTAAACAACTTCCCCACAATCCCCCTGGGGCTCTGCTAAAACACTCCCCTTCTACTGTGTTAACCCTTCTAGTTGCTGGATGCTTCTGGAGCACAACACTTCCTGTCTCATGTGCTTGTGTTACTTCTAATAGTTTCTGAATTCTTTTAAATCAACACCACTACTTCTGCATGTCACACTCTGCAACAGCACTACTTCTGCATGTCACACACAGTATTACAGTCTCTTCAGTAGCATAATTCAGCATAGATAAGATCTCTTAGCAGCACACATCTATGCATACACAACCACAAGCTTTTCCTTCACAAGGACACAATAGTACACAACATTCTTTATCCTGCATGGAGATGAATGGCGGGAGGCGTTTGATGAGGGAGATGATCCCTGGGACACAATTCCTTCCAGCCCTTACCTTCCTGCCCGATAATACTCTGCACTGTTAGTCCAGGGAGTTTATCTGACCTGTGTTTAGTTTCTCTCTTTCTATCAGATCTAGATAACACACCACCACCTTTCTCTTTGGCTTCAGTCAGACTACAATAACAAGTTCCCCACAATCACCCTGGGGCTCTGCTAAAACACTATCTGTCTCCTGTGGCTGTGTTATTTGTAGCAGTTGCTGGATGCTTTGGAAGCAACAGCACTACTTCTGCATGTCACACTCTTCCCTCCTTTTTGAATGTCGTTCTCCTCGACATTCGTCTTAATTAGTCAATCTGAACAATTCTGAGACAGTGGTGAAAGCTTAGTTACTATATATATATAATTTTGTCATTATCAAATTGGTATAACATTTATAAACATTGATAATAACCTATTCTAACAACCTTTTTCTTGTAGGACTCCTGTAAGAAATAAACAATTAACACAATTAAAACAATCAGCATCTCTTCCGCTGGAGCTTTTCGTATGTCTTCAACCAGCTCTCTCTCTCACTAGGCCAAAACAAGTCTTTCCACCAGGCAACATTGTCCATACTGTCTCTCGGAGGTAAATACCACTCAAGTGGGCTTACCTGGTCCGCAGGCAGAGATACCTGTTTCCAGTCGACAGTCCTTGGCACTTGACTCGGTTCTCCAAGTGTCTCATAATTCAGCATCACGGACCTCCTTACTTCTCGAGTCGACATCCTTCTGGTGGGTTGTTCCTCAGATACCACGGGTTCTTCGGTAACAGAAGTTTCTTCCACCACACTCATTTCCCGTGCATCCTCAGATGCTCTTGGATCTGCCTCTGTAACTTTCCTTACTTCTCCTGAATCGCCTGTTTCCACATGGTCTGGTAATTCCACTCCTCCTGAGTGTCGATCAGTCTCTTCTGTGATCAGTATTCGATCATCAGATCTGAATTAGACTTCATCTGTACTCTTTGGTACAAACTTTGGAGCCTCAGGACTTAGTTCACTCTCTTGAGGATGGTACGTCCCTCTCCTTGCCGGTCCGAGAAATACAACAGTGTGCTCTTGCTCATCGGAACTTTCAAGGTCACTATCCACCTCCGGATCTTCAGTCTGTGGTGGTCCCTTAGTTGATCTGGGTCGATGTCGGTCTGCTTCTGGAAAGTTTTGTTGTGGTGGGAGATAATCACAGGGTAGTAACAAATTCAGATGGACTATTCTGGTTTTCTTGTCCCCTCTTTCCAATCAGATTTCATACACTGGAATGTCATCAGCTTTCCTCTTTACGACCACATACACCTTGTCCTCTCAGTACGAGCAAAGTTTTCCTGGACCACCTTTCTCACGTATGTTCTTGACTAGCACCCGGCTTCCTGGTGCCATTTCTGCTCCATAACATTTTTGATTATAGTACTCCTTACTCTTGCTCTGTCCTTGCGTAACCACTTTGGACGCTATGTTGTATGCCTCTGCCATCCATTCCTTCCATTTCCGAACGTACTCCAGATATGTTCTGTAAGTCTCTGACACCGGAGTATCGAACATGATGTCGATTGGCAGTCTTGGCGATTGTCCATACAATAGGAAGAAGGGTGAGTAACCCGTTGCATCGCTCTTTGTACAGTTATAGGCATGTACCACTTTTGACAGAGAACTCTTCCAGTCTTTCTTCTCGTCAGCTGTTAAAGTGCGCAACATCGACAATAATGTCCGGTTAAAACATTCCACTTGTCCATTACCCTCTGGGTGATAGGACATTGTGTGGGATCTTTGAATTCTACAGTACTTTCCTAGCTTGGCAAAGAGCTGGTTCTCAAATTCTCTTCCTTGGTCATGGTGTAACCTCGTAGGGAACACAAACCTCAAAGCAAAATCATTGAAGATCTTCCCTGTCGCTGTTCGACCAGCTTTATTGGCGGTGGCATATGATTGGGCAAATTGAATAAAATGGTCCATCACCACCAATATGTATTCGTAACCACCCTTTCACGTCTGAAGATGTAGAAAGTCTATTGAGACCATCTCACACGGATAGGTAGTTTGAATGTTGCCCATAGGTACCAGGATTGATGTGTTGGGATGTTTATCTTTCAGACACCCACACACCCTGGTCACGTACGTCTCAATATCTCTCTGCATGTACGGCCAGAAGAAACGTTCACGGATCAAGTTGGTTGTCCTTACCACTCCCAGGTGTCCCATGTTTTCATGGAGTTCTTTGAAGACCAACCTACGGAATACTCTGGGTAGTACCAACTGCCGGTTTTGCCCTCCTTTACGATACAGGATACCGTCTCCACTTAGGTAGAGCTTCGTCCATTCTTTAACTAAAACAGATACTCCCGTCTACTTGGAAACCGATTTTGGTCCACATAAAGTAGTATTCTACCAATTATCTGATCTTCCTGTTGTGCTCTACAGATTTTTCCTTTTGGTAGTTGTTGAATGGACAGGGGGTGATCTTGTTCTCTCGCTTTTATGGTGTTTTCCACCGTCAACAGACACCACAATGGTGTGTTTTCCTCTTGATAAGCTTGCACTGCTTGGGTAGTGCTCTCAATTGCTTCCAGACTGACTTCCTCCGAGCATTCTTGCATGAACTCCTCAGGCTCTGGTGGCATTCTCGACAATCCGTCAGCATCCCCATTGTATTTTCCTGGCCTGTACTTAATGCTGAAATTGAAGTCAGATAGTTTAGCGACCCATCTCTGACCCGTTGCATTCAGTTTGGCTGTAGTAATAGTAAGGACATAGGTCAAAGAGTTGTTGTCAGTGTATACCTCAAACTCTTTGCTGTAGTAGAGATAATCTCTAAATCGTTCACAGATAGCCCATTTCAATGCCTGGAACTCCAATTTTCCGGAATATAGATGGTTATTCTTCTCGGCGTCTGTCAACGTTCTAGAACCGTAACTGATGACTCTCAATTTTCCATCTTGATGCTGAAACAGGGAAGCTCCCAGTCCAACTTGAGAAGCGTCACAATGAAGAACAAATGGTAAGTTGAAATCAGGATATCCCAAGATGGGTGGTTTTATCAGGTAGTCTACTAGTTCTTCCAATACCTCCAGGTGGTCTGCTGTCCACAGAATGGGTTGTTGGGATGAAATGTCATTGTTTCTTTTAAGCCCTGTCCCACTCGCGTTCTTCTTTATCTCCATGGGTGTTGTTTACTCTGTCGTATCCCCCAAGGAGAGGTATAGCGAGGTGGCAATCCTGGAGAAGTTCTGAAATAAGTATCATAGTAGGCGAGGAATCCTAAGATCTGCCTCAAGTCCCCGACAGTAGAGGACCGCTTGTCCAGGAAACCCGCGTCGCTGATTGGTCTGGCCGCAGCCAATCAGCGACGCGGGTTTTCAGAAAAATATGGCGGCCGTTAGCGGCTCATCTGCCGCACGGAGGTCAGCGGCGATGCAGCCGGGAGATGACCGGCGCTAGCAGAAGGACCCCGACCGGCGGCGCTGCTGACCTCCATGCGGCTACCGTCGAGAGATCAGTGGCCTGTGACCAATCAGCGATATTGGCGTCAAATTTAAACACTGCTTTGCTAATTGGTCGCGGTCGCCGGCCGCGACCAATCAGCGATATTGCAGCCAAATTTGAACACCGCTTGGCTGATTGGTCGCGGTCGCCGGCCGCGACCAATCAGCGATTTTGGTGCCAAATTTAAACACCGCTTTGCTGATTGATCGCGGTTGGCGGTCGCGACCAATCAGCAATATTGGCCGCCAAATTTAAACACTGCTTTGCTGATTGGTCGCGGTTGCCGGCCGCGACCAATCAGCGATATTGCAGCCAAATTTAAACACGCTCACCGGTCCTCCCTAACACGGTTCGGTGATTGGTCGCGGCCGCCGCCAAATTTAAACACCGCTTGGCTGATGGGTCGCGGTCGCCGGTCGCGACCTATCAGCGATATTGCAGCCAAATTTAAACACCGCTTGGCTGATTGGTCGCGGTCGCCAGCCGCGACCAAACAGCTATTTTGGCGCCAAATTTAAACACAGCTTTGCTGATTGCGCCCGGTAGGCCGCATACATATTCTAGAATACCCGATAAGTTAGAATCGGGCCACCATCTAGTACAGTATATAATGGACCCCATACATTGCTCCATACAGTATATAATGGGCACCATATATTGCTACATACAGTATACACTGGGCCCCATATATTGCTACATACAGTATATTCTGGGCCACATTTATTGCTCCATACAGTACAATGGCCCCATATAGTATGTAATGGGCCCCATGTATTGCTCCATACAGTATAATGGCCCCATATAGTATATAATTGGCCCATTATATGGCTCCATACAGTATATAATGGGCCCCATATATTGTTCCATACAGTATAATGGCCCCATATAGTATATAATGGGCCTCATATATTGCTTCATACAGTATAATGGCCCCATATAGTATATAATAGGCCCCTTATATTGCTCCATACAGTATATAATGGGCCCCATATATTGCTTAATACAGTATAATGGCCCCATAAAGTATTTAATGGGCCCCATGTATTGCTCCATACAGTATAATGGCCCCAAATAGTCTATAATTGGCCCCATGTATTGCTCCATACAGTATAATGGCCCCATATAGTATATAATGGGCCCCATATATTGCTCCATACAGTATATACTGGGTCCTCTAAATTGCTCCATACAATGTAAAGGACCCATGTAGTATATAATGGGCCCAATGTATTGCTCCATACAGTATATACTGGGCCCCATAAATTGTTCCATACAGTATATACTGGGCCCCATAAATTGTTCCATACAGTATACTTTCTCTATATAATATATAATGGGCCCCATACATTGCTCCATACAGTTTAATGGCTCCATACACTATATACTGGGCCCCATATATTGTTCCATACAGTATAATGGCCACGTATATTCATAGGCAGATTATAACGAGGGCAATCTGGACCTCCGCCCGGGGCCCCGGGGCTCCAGGGGGACCGGGGCGTCCATGGCCAGATTGCCCTCATATAATATTTGCGGCGCCACGGCACATACCGGCAGTCAGAGGCGGGGGGCCCCCCGGACTGCTCCCTGAGCAGTTGTGCATGGCCGCTACTTCTTCTTCGGCCGTGTCTGCTAGTGTGACGTCACGCAGTGCGCGCTGCACTGCTGCACCGGAGAGGAGCTGGAGGAGTGGAGCCGAGTCGGGGTATGGTGAGTATGTGTGAGCGTGTGTGTGTGTGTGCAGGCAGATATCATTGTGTGAAGTCTGTTTATATGTATTTTTGTGTTGCAAATGTGTTTATGCGTGTATGTATATGTCTGTATATGCTTCTGTGTGTGCGTGACTGCGTGCGGCCTCCCGCTGTGTATAGATGGTTATGTGCGGCCTCCCGCTGTGTATAGATGGCTATGTGCGGCCTCCCGCTCTGTATAGATGGCTATGAGCGGCCTCCTGCTGTGTATAGATGGCTATGTGCGGCCTCCCGCTGTGTATAGATGGCTATGTGCGGCCTCCCGCTGTGTATAGATGGCTACATGTGGCCCCCCGCTGTGTATAGATAGCTACGTGTGGCCTCCTGCTGTGTATAGATGGCTACGTGTGGCCTCCCGCTGTGTACAGATGGCTATGTGCGGCCTCCTGCTGTGTATTGATGGCACCGTGCGGCCTCCTGATGTGTATTGATGGCACCGTGCAGCCCCCGGCTGTGTATAGATAGCTATGTGCGGCCTCCCGCTGTGTATAGATGGCGCGTGCGGCCTCCCGCTGTGTATAGATGGCTACGTGCGGCCTCCTGCTGTGTAGAGATGGCTACGTACGGCCTCCCACTGTGTATAGATGGCTACATGCGGCCTCCCGCTGTGTATAGATGGCTACGTGCGGCCTTCCGCTGTGTATAGATGGCTATGTGCGGCCTCCCGCTGTGTACAGATGGCTACGTGCGGCCTCCTGCTGTGTATAGATGGCGCCCTGCGGCCCCCTGCTGTGTATAGATGGTTACGTGCGGCCTCCTGCTGTGTATAGATGGCTACGTGTGCTCAATATTAAGCCATACAATTAATGTAAGGCTATGTGCCCACGATACAGAAATGCTCCGGATTTTTTTGGAGTGTTTCTGCTCTCTCTGGTAGAAAAAACGCATGCGGATTGTACATGCGGATTGTACATGCGTTTTTCCTGCCAGGGACATGCGGATGTGAAGCGTTCTTCACATGCATTTCCGTATGTGGGCTGTCAAGCGCTTTCCATGCGATTTTAGCATCACTTGGAAAAGTGCTTGACAACTTGGTCACACTATATAAATCAGTGGTAAATGGTAAAAAATAAAAAATAAATATATACTTACCTTCTGATGGCCTGCCAACATCAGCGGTCGCGTGACCCGTCACATGACTAAATGACGTCACCACAAGTCCTTTAGTCTACCGCGAGCTGCCAGCAAGCCAGGACGCATCGGATAAAGACACCGGGGCTCATCTGAAGGTAAGTATAATATTTATTTTTTATTTTATTCTTTTTTTTACAGGTTCTATGGTACCCGGGTCCGGAGGAGAGTCCATCCGCACATTGAAACAGTTGGATTCCGCATGTACAGATGCAGTGATGCGGATTTCATGCGTTTCAATCCAAGTCAATGGCGGCGAAAACGCCGTGCTTCCGCAAAATAATTGGTAGCGCTGTGGATTATTCCACGATGATAATCCGCAGCGGAAATTTCCGCAGCATGTGCACAGCACATGCGGATTATCATTGGGGAACATGGCAGACCTTCTACCAAGCGGTTTTTAAGCGTTTCTGCAGCGGAATTGCTGCTGCGGAAACGCTTAAAAATCACATGTGGGCACACAGCCTAAAAAAATTATTATAATTAACCCCTTAATAACATCTGACGTACTAATACGCGTCTGTGCCCTGGGACTTAAGAGCCAGACCCGTATTAGTACGTCATGGCGATCGCGCGCGCACACAGGCTGTGCGGGCGCGATCGCCGCCGGGTGTCAGCTGATTGTCACAGCTGACACCCGGTACTATGTGCAGGGAGCGGTCACGCACCGCTCCCAGCACATTAACCCCCGCGATGCTGCGATCGAAGTCGATCGAAGTCGATCGCGGCATTGCGGGGGCAAGGGGAGGTGATCGCCGATACTCACCTCCTCTTCCGGCTTCCAGCGCAGTCTGCAAAGGCTTCCCGGGTGTTGCCATGACGACCCGATGTCGTCATGACAACATCCGGGTCACCAGAGAGCAGGAAGATTGCTTGGACATGCGCAGTGCATCTCCAAGCAATCTTCACACTGTGCACTTCTGACAGCCTTCATGGCATAGGGATGGTGCTCCATTCCTGTGCCATGCAGGCGATCAGAAAAAAAAAAGTGAAAGTCCCAGAGTGGGACAAAGTAATAAAGTGTATAAACTGTGTGAAAGTGGAAAAAAAAAAAAAAAAAAAATGTGCAAAAATATTATAAAAAAATAAAAAAAATAATACACCAAAAATAAAAATATAATGTACCCATCAATAAATATTATTATAAAAAAAATAAAAAAAAAACAATAAAAGTACACATATTTGGTATCGCCGCGTCCGGAACAACCTGACCTATAAAACTGTCCCACTAGTTAACCCCTTCAGTGAACACGGTAAAAAAAAAAAAAAAAAAAAACAAGCAAAAAACAATGCTTTATCACCATACCGCCAAACAAAAAGTGGAATAACACGCGATCAAAAAGACGCATATAAATAAAAATGATACCGCTGAAAACGTCATCTCGTCCCGCAAAAAACAAGCCGCCATATAGCTCCATCAGCCGAAAAATAAAAAAGTTATAGCTCTCAGAATAAAGCGATACTAAAAAATATTTTTTTCTATAAAATAGCTTTTATTGTGTATAAGCGCCAAAACATAGAAAAATTATACAAATGTGGTACCGCTGTAAACGTACTGACCCGAAGAGTAAAGCTGCCTCATCAATTTTACCACACGCGGAACAGAATAAAAAAAAAAAAAAAAAAACAATTCCTGAATTGTTGGTTTTTGTTTATTCTGCCTCCCAAAAATCGGAATAGAAAGCGATCAAAAAATGTCACGTGCCTGAAAATGGCACCAATAACAACGTCAAGTCATCCCGCAAAAAACGAGCCGTCACATGACTGTCTGCCAAAATTTGGAAAAATTATAGCTCTCAAAATATGGCGATGCAAAAACTAGATTTTACAAAAAATGCGTCTTTTAGTGTGTGACAGCTGTCAGTCATAAAAACCCCATATGATTCTGGCATTGCTGTAATCACACCGACCCGAAGAATAAAGTCGTCTAATCACTTATACCGCACAAGGAACGGCGTCAAAAATAAACTCTTGAGTTAGGATTGGGCTAGGGTTAGGGCTGGGTTTGGGGCTAGGGTTGTGCTGGGGCTAGGGTTGTGCTGGGGCTAGGGTTGTGCTGGGGCTAGGGTTGTGCTGGGGCTAGGGTTGTGCTGGGGCTAGGGTTGTGCTAGGGTTAGGGCTGGGGTTGGGATTTTTTTCAAAAGTAAGAAAAAAAGATGACGATATGGCGACTAGTGTTGAGAGCAAGTGCTCGCTACTTGAGTTTGCATCGGGTGCTCTGGTATGCATTTAGTATCGTGGGTATTTGAGTGACATGCTCGAGTCTCTGCCCCATATGCTTCGCGGCCAAAAAACTTTACGGGGATTGCCTGCCATGCACGAGCGATCCCCGCATGTTTTTTTTTGGGTGTCTAATAACCGTGAAACATGCGGAGCAGGGACTCGAGCATGTCACTCGAGCACACGCTGTACATGGTGCATACCTGAGTACCCGATGCAAACTCAAGTAGCGAGCACTTGCGCTCAAGAATAATGAAAACTTATTCAATATGATGACCTAATGTAAACAAATAATGTGCCGTACCTCTGGGTTCAAAATGTTCACTATACACCTTAATAAAATCTTTGAGGGGTATAGTTTCCAAAATGGGGACACTTGTGGGGGAGCTCCACTGTTTAGGCACATCACGGGCTCTCCAAACGCGACATGGTGTCCGCTAACAAATTGAATGGAAAATCGGCTCAAATTGTTAGCGGACGCCATGTTGCGTTTGGAGAGCCCCTGTGTGTCCAAACATTGGAGCTCCCCCACAAGTGACCCCATTTTGGAAACTAGACCCCCCAAGGCACCTATCTAGATGCATAGTGAGCACTTAGAACCCCCAGGTGCTTCACAAATTGATTCGTAAAAATGAAAAAGTGAAAATAAAACACTTTTTCATTTTTATGAATCAATTTGTGAAGCACCTGGGGTTCCAAGTGCTCACTATGAATCTAGATAGGTGCCTTGGGGGGTCTAGTTTCCAAAATGGGGTCACTTGTGGGGGAGCTCCAATGTTTGGGCACACAGGGACTCTCTAAATGCAACATGGTATCCGCTAACAAATTGAATGGAAAATCGGCTCAAATTGTTAGCGGACACCACATTGCGTTTGGAGAGCCCCTCTGTGCCCAAACTTTGGAGCTCCCCCACAAGTGACCCCATTTTGGAAACTAGACCCCCCAAGGCACCTTTCTAGATGCATAGTGAGCACTTGGAACCCCCAGGTGCTTCACAAATTGATTCGTAAAAATGAAAAAGTGAAAAAAAAAACACTTTTTCATTTTTATGAATCAATTTGTGAAGCACCTGGGGTTCCAAGTGCTCACTATGAATCTAGATAGGTGCCTTGGGGGGTCTAGTTTCCAAAATGGGGTCACTTGTGGGGGAGCTCCAATGTTTGAGCACACAGGGACTCTCCAAATGCAACATGATATCCGCTAACAAATTGTCGGCTCAAATTGTTAGCGGATATCATGTTGCATTTGGAGAGTCCCTGTGTGCCCAAACATTGGAGCTCCTCCACAAGTGACCCCATTTTGGAAACTAGACCCCCCAAGGCACCTATCTAGATGCATAGTGAGCACTTGGAACCCCTAGGTGCTTCACAAATTAATTCGTAAAAATGAAAAAGTGTTTTTTTTTTTCACTTTTTCATTATTACGAATCAATTTGTGAAGCACCTGGGGGTTCCAAGTGCTCACTATGCATCTAGAAAGGTGCCTTGGGGGGTCTAGTTTCCAAAATGGGGTCACTTGTGGGGGAGCTCCAAAGTTTGGGCACAGAGGGGCTCTCCAAACGCAATGTGGCGTCCGCTAACAATTTGAGCCGATTTTCCATTCAATTTGTTAGCGGATACCATGTTGCATTTAGAGAGTCCCTGTGTGCCCAAACATTGGAGCTCCCCCACAAGTGACCCCATTTTGGAAACTAGACCCCCCAAGGCACCTATCTAGATGCATAGTGAGCACTTGGAACCCCTAGGTGCTTCACAAATTGATTCGTAAAAATGAAAAAGTGTTTTTTTTTTCACTTTTTCATTATTACGAATCAATTTGTGAAGCACCTGGGGGTTCCAAGTGCTCACTATGCATCTAGAAAGGTGCCTTGGGGGGTCTAGTTTCCAAAATGGGGTCACTTGTGGGGGAGCTCCAAAGTTTGGGCACAGAGAAGCTCTCCAAACGCAATGTGGTGTCCGCTAACAATTTGAGCCGATTTTCCATTCAATTTGTTAGCGGATACCATGTTGCATTTAGAGAGTCCCTGTGTGCCCAAACATTGGAGCTCTCCCACAAGTGACCCCATTTTGGAAACTAGACCCCCCAAGGCACCTATCTAGATGCATAGTGAGCAGTTGGAACCCCCAGGTGCTTCACAAATTGATTCATAAAAATGAAAAAGTGTTTTTTTTTTCACTTTTTCATTGTTACGAATCAATTTGTGAAGCACCTGGGGGTTCCAAGTGCTCACTATGCATCTAGATAGGTGCCTTGGGGGGTCTAGTTTCCAAAATGGGGTCACTTGTGGGGGAGCTCCAATGTTTGGGCACACAGCAGCTCTCCAAACGCAACATGGTGTCGCTAACAATTTGAGCCAATTTTGCGTTAAATTTGTTAGCGGACACCATGTTGCATTTAGAGAGCCGCTGTGTGCCCAAATATTGGAGCTCCCCCACAAGTGACCCCATTTTGGAAACTAGACCACCCAAGGCACCTATCTAGATGCATACTGAGCACTTGGAACCCTCAGGTGCTTCACAAATTGATTCATACAAATGAAAAAGTGTTTTTTTTTTCACTTTTTCATTGTTACGAATCAATTTGTGAAGCACCTGGGGGTTCCAAGTGCTCACTATGCATCTAGATAGGTGCCTTGGGGGGTCTAGTTTCCAAAATGGGGTCACTTGTGGGGGAGCTCCAATGTTTGGGCACACAGGGACTCTCTAAATGCAACATGGTGTCCTCTAACAAATTTAACGGAAAATCGGCTCAAATTGTTAGCGACACCATGTTGCGTTTGGAGAGCCGCTGTGTGCCCAAACATTGGAGCTCCCCCACAAGTTACCCCATTTTGGAAACTAGACCCCCCAAGGCACCTATCTAGATGCATTGTGAGCACTTGGAACACTCAGGTGCTTCACAAATTGATTCATAAAAATGAAAAAGTGTTTTTTTTTTTCACTTTTTCATTGTTACGAATCAATTTGTGAAGCACCTGGGGGTTCCAAGTGCTCACTATGCATCTAGAAAGGTGCCTTGGGGGGTCTAGTTTCCAAAATGGGGTCACTTGTGGGGGAGCTCCAAAGTTTGGGCACACATGGGCTCTCCAAACACAACATGGCGTCCGCTAATTATTCAAGCAAATTTTACAATCAAAAAGTCAAATAGCGCTCCTTCCCTTCCGAGCCCTGCCGTGCGCCCAAACAGTATTTTTTCCCCAAATATTGGGTATCTGCGTGCCCAGGGGAAATTGCACAACAAATTTTGGGGTCCATTTTTTCTTGTTACCCCTGTGAAAATAAAAAAAATTGGGTCTAAATTAACATTTTTGTGAAAAAAGTTAAATGTTCATTTTTTTCTTCCACATTCAAAAAATTCCTGTGAAGCACCTGAAGGGTTAATAAAGTTCTTGAATGTGGTTTTGAGCACCTTGAGGGGTGCAGTTTTTAGAATGGTGTCACTTTTGGGTATTTTCTGTCATAAAGACCTCTCAAAGTGACTTCAAATGTGATGTGGTCCCTAAAAAAATGGTTTTGTAAATTTTGTTGGAAAAATGAGAAATCGCTGGTCAACTTTTAACCCTTATAGCTCCCTAACAAAAAAAAATTTTGGTTCCAAAATTGTGCTGATGTAAAGTAGACATGTGGGAAATGTTATTTATTAACTCTTTTGTGTGACATATCGCTCTGATTTCAGGGCTTAAAAATTCAAATTTTGAAAATTGCAAAATTTTCAAAATTTTCGCCAAATTTCCGTTTTTTTCACAAATAAACGCAAGTGATATCGAAGAAATTTTTCCACAATCATGAAGTACAATATGTCACGAAAAAACAATCTCAGAATCAGGGGGATCCGTTGAAGCGTTCGAGAGTAATTACCTCATAAAGTGACAGTGGTCAGAATTGTAAAAATTGGCCCGGTCATTAACGTGCAAACCACCCGCGGGGCTTAAGGGGTTAATATATTAATATTGTGCCAAATTAATTTCACGTGAACTATCACATGATCTATCACAGGGGATCATGTGACATGTGATACATCAGGTATGTGTGTGGGGGGCCCGCGCCTTCTAAACTGCCCGGGGCCCTGGCTACTCTTAATCCACCCCTGCGTATATTATATACTGGACCCCATATATTGCTACATACAGTATATACTGGGCCCCGTATATTGCTCCATACAGTACTGTATATCCTGGGTCCCATATATTGATCCACAGAATAATGGCCCTATGTAGTGTATAATGGGCCCCATATATTGCTTCATACAGTATATTGACCCCATATAGTATATATTAGCCACATATATTGCTCCATACAGTATAATGGCCTCATATGGTATATAATAGGCCACATATATTGCTCCGTACAGTATATAATGGGCCCCATATATTGCTCCATATAGTATATACTAGGCCCCGTATATTGCTGCACAGTATATGGCCCCATATAATATATAAAGGGCCACATTTTTTGCTCCATACTGTATATACTGGGCCTCAAATATTGATCCATACAGTATATACTGGACCCCATATATTGCGGCACAGTATAATGGCCCAATATAGTATATATTGGGCCACATATATTGGTCCATACAATATATACTGGGCCCCATATATTGCTCCATATAGTATAATGGCTTGAAATAGTATATAATAGGCCCCATATATTGCTCCATACAATATAATGGCCCCATATAGTATATAATAGGCCCCATATATTGCTCCATACAGTATATAATGGGCCCCATATATTACTCCATACAGTATATACTGGGCCCCATATATTGCTCCATACAGTAAAATGTCCCCATATAGTATATAATAGGCCCCATATATTGCTCCATACAGTATATAATGGGCCCCATATATTGCTCCATACAGTATACTGGCCACGTATAGTATATAATAGGCCCAATATATTGCTCCATACAGTATAATGGCCACATATAGTATATAATGGGCCCCATATATTGCTACATACAGTATATACTGGGCCCCATATATTGCTGCACAGTATAATGGCCACATATAGTATATAATGGGCCCCATATATTGCTCCATACAGTATATACTGGGCCCCATATATTTATCCACAGTATAATGGCCCCATATAGTATATAATGGCCCACATATATTGCTCCATACAGTATAATGGCCCCATATAGTATATAATAGGCCCCATATATTGCTCCATACAGTATATAATGGGCCCCATATATTGCTCCATACAGTATATACTGGGCTCCATACAGTATATACTGGGCCCCATATATTGCTCCATACAGTATATAATGGGCCCCATATATTGCTCCATACAGTATATAATGGCCCTATATAGTATATAGTAGGCCCCATATATTACTCCATACAGTATATAGTGGGCCCCATATATTGCTCCATACAGTATATAATGGGCCCCATATATTGCTCCATACAGTATATACTGGGCTCCATACAGTATATATTGAGCCCCATATATTGCTCCACAGTATAATGGCCCCTTATAATGTATAAATAGAATTTTTTTGCTCCATACTGTATATAATGAGCCCCATATATTGCTCCATACAGTATAATGGCCCCATATAGTATATAATGGGCCCCATATTTTGCTCCATACAGTATATAATGGGCCCCATATAATGCTCCATACAGTATATACTGGGCCCCATATATTGCTGCACAGTATAATGGCCCCATAAAGTTTATAATTGGCTCCATAAATTGCTAAATACAGTATAATGGCCCCTAATATATAATGGGCTCCATATATTGCTCCATACAGTATAATGGCCCCATATAGTATATAATAGGCCCCATATAGTGCTCCATACAGTATAATGGGCCCCATATATTGCTTCATGCAGTATAATGGCTCCATATAGTATATAATGGGCCCCATATATTGTTCCATACAGTATAATAGCCCCTTATAGTATATAATGGGCCCCACATATTGCTCCATACTGTATAATGGTCCCATATAGTGCTCCATACAGTATATACTGGACCCCATATATTGCTCCATAAAGTATAATGGCCCCATATAGTATATAATGAGCCCCATATGTTGTTCCATACAGTATAATGGCCCCTTATATTGCTACATACAGTATATAATGGGCTCCATATATTGCTCCATACAGTATAATAGCCCCTTGTAGTATATAATGGGCCCCATATATTGCTCCATACAGTATAATGGCCCCTTATCTATAATATTACCGGGGATGCGTGTCTCTATCTGAAGCCTTTATAGACAACGCATGCATGACGCGCAGTCTGGCTCCAGGCAGAATCACGCATCCAGCCGTTACAGGTAAGAGGAGTGTATGGCGCGGTATAAGTAGACACTGAACGCATACCGCGATCTCTGGCGCAATACTTAGATACTTACCTGACCGGGAGGAGCGTTGCCGCGGCGCCTCTCTATGCCGGAGAGCGGGGAAGGAGTGAGGCGTCGGATCGGATACCAGGATGGGGATGAGGGGTGCCATGCATACCGGGATTGGGGGTGAGGGGTGCCATACATACCGGGATTGGAGGTGAGGGGTGCTATGCATACCAGGATTGGGGATGAGGGGTGCCATGCATACCGGGATTGGGTGTGAGGGGTGCCAAGCATACCGGGATGAGGGATACCATACAAACCAGGATAGGGATGAGGGATGGGGTACCATGCATACCGGGATAGGGATGAGGAGTACCACACATGCCAGGATAGGGATGAGGAATATCACACATACCAGGGTTGGGATGAGGGGGCCAAGCATACCAGGATTGGGGGTGAGGGGTGCCATGCATACCAGGATTGGGGATGAGGGGTGCCATGCATGCCAGGATTGTGATGAGGGGTGCCATGTATACCAGGATTGGGGATGAGGGATGCCATGAATGCCAGGATTGGGATGAGGGGTGCCATGCATACCAGGATTGGGATGAGGGGTGCCATGCATGCCAGGATTGAGATGAGGGGTGCCATGCATGCCAGGATTGGGATGAGGGGTGCCATGCATACCAGGATGGGGATGAGGGGTGCCATGCATACCAGGATTGGGATGAAGGGTGCCATGCATACCAGGATTGGGGATGAGGGGTGCCATGCATACCAGGTTTGGGGGATGAGGAGTGCCATGCATACCAGGATAGGATGGTGGGGACAGGATGGAGGCAGCACAAATACCAGGAGGGGGGCAGCATATACCAGCATGGGAGACCATATACCAATAAAAATGCTCGCCACCCGGGCGTAGAACGGGTTCAATAGCGCGCAGTATATAATGGGCCTCCCTCATATTTTGCAACATTCGTATAATGGCTTCATATAGTATATAAGAGGCCCCATATATTGCTCCATACAGTATAATGGCCCCATACAGTATATACTGGGCCCCATATATTGCTCCATGCAGTATAATGGCCCCATATGATGCTGCATACATGAAACAAAATATCAATTACTCACCTCTCCCGTTCCCCGCAGGTCCGGTATACTCAGCGCGTCTTCTAACTCTGGAGTGCTCAGGTCAGAGGGCGCGCTGTGGTGACGTCATTGCGCCCTCTGCCCTGACACATCAGAGTTAGAAGACACTGGAGCTGTTCAGAATGAGGAGAGATGGTGGAGGGGCTGAGGGTGGGGAGGACCCCGGTGGCTCCACGGGCCCCATAGCGCGCCATCGTTTCCCCCTCCCTGGGCCACAGTACTTTCCGGCGTGCATAGGGTGGTGTCCCCAGCCATTGTTGTCATGGTAGGTCGGTTCTGCATGCGAGCACTCCTGCATCCTCCGCTTTTAAAAAGCCAGTGCCCTTTTCCTCCTCCTCTCTGGGGCCCATCGGGCATTTCACCGGTGCCCTGCCAGGCCAGTTCGACCCTGTGTGAATGTAATGTTGCACAGAGCACAGACATATGCCGGCTCTTCTACCAAAGTGGAACTAAACAATGTGTGCTGCATCTGTGCTGTGCAGACTATGCTGACTTCAGCTGACATCCAGGTCATAGCCCCACTGGATCCGGGACGGTTGTGAGATATGCCGATGATTTCTGCAGGACCCACAGCTTGTGTTTCTCAGTCGCTGCCCTCCTTCTTCTCTTGACTGATCACAATTGTATATTTCAGGTCCTTCAGCTTTGTGGTAGGAGGTAACAGGTTCCCACAGCACTCCATGTGGCTCACACCTCACACCGCTCAGTACTCTGTCAGTAATCTGCTATATATCATTGCTGCACCAGAGCCATCTAGAGGTCACAGCAATACATTGCAACACAACAAAGTAAACATTAAGAGAGAAAAATAAACACTCTATAGAATAAAATATTCAGTCATTTAAAGGCAGACTGAAAAATTAAATAGTTGGCAAAATACACAGAGGTAACACCACTGAGAAGATGTGGTGTGCGCCTCTTAATGAATTTGATGCATCCAACTATAAAATACTCCCTCATTAAAATTGGGGTATACAATGTCAATCTTAAATGGAAGGTGCCGTGATTGTTATTTTTGTATTAATAATTATTGAGTATATAATCAATTATTTTTAATACAAAATTAAATTCACTGGTTTAATATTTTTACATTTATTAACTCTATCTACAGCCACAGTGGGCGGCCATATAAGTTTGCTGATGTGTAATTGTCTGAGCACGACGCTTACACACTTCAAATATGGCAGCCTCTGTGTACTGTGTCCTCCTGCATTTCCTGCATTGTGTCACACCAGGTGTTAGTGCAACACAGAGGGAAAGGGAGCCCAGACACTAGGGAAAGGGGGAAGTGGAGACCTCCTAGTCTGGTCTAGCGTCACCCTGTCTCAACTACCATCCCTATATTGCCTCTTCAGCAATCGCCGCACACGTGCCTTGCCCTACTTTTCCTGGCGCATGGCTACGGCTAGGGATGGAAGGAGATGAGCACTAGTCAACCTCCACTAAACACTATAGACAACAAGGGAAGACAAAACAGGGGGAAATTGTTTAGCTTTAGATGAGTCCAAATATGCACACAGCCTCAAGCTCCAGAGAGGACAAAGTACTGTTCCGTCTAAGCCTCACAAGTAGAAATGAATATTGCCGGCGACTCCCTCTCAGACACACCAGGTATATATACACCCAGGCCAGAGAGCTAATTAGCAAGAGAGAGGTAGCCGCTCGGTCCTAAAGACAGCCTCTTATCTAAGAAGCTGTCTGAAATGCCAAACGTAGAGATCTCCTTCAACCCACTGCAGGGCGACTGTCTGTCACCTCTGACACACCCGTGACACATTGTGACTGCCTCCTGCTGTGACCTAGGCATGCCTCCTGGGCTGTCCAGGTCACAACTGTGGGAGGAGATCGGCACCATGTTTTTTGAAGCCCATAGCTGTACTGCGAGCTACACTTTCCCCTCTCACCATTCACACTGCTCAGTGCGAGCAGTGACAGGAGGCGCAGGGATGCGGTGAACGCTGAGCGGAGGTCCAGGATGAGATGAGTATCGGCGGTGGTGAGCAGTGTTCTGCAGCCTGACATTAGCAGAACAATACTGCTGATCACCGCTCTCAGCCGTTGTCACTGCAGTGTTCAGTAGACTTATATAGCAGGATAGGAAGTGTTTCTGTGCTCTCCAAAGAGACAAATGTTGGTAATAGAATTGTAGGTTTATTGTCAACGCGTTGTTAACCACTTAAATGCTGCTGTCAATCACTGACAGTGGCATTTAAAATAAGTGCCAGCTGAAAGCGCATCACATGTCCCGCCCATGGACTGTCATGACAGCCAGGGGCTCTGCAGAAGACCCCTGTGCTTGTCATTGGGAATCTACTATGAACGCCGGCGTGTGGCCAGCATTCGTGGGAGATCGTGATTTTTGCTACAAATAGCAGTGCTGAAGCCTTGCTATGTGTAGCACAAGCGATCAGATGATCACAGCTTCAAGTCCCCTATGAAGAATATTGAAGCAAGTAAAAAAAAAAGGTTAAAAAAATATTTTAAAAATAAAAAAAACAAACGTTCAAATCATCCCCCTTTTGCCCCATAGAAAATAAAAAAATAATAGAATAAACATATTTGGTATCGCTCCGTTCAGAATCGCCCGATCTATCAAAATATGAAGTAAATTAATCCCATCTGTAAACGGAGTAACGAGAAAAACATCGAAAAGCCAGAATTACGTTTTTTGATCGCCTCAGCATTGTAATAAAATGCAAAAAAGGGCGATCAAAACATCAGATCTACCCCAAAATGGTATCAATAAAAACATCAGCTTGTTGTGCAAAAAATAAGCCCTCACCCGACCCCAGATCCCAAAAAATGGAGACGCTACGGGTCTCGGAAAATGGCGACAAAAGCTAATTTTTTTTTCTTACAAATTTCAGATTTTGTTTCACCACTTAGATTATAAAGAACCTCTCCATGTTTGGTATCTGCGAGCTCGTAATGACCTGGAGAATCATAATGGAGGGCAGTTTTACCATTTAGAGAACATGATCAAAAAAAAATTGTGGAAATGAACTTTTTTTTCAATTTCACAGCATTTTGAATTCTTTTCCCGGTTTCCAGTACACTATATGGTAAAATCAATGGTGTCATTCAAAAACACAACTCGTCCCCCAAAAAGCAAGCCCTCGTACGGCCATATTGACGGAAGAATAAATAAGTTATGGCTCTGGGAAAAAGGGGAGCAGAAAACCAAAGAGCGAAAATGGAAAATCGCAAGGTCGTGAAGGGGTTAAAAACAAATGTTAGTATTTGAAAAAAAATAAAAGAGACAGTTTACATGTTTTCAGTTGCTGAAAATAAAATTTTGATGGCACATTCCCTTTAATGAATGTCCTGATATGATATCTAATGAGATTTCAGTCCCTCTGTATGTAAATTAAAGCTCAGATTATCTCCACAGCTTCATATTATAAGCAGAATTACAACACGCACACATGAAATACACTGAAGAGAAATAAGAGCGTTCTGTCCCTTTAAATTCAGTGTGTTACATAACACTGCTCAGCCAATAGGATCGCTGGATTTGAATTTGAAAATAAAGCAAACTGTCATTCATCCTCAGTCTGTTACAGGACAGTGAGCGGTGAAGATGGATGTCGGTGAGTGCTCCCATCCCATCATCTGATGTCACTGATCTCACCTAAATTCAATATAGGAGAGAACGGCTGCTGTCACCTGCCACTAGGGGGAGCTATCAGTACAATATTTATCTACTGGTGCACTGTGCTCCCCCTAGTGGCTGCAGGAAAGCAGAATTGTATTGTGGCACCCCAGGGGTCTGGTTTCCACAGTAATAGCAATATTATGTCTGAGAGCAGGTGGGAGGTCTCCTGGTCAGGAATCCTATGCATGCCACTCCTCCTGCCCAGTCCTGGGAGGGGAAGAACTTCCCCTAGATAAAACTGGGGCTGAGGCAGGGTTAGGAGGAGAAAAAGAGAAGAAGAGGAGTCCCAGACAGAGACATAGTCTGGTCTGGAGAGGAGCAGCTATAGGAAAGAAAGATCAGGAGCTCAGTGGGAGCAGTGCTAAAAGGAGTCAGGGGCTGGAAGCTGTAGAGCTCGCCCTGATTGAAGAGTTCTCACCGGACCCGGAGTCCGAGGCTGTGGGGACTAATCCTTACCCAGCAGCAGAAACCGACCGGCAGGGGATTTCAGGTCCTCTGGCCAAGAAACCCGAAGGCACGGTCACACGCAAGGGACCAGCACCGCCGTCGTGGAGCGGAAGCTACCAGAAGGCCCCGAGTCACCGGCCATACGGGTGAGCACCACACGGTACACTCAGGGACGTGGGCTACTTTTACCCGCCTCTAGCAAGGTAGCCAGAAGAGTACAATTAGTTGGGGAGGCCTACAACTCCGCCTGACCAGGGGAGATCCCATCTGCTCACGGACTGACCAGGCCCAGATCGCTAGCCAGTACTCCGGGAGGGTCTACCTTGGTCATCAGTAAAGACCCTGAACTACACCGCACCGTCTCTGAGTGGTTCCTGCTACCTGCATGCTATTCTGCTACCCCCTTCAAACACGTCGGCTGCCCTGAGGCCATACCCCTCCCGTTGGGGGTTATACCATCTACGCTGCACAATCGTACCACCGGCCTCAGCGGTCTGACCTGCAGCGGCGGCCTCATAGCCGCATTCAACGGGTGGCGTAGTCGAACACCGTACCATCTTCTGCTAAACTCTGCCACTCAGCTTGACTCCCTGGGCACGGACCGGGTCACCGCCACGAGACTACTACCCCTATCAGATCCGGCTCCGGGTAGGCTCCCGCGTGCGCAACGCTGCGCGACTCAGGCCCAGGGGCGCGTCAGTATCATTAGGTCACACAGGACACTCTGCTGCCAGTATTATTTATTGAGGGGTTTATGCCACTGTTGTCAATGGGATGAGTGTGCTGGCACTGATAATGGGGGTTAGGCTTTATCCGCTGTTAATGAAGTCACTTTGGCAGTTGTTTTTAGGGGGTTTCCTGTACTTATGGGAATGAAGAACATAGAAATACATGAATGTCATATATCTTTATTTACACCCAGTAAAGGCTATGCTCCATGTGGTCATATGAGTGTATGTGTGTAATGGGGGTCCGATACCGGGGGACGTTCACTATGAATAAATGTGGAAAGCTCTTTGTGTCTTTATCAGATCTGTGACTAAGTCTTTTTTGGATTCACAGCTTTTCCTATGACTACTGCAGAAGAGAATAGATACAGGATGGCCGCGAGCTGCAGATCTTGGGGGGTCAGCAGCTTTATTATAACCGGACCCCTTATCCTATTCTTCATCCCTGGTGAATGATAAGTGGACACTCATCAGATTCTGTTTTCTTTAGGACGTCTACCTCCAACAGGAATGTGTCTTCGGACCTGGACTCTTCTCATGTGAGATTATTTTTTTAAATATTTTTTTTTTCCATTAATCTGAAAATATTGTGCCATTAACCCCTTAAGGACCCCTGGATTTTCCATTTTTGCATTTTCGTTTTTTGCTCCCCTTGTTCCCAGAGCCATAGTGTTTGTATTTTTTGGTCAATATGGCCATGTCAGGGCTTATTTTTTGCGGGACGAGTTGTACTTTTAAACGCCTTCACTGGTTTTACCATATCGTGTATGGGAAAACGGGGAAAAAATTCCAAGTGTGGTGAAATTGCAAAAAAAGTGCAATACCACAGATGTTTTTTTGTTTGTTTTTTTACCACGTTCACTGAATGCTAAACCTGACCTGCCATTATTATTCCCCAGGTCATTATGAGTTCGTAGACACCAAACATGTATAGGTTCTTTCTTATTTAAGTGGTGAAAAAATATCCAAAGTTTGCTTAAAAAAATAAATAAATAAATGGCGCCATTTTCCGAGACCCGTAGTGTCTCCATTTTTTGTGATTTGGGGCTGGTTGATGGCTTATTTTTTGCATGCCGAGCTGACGTTTTTATTGTTACCATTTTGGGGTAGATCCGATGTTTTGATCGCCCGTTATTGCATTTTATTGCAATGTTGCAGCGACCAAAAAACGTAATTCTGGCATTTAGAATTTTTTTCTCGTTACGCCGTTTACCGATCAGATTAATTCTTTTTTTATGTTGATAGATTGGGCGATTCTGAACGCGGCGATACTAAATATGTGTTTGTGGGGTTTTTTTTTTATTATTTTATTTTGAATGGGGCGAAAGGGGTGTGATTTAAACTTTTATATATTTTTAATTTTTTTAAAACATTTTTTTTGCACTTTTTGCTTGCTTCTATAGTCTCCATAGGAGACTAGAAGCAGCAACTGTCTGATCGCTTCTGCTACATAGAACAGACCACCTCTATGTAGCAGAAATGCTCCTGTACTATGAGCGCCGACCACTAGGTGGCGCTCATAGCGATCTTTACATGACAACCACTGGGGTCTGCTGCAGACCTAGGGTTGTCATGCCCACCCATCAGTGACCCGCGATCACGTGACAGGGTCACCGATAGGCGGGGTAAGTGACGTGCTTCCGACGCGGCGCTGTTAAATGCCGCTGTCAGAGATTGACAGCGGCATTTAACTGGTTAACAGCCATGGGTGGATCGTGATTTCACCTGCAGCTGTTGCCGGCACATGTCAGCTGTAATAATCAGCTGACATGTGCTCGGTTCAGTGGGGGCTCACCGCCGGAGCCCTTACTGAAGGGGGGTGATGGCCTGGGGCGTACTAATACGCCCCAGACTTTAAAGGGGTTAATCCAGAATTTGATAATGCAGACCATCTATTAGTTCAGTACAGAATTGAAACACAATGTAGATTGAGCAGAAAGTCAGTTAGAAGACAGTTTCCAATAGTAGATTGTTTGCTTTCTATGCCGGGAATAATTCCGAATTCAGCAGGTCACGTTGATGTTAACAGGCTTGGACTGGCCAACAGGAAAACGGGAGAATCCTCCGGTGGGCCACCACCCTCTGATATGAACAGTACTTGGCACAATGTACTTGAATCTCTATGTACAGACAAAGTCAGCATCTTATTCACTTAACAATCTATCCAGTTCATTGTTATATAGATTTATGACTGAGGATAATGTTACATTAATTGAAAAGTGGGGTCCTGGAGTTGGCTACTGGTGGGCCGAAACTGGATGCTGGATTAAATAAATTTACCTGTAATTTAAAGATTTGATACCTCTGGGCTTTGTATGATTGATTCCATTATGTGCTTGTTTTTTCTTTCCAGCTTGTCCAAGAACAAAAGAAGAAAGGGATCTACAACTCCTGATATACTGCACCAGATTCCTGCCGTCTCCGATCTTCAACATGGAGGTCACTGATCATACCGCAGAATATGTTGTCCATGTTTTCTCCATAGATGTAAAAGAACTAGGGTTGAGCGAGTATGTTCTGTCCGAGTATGCTCGGGCCGAGCGAGTTTTTATAGCTGCTCGGTGATATGGTTGAATTGCTCCCGTGTGCATGATTTGCAACTGTTTGACAGTTTTATTACATGGGAGGAATGTGTAAGAAATAGACATTCCTCACATGTAATAAAACTGTCAAACAGTCGCAAATCATGCACACGGGAGCGATTCAACCATATCACCGAGCAGCTATAAATAATCGGAGCTCGGCCCGAGCATACTCGGCGAAAGCGTTAATAGAACATACTCGCTCATCACTAAAAGGAATGTCTCAATAGTCAACTGAATGAATATCTTCTTTTATTAGCGCCTCATGCCGACCAACCGGGAAGCTCAGAAGAAATATCTACCGTTTCCTTTGGATGAAGAAAAACCTGAGCCAACATCAGTGATACCAGAAGAGCCGAAAGAAGAGGAGATGAAGGAGGCAATGAAGTATTGGGAGGTAGAAGAAATGGAAGTAGATGAGGCAGAAGACACCAAGGCGAAAGAAGAAGATAAGGCAGAAGATAGCAAGGGGAAAAAACAAGATAAGCCAGAAGATACTGAGGGGAAAAAACAAGTTAAGGCAGAAGATACCAAGGGGAAAAAACTAGATAAGGCAGAAGATACCAAGGGGAAAAAACAAGATAAGGCAGAAGATACCAAGGGGAAAAAAGAAGATAAGGCAGAAGATACCAAGGGGAAAAAAGAAGATAAGGCAGAAGATACCAAGGGGAAAAAACAACAAGATAAGGCAGAAGATACCAAGAAGAAAAAAGAAGAAGATAAGGCAGAAGATTCCAAGGGGAAAAAAGAAGATAAGGCGGAAGATACCAAGGGGAAAAAACAACAAGATAAGGCAGAAGATACCAAGGGGAAAAAAGAAGAAGATGCTAAAAAATCAAAAGCAAAAGAAGAAAAGAACAACACCTGGGCCAGAAGAGTTGAGAACCAGCCAGCAGCAAGACACAAGATCCGCCAGCAGTCCATCCTTAAATACGTGAATACCAACCTCAGAGGAAGGAGGAACATCATCTGGACCATCCTCCTCAAATCAGCGAGACGTTAATGGACTCTAAGGCACCAACATTCCAGCTGAAGGAACATCAACAGCTTCAAATCTAAAAATAATAAAAATAATAGACATAAAATAGTTATTATTAGATTAAGAAAGCTTAAAAATGTTGTAAAATCATAATAAAGACTTTAATAATATTAGGAGCAGTAATAATAGCAGTAATATAATATTAATTTGTGTAATAATGGTAGAGACATAAAAATAACATCAGCAGGTTTGATCCAGGGTTGTAGGACTGATCGCCTTTTCCCGGGGTCAAGAAGGAATTTCCCCCCTGAGACACCAATTGGCTGAATGTGTCCAGGGTTTTTTGCCTTTTTCTGGATCAACAGCTTTAGGAATAAGGACCTACGAATTAGCAATATTATAGTAGAATTAGCAATAGTGGAATAGTAATATAATATAGTATATAGCGTAATATTAGTGACCATAAAACAGGAATAATTTCACTAGTAAAGTAATAATAAATGTATACTATAATACTAAAAATAAAATATTAATAATATTTGTTAAATGATTAATTATTAATTAAATTAAATATTAATTATTAAAATTTGAATAAGTATTAGGAGATTTGATTCAGGGTTCTAGGACTGAACGCCTTTTCCCGGGGTCAAGAAGGAATTTTTCCACCATGACACAAATTGGCCGAACGTGTCCGGGGGTTTTTGCCTTCTTCTGGATCAACATCTTTAGGAATTAGGATCTAATTTTTAGTTTTAGTGAAATATCAATACAAATGTTAGCAATAATGGTAAGAATAAAATAGCAATAATACAAAAACATCAAGCATAAAATAGTAGAATATTAGTAATACTATCAGTAAAATAGCAGGAAACTAAAAACAACACAAATAATAGTAATACAAAAAATAGTATCTAAGGATTATAATAATTAGTAAATAATTAATATATATTAGGGTTTTGATCCAGGGTTCTAGGACTGATCGCCTTTTCTCGGGGTCAAGAAGGAATTTTTCCCCAGTGACATAAATTGGCCGAATGTGTCCAGGTTTTTTTTGCCTTCTTCTGGATCAATAACATTAGGAGTAGGATCTAATTAATAGTATCTAGAGAAATAATCTAAATATTAGTAACAATAATTATAATATTATTAATAGTAAGCAAAAAAATAGAAATAAATGTTAAAAAAAATAGCGGTAGTAATAAAATAGCAAAATAAGTTATAATAGTATAGCATTATTAGAAATAGTATAATAATAGCATAGGACATTATTAGGCATCAGCAGGTTTGATCCAGGGTTCTAGGACTGATCGCTTTTTCCCGGGGTCGAGAAGGAATTTTTCCCCTTGACACAAATTGGCTGAATGTGTCCAGGGGTTTTTGCCTTCTTCTGGATCAACAGCTTTAATTCTAGGAATCTCATAGTACTGGAGTAATAATAGCAATAATAAGTATAATAATGTTGTAATAATAATCAATAGATTGTGAGGATAAGAATAAGATAAATACAATAAATAGGTTATTTTGTTAGTGTAGGGCCCCATCTGATGAGGTCGCCTTGTCGTTGGCAGATGGGCTTGCACAATTTGATCAAAATGTGCACTAAGAACCTCAAATTTATAAGTTTAAAGAATAAGGAAGTAATAAAATACACATGATTATAAATATAACTTTGTCTTGCCACCTTTATTTTCCTGTAATGAAGAAAATCAGAAAATCCAGCACATTTTAGACATTTGTATCTCTGTGACGTAATCATAGCAGGATAAAAATGCAATGCGACAGCATAAGAAATTGTTAGATTCTATTTTGCAATGAGGCGCACAATGTAAACGTCAACTGACACATGCAACCATGTAACCCTAGCATAAAATGTATTAAAGTAAAATGTATTCATTTATTTCATAAACCAATAGTACACGTGAAAATTAGAAACTTTGTAATATATTTTATTAAAGAGATCTGTTTTTTTCTCCTCCTGGGCTGATCATTCATTCTCAATGTCCTTAATTCTTGGGTAAAATCTTTAGTGAATACAGATTTTCCCATTACTGAGATAGAAGATAACAGTTGGTGCTCAAAAAGTTCTATGGAGGGAGGAGGGTGGAGTTAGAGGCGGAGACAAACATTCTACTGCAAGTTCTCCTGAAAGGACAATTTCACTCTAGTGTGTAAATCATGATAGTTAACGTATATTTCAGACTATAAGACGCACCTAGGTTTTAGAGAAGGAAGATAGGAAAATAAAAATTTAATCACAAAATGTGATCATGATGTACTGTTATGGAGGTAGGGGTCTTCTGCTGACACTGTTATAGGGGAAATATACCCCAATTCTATACTAATATCCCCATCCTGGTATAAATATGTCCCTCAATCCAGATATACAAGTGCTTCTCACTAAATTAGAATATCATCAAAAAGCTAATTTATTTCGGTTCTTCAATACACTAGACTTTGTGTTTTCATTGACTGTAAGCCATAATCATCAACATTAACAGAACTAAACACTTGAAATAGATCACTCTGTAATGACTATATAATATATGAGTTTCACTTTTTGTATTGAAGAACTGAAATAAATTAACTTTTTGATGATATTCTAATTTAGTGAGAAGCACTTGTATATGGCCCCGAATCCAGGTATATATGGCCCCCATCCTAATCCTGGTATGCATGGCCCCCTCATCCCCATCCATGGTATGCATAGCCGCATCCTCCCTATCCTGGTATTCATGGCCCGTTCATCCCAATCCTGCTATGCATGGACTCACCCTCCCTATCCTGATATGCATGCCCTTTCATCCCCATCTTGGTATGTATGGCCCCTTCATCCCCATCCTTGTATGTATGGCCTCCTCATCCCCATCCTGGTATGCATTGCCTCCTCATCCCCATCCTGGCATGCATGGTCCCCTCATCCCCATCCTGGTAAGCATGGCCCCCTCATCCCCATCCTAATATGCATGGCCCATTCTTCCCCATCCTGATATGTACGGCCCATTCATCCCCATCCTGGTATGTATGGCCCCTTCATCCCCATCCTGGTATGCATGGTCCCCTCATCCCGATCCTGGTATGCATGGCTCCTTCATCCCCATCCTGATATGCATGGCCTCCTCATCCCCATCCTGGTATGCATGGCTCCTTCATCCCCATCCTGATATGCATGGCTCCTTCATCCCCATCCTGGTATGCATGGTCCCCTCATCCCCATCCTGATATGCATGACCCGTTCATCCCCATCCTGATTTGCATGGCTCCTTCATCCTCATTCTGGTATGCATGGCCGCATCCTCCCCATCCTGGTATGCATGGCCCCCTCATCACCAATCCTGGTATGCATGGCCTCCTCATCACCAATCCTTGTATGCAGCAGCTGATCTCAGCCTGTAAGCAGCGCATGACGTCACTGCCATGTGCCCTCACACAGTGAGATGATTATGGGTGTGGAGAGGAGTGATTATTCATTTTCTTTAATACCGCACAGTGTCAGCCGCAGCCTTCAGCGGCTCGGCGATCACGTGTGCCCGCTGTTAAAGAGATTGAATATTCATTCCTCTCAACCAGGGTCGGACTGGGGTGTCTGGGGCCCACAGGAGGAATTGATCCTCGGGGCCCACCCTACAGCTATATGCAAATACCTGTTAGCAGTTATCCCTGTTATAGTGGAGCGTCGACTGTAAAACACAGGTGGCTCCTGCACATCTACTGTGCGCCACCATAACTGGGATGTACAATTACAGTAGTTTACATTATAGGGGTTCTTTGATGAAAACAAGTTATCACCGAATCACAGGTTAGGTAGGTGATATTGACGAGCCCCCTGGGCCGTGGGGTACTCAGTGCCGGGCCGGTCGTTGCAAGAGGAAATGTCACAGTGGCGGTGACCCGGTCCGTGACCCAGGGCGGTCAATAAAAGGGGTTTATTTACAGGGGATTTATAGCTTTTATATTTAATGTTTGTGACGCCACCTGTGGTATGCGGTTATGTAGAGCCGCCGCTGCGGAGCAGGTCCTCTGGATCTGGTGTTTAATGCAGCAGAGTAGGTTTAGCTCTCCACAGGTAGAGCTTAGCTCCAGGGTGTTGCTGGGATGTTATAGATGTTGCTGTACCAGTTGTGGTGCAATGTAGTGCAGGGATGATGGCGCAGCAGTAATTCATGGAGACAGTGGGGTGCAGTCTTCAGAGTTTACTCACAGTTGTTGCAATCCAAGTTGCAGGTACCGGTGTAACTTCCCACGTCGTCCTGTGCTTACTCAGGGAGGGGTTCAGCAATCCCTCAGGTAACTAAAGAGCACTTAATGGGACCCCTTTCTGTGTGCCTTTCTCAATCGTCTTCCTGCGCTGGCTCTCACCCTCCAGCCCTGCGCCTCACAATCAGTGTCCCAAGCCGGTAGCCTCAGGTCTTGTCGGGCAACCTGCAGTCCCCTGGACCCTCTGTGGCCACCTTTTCGGCAATGTAATTGTGGCTGTGGCAACTACACCCTAAAAGTACAGAAGCCTCCGGTTTCTAGCTGAACGTTGCAATTCTCACTAGTTAGGGGCCGGTCCCCTCTGCGGCTTGATCCTTCCACGTCCTGGTAGATTCGGGCATACGGGTGGCCTCCAGCACTGCTCGTACCCCTAGGATCCACTCGTTCCTCCTGTAGCCTTCCTTCCTGCTCCTCTCCTCAGTTGGTCTCACCTCCTGGGCCTCTCAGACTAGGCCCGCTCCGCCTGAGCAGAGCTCCTGCAGAGCTCCTACTCCACACACTCTCCTCCTTTGACTGAACTCCACTCTCTTTCCAAGATGGTTCCCTCTTTTATATCACTTCCTTTCCTGTGCTCCCCTGAACTACGTCCTCCACCCACACCCACTACATAGTTCCACCCTTCAGCTAGGGACCAGGGACTGTGCTCTCCCTTAGGAGCAATCTCACCCTGCCCCCACTGAAGTGGAATGTGTTGGATGCAGGTGTTAGTGTCCCGGGCAGCACTCTATCCTTACCCGAGAGTGAGATACCACACCTCTGGGTGAGATGCAATACCTCTGTGGCGACTGAACCTGCAGGGGCGCCACAATATCTTATTGATCGGTGTAATCTGACCATTGGAAACTGCACCGATCAGAAGAATGGGGAACTTTTATCCCTGTCAGGACACTTACCCACATTTTAAAATGCAGCAGCAGGTGGGACGTCTGACCGCAGCTCCATTCATCCTCTTTGAGGCTTCCAGAAAAAAAACAAGAGCAGTCACTGAGGGAATGTATGGATCAGTGGTCAAGTCGCACATGAGCTCCAGTCTAATGGGGATAAAAGCTCCACAGTCTGCCGATCGCACGGGTCCCAGCAGTCAGACCCCCACCAATCAATCAGTTATCCTTAGGCCACGTTCACACATCAGTATTTGGTCAGTATTTTACATCACTTATTTGTAAGCCAAAATCAGGTGTGGGACAATCAGAGGAAAAGTATAATAGAAACACGTCACCACTTCTGTATTTATCACCCACCCCTGGTTTTGGCTTACAAATACTGATGTAAAATACTGACCAAATGCTGAACGAGTGAATGTGGCCTTAGGATAGGCGATTACTTGTTTTCACCGGAGAACCTCTCTAAGTGCATATTTGCTACTGTGTAATAGACACAGGGCAAGGAAGGGTTAAACGTCAACATAATTAATCTCTAATAAAGAATCTTCTACTTATTGATATCAGAGAGAACAAGTGACCTCCATACACAACGTAATCTCCTATACAAACACCAATAATACCACATACAAGGAACAAATACCGTCACATCATGACCAGACCACATATTACCACCACATAGTAACCGAATAATACCACATACAAGGAACAAATACCGCCACACCATGATCAGACCACATATTACCACCACATAGTAACCGAATAATACCACATACAAGGGACAAATACTGCCACACCATGATCAGACCACATATTACCACCACATAGTAACCAAATAATACCACATACAAGGAACAAATAAGATAAGATAAGATAAGATATACTTTATTTATCCCGGAGGAAATTGCGGTATCACTGTCACATCTGTCAAATACTGTCACATCATGACCAGACCACATATTACAACATACAAGGGACAAATACCAGCACACCATGATCAGACCACATATTACCACCACATAGTAACCGAATAATACCACATACAAGGAACAAATACTGCCACACCATGATCAGACCACATATTACCACCACATACAAGTGACAAATACCGCAACACCATGACCAGACCACATACTGACTGAATAATACCACATACAAGGAACAAAGACCGCCACACCATGACCAGATCACATATTACCACCACATACAAGTGACAAATACCACTATGCTATGACCAGACTACACGTTACCATTACATAGTCACCGAATAATGCTACTATAAGGATCATGAATAAAAAACACAATACTAATACACAGGAGCTCTGCATATAGTGTATAGGGTACTGGTAATGCAGTTATCACAAGTGACATTATACACAGGAGCTCTGTATATAGTGTATAGGGTACTGGTAATGCAGTGATCACCAGTGACATTATACACAGGAGCTCTGTATATAGTGTATAGTGTACAGGTAATGCAGTTATCACCAGTGACATTATACACAGGAGCTCTGTATATAGTGTATAGTGTACTGGTAATGCAGTTATCACTAGTGACATTATAAACAGGAGCTCTGTATATAGTGTATAGCGTGCATTTACATGTAATACACTGACTCACCAGTGACGTCTCTAGTTGAAGTGCTTCATCTAGCACAGACCGCCATTACTTCTTCCATCCAGGACTTGTCACTGCAGAAAATAACCCACAGTTATCAATAGCTGATCACTTCTCGAGCACATTCCCCACTTGTTTCCTGATTTCTACACTACAGCAGATGAAGAAAAAAATGACATAGTGCTGCCCTGCACAGTAACAGGACCTCCCTTTTGTTACTCCCCCATGGAGAACAGTATCCTCAAAAGTAAATTATAGTACAGTAATAATGTCCCCTACAGTAATTATGTCCCCATTTGCCACCATAAATTAATACCACATTCTGGCCCCCATACTGTAATTGTCACCCATCCTGGCCACCTTTATTTAATAATATTCCCCATCCTTGGTTCTCATGTATCTCCCCCACCCATCCTGGGCCTGTATGTATCATCCTCTCTCCCCCCCATCATGGGCCCCTATGTAACATCCTCTCCCTAACCATCATGGGCCCCTATGTATCATCCTCTCCCTCCCCATCATGGGCCCCTATGTATCATCCTCTCCCTCCCCATCATGGGCCCCTATATAGCATCCTCTCCCCCATCATGTGCCCCAATAAGGCATCCTCTTCCCCATCATGTGCCCCTATAAAGCATCCTCTCCCCCCTCATCATGTGCCCCTATATAGCATCCTCTCCCCCATCATGTGTCCCTATATAGCATCCTATCCCCCATCATGTACCCCTAAATAGCATCCTCACCCATATCATGTGTCCCTATATAGCATCCTCTCCCCATCATGCGCCCCAATATAGCATCCTCTCCCTCATCATGTGCCCCTATATAGCATCCTCTCCCCCTTCATGTGACCATATATAGCATCCTCTCCCCCTTCATGTGCCCCTATATAGCATCCTCTCCCCCATCATGTGCCCCTATATAGCATCCTCTCCCCCATCATGTGTCCCTATATAGCATCCTCTCCCCCATCATGTGCCCCTATATAGCATGATCACCCCCATCATGTACCCCTATATAGCATCCTCTCCCTCATCATGTGCCCATATATAGCATCCTCTCCCCCATCATGTGCCCCTATATAGCATCCTCTCCCCCTTCATGTGCCCCTATATAGCATCCTCTTCCCCATCATGTGCCCCTATATAGCATCCTCTCCCCCTCCATGTGCCCCTATATAGCATCCTCTCCCCCTTCATGTGACCATATATAGCATCCTCTCCCCCTTCATGTGACCATATATAGCATCCTCTCCCCCATCATTTGCCCCTATATAGCATCCTCTCCCTCATCATGTGCCCATACATAGCATCCTCTCCCCCATCATGTGCCCATATATAGCATCCTCTCCCCCTTCATGTGCCCCTATATAGCATCCTCTCCCCCATCATGTGCCCATATATAGCATCCTCTCCCCAATCATGTGCCCATATATAGCATCCTCTCCCCATCATGTGCCCCTATATAGCATCCTCTCCCTCATCATGTGCCCATATATAGCATCCTTTTCCCCATCATGTGCCCCTATATAGCATCCTCTCCCTCATCATGTGCCCCTACATAGCATCCTTTTCCCCATCATGTGCCCCTATATAGCATCCTCTCCCCCTTCATGTGACCGTATATAGCATCCTCTCCCCATCATGTGCCCCTATATAGCATCCTCTCCCCCTTCATGTGACCATATATAGCATCCTCTCCCCCATCATGTGCCCCTATATAGCATCCTCTCCCCCTTCATGTGACCATATATAGCATCCTCTCCCCCTTCATGTGACCATATATAGCATCCTCTCCCCCTTCATGTGCCCCTATATAGCATCCTCTCCCCCTTCATGTGACCATATATAGCATCCTCTCCCCCTTCATGTGACCATATATAGCATCCTCTCCCCCTTCATGTGACCATATATAGCATCCTCTCCCCCTTCATGTGACCATATATAGCATCCTCTCCCCCTTCATGTGCCCCTATATAGCATCCTCTCCCCATTCATGTGACCATATATAGCATCCTCTCCCCCTTCATGTGACCATATATAGCATCCTCTCCCCCTTCATGTGACCATATATAGCATCCTCTCCCCCTTCATGTGCCCATATATAGCATCCTCTCCCCCTTCATGTGACCATATATAGCATCCTCTACCCCATCATGTGTCCCTATATAGCATCCTCTCCCCCTTCATGTGCCCATATATAGCATCCTCTCCCCCTTCATGTGCCCCTATATAGCATCCTCTCCCCCTTCATGTGCCCCTATATAGCATCCTCTCTCCCATCATGTGCCCCTATATAGCATCCTGTCCCCATCATGTGCCCCTATATAGCATCATCTCCCCCATCATGTGCCCATATATAGCATCCTCTCCCCATCATGTGCCCCTATATAGCATCATCTCCCCCATCATGTGTCCCTATATAGCATCCTCTCCCCATCATGTGCCCATATATAGCATCCTCTCCCCCATCATGTGTCCCTATATAGCATCCTCTCCCCCTTCATGTGACCATATATAGCATCCTCTTCCCCCCCATTCATTCACTACCCTGCCTGATCATAAAGGAAAAAAAATCTTCTTAACTTTCTGCACACCCCCGACGGCGTCCTCTGCAGGTTCATCCTCATCATGGGCCCCTGTGGTCTCCGCCGTCCGTTCAGAGGCTGAACGCTGACAGCAGCCCGCCGGCCGGATGCCTTTTCAGATCACTGCTATGCACTGTGCACTGACGTCACCATCCGGCGCATAGCAGTGACGTTCATTGTCCACCAGCCTATCAGAGGACAAAGGCTGACGCGCGCAGCCTTGATTGACTGGCGGCCTTTGAACGTCACTGCTATGCACCGTCTGTGCGCAGCGCATAGCAGAGAGTAGATTTTCCTGGAGGCGGCCATCAAGGGGAAGGTATGCGCAGCGCGGAGCGGGCTGCGGCCCGTGGTCAGAAAGATCATGGTTACTGGCGGGCCCCCAAAATTTTGGAGGAAAAAGTGCGTCTTATAGTCCGAAAAATATGGTAACTCTTTCTACTTCTTCTTGGCTTCTATTAATATGAATAAAATTATCCATCAACATGATACGCCTAGAACAACCTGCATTCACAATTGTCTTACTCTGAGGGGCTACCTAATACACAGAATTATCCAAAAACGCCACAAAAATTTGAACATTTTCAATGAGAAGCATTTCTTTGTCTAGGAGTCCTTTCTAGGATATCTTTGAACACCTTCTCGCTGGCACTTGTATGCAGCGTTGGACTGGACTACATTGGGCCCACCAGAGAAAATCATTCTTGGGGCCCACTGTGTAGCTACATAGAAATGCAGTTGTGCTCAAAAGTTTACATACCCCGGCAGAATTTTTCCTTCCTTGCCTTGTTTCAGAGAATATGAATGATAATAAAAAAACTTTTTCTCCACTCATGGTTATTGGTTGGGTGAAGCCATTTATTGTCAAACTACTGTGTTTTCTCTATTTAAATCTTAATGACAACCAAAAACATCCAAATGACCCTCATGAAAATTTCACATACCCCAGTTCTTAATACCGTGTATTCCCCCTCTAACATCAATGACAGCTTGAAGTCTTTTGTGGTAGTTGTGGATGAGGTTCTGTATTTCCTCAGATGGTAAAGCTGGCCATTCTTCTTGGCAAAAAGCCTCCAGTTCCTACCTGACCGTGGTTTGGTTTTTACAGAGCCCCTGATTTTCCATTTGTTAATCACAGTTTGAACACTGCTGACTGGCATTATCATTTCCTTGGGTATGTTTTTGTATCCTTTTCCTGTGTTATACAGTTCAACTATCTTTTCCCGTAGATCCGTTGACAATTCTTTTGCCTTCCCCATGACTCACAATGCAGAAATCAGTGGCTCGATGAAAGATGTAAGAGTCTGTCTGGATCCCAGAAACTCACTCAGCTTTTATGCACACATACTGATTACAAGCAAACAGGTCACAGGTGAGGATGTTACCTTTAGTAGCCATTCAAACCCATTTGTGTCAAATTCTGTGCATGCCATCAGGCCAAAATCACTAGGGTATGTGAACTTTTGGTCAGGGTCATTTGGATGTTTTTGGTTGTCATTAAGATTTAAAAAGAGAAAACACAGTAGTTTGACAATAAATGGCTTCACCCAACCAATAACCATGACTGGAGAAAAAGCTTTTTGTTATCATTCATACTCTCTAAAACAAGACAAAGAAAGGAAAAATTCTGCCGGGGTATGTAAACTTTTGAGCACAACTGTAAATACAAGACCACCAATTGTGTGGTAAAACACGCTAATATCAGCGTATAATATAAGATAGTACACTTAATGTTATAGAAAGAGCTTGCGTCACATTTTTGGTGCAAACTCAATGATAAATGTACCCTGGTGTTTACTAACCGCTAAACCAATGTTTTATTGCACCAGCGGAGTGGAAGGTATTTTAAGACATCTCATCCATACGCTGAGAAAATCCACAGCGTGAATTGACCGGAGCTGCGGATTTGACATCACGTGTCAATTTATGCTGTGGATATTCACCTTCGATTTCATCCTTTGCAATACAAAGGAACAGGTCAATGGTAAAGGTGCATCATTGCGTAGTAGTAAAAGCAGCAATATCTGCACAATATCTGGGTGGATATTACCACTGTTCATTTGCTGTGGGAATTCCATTGTAGAAATTAAGCAACAAATACATTATGTGAATAGAGCCACTAATAGTGGTGGGGGTCCTAAATCAGTTATGTATGACACTGGAGTGAGAGCAAAATAGCTTTCCCTCACATTCCTTGTACACTTCTTACGGAAATCTTTCTGCCACCTATAAGGCCATAACTTTTTATGAAGGGCCTCATTTTGTTAGTAGTGGAAGAAGAAAACTGAGTGATACAGGGAGAGGGGGCTCAGTGAGGGGTGATATAGGGGTAGGGGGTGCAGTCAGTCAGCGGAGAAAGAGTGGGAGGGGGCACAGTCAATCAGGGGTGATACAGCGAGGGGGGGCTCAGTCAGTCAGGGGTGATACAGAGGGTGAGGGCTCAGTAAGTCAGGGGTGATACAGAGGGTGAGGGCTCAGTAAGTCAGGGGTGATACAGAGGGTGAGGACTCAGTAAGTCAGGGGTGATACAGGGAGAGGGGGCTCAGTCAGTCAGGGGTGATACAGGAGGGGGCATAGTCAGTCAGGGGCGATACAGGGAGAGAGGAGGCTCAGTCAGTCAGGGGTGATATAAGGAGATGGGGCTCAGTAATTCAGGAGTGATACAAGAGGAGGGGGCACAGTCAGTCAGGGGTGATACAGGAGGGGGCATAGTCAGTCAGGGGTGATACAGGGAGAGAGGAGGCTCAGTCAGTCAGGGGTGATACAGGGAGAGAGGAGGCTCAGTCAGTCAGGGGTGATATTGGGAGATGGGGCTCATTCAGTCTGGAGTGATACAAGAGGAGGGGGCACAGTCAGTCAGGAGCGATACAGGGGGAGGGGGCACAGTCAGTCAAAGATAATACACAAGGAACGGGTGCAGTCAGTCAGGGGTGATACAGGGAGAAGATGCTGAGTCAGTCAGGGGTAATGCAGGAAGAGGGGGCTCAGTCAGTCAGGGCTTACTCACTGCTAGGCTGGAGGAAACCCTCCTTCAATCATTGCAGCTGTAATAGGGAGTCCTATAACTCCCTCTGCTGCTTACATTGTGGGGAAGAGGAGCGCGTGTTATGGATGACAGCACAGCTCATTACCTGAGTTTTGCTTTACAGCTGGGGAGAAGAGGACACAATGAAAGCTCACATTGATTGGCTGCCCTGCTTGTTCAACTGACTGGTATATATGTAGCTTACCACGGGCCTGGGTGGTCTGGAGTTGGGACCCGGTCCTATTTGTCTACCCTTTTATATGCATTACTTCAACTTTGATATACAGTAAGGTTTTTAATATAGGCAGTATAGGTACCGTCCCAATTTAGGGTCACCTTGCCGCTGGTGGGATGGCTTGTATACTTTTTTTGATCAAAAATAGTTCACTAAGTACCCTATATTTATTATGCAACTTTGCTTTACATTTATATATAATGATGGTAGGGTATGAGATATATTTTTGTCTTTTGTCTTTTGTAGGTTTTGTTTCTTTTTGCTAGTGTGAACATGCTCCTATTTCTTGCATGTCTACCATTTTAGACCTCAGTTCACATTGCTTGGTCTTTTGTCTTGTTTGCATTCTGTGCAATTTAAGGGTGTGGCATCCCCTTTGTTGAGCTGACTGGTATATATGTAGCTTACCACGGGCCTGGGTGGTCTGGAGTTGGGACCCGGTCCTATTTGTCTACCCTTTTCTATGCATTACTTCAACTTTGATATACAGTAAGGTTTTTAATATAGGCAGTATAGGTACCGTCCCAATTTAGGGTCACCTTGCCGCTGGTGGGACGGCTTGTATACTTTTTTTGATCAAAAATAGTTCACTAAGTACCCTATATTTATTATGCAACTTTGCTTTACATTTATATATAATGATGGTAGGGTATGAGATATATTTTTGTCTTTTGTCTTTTGTAGGTTTTGTTTCTTTTTGCTAGTGTGAACATGCTCCTATTTCTTGCATGTCTACCATTTTAGACCTCAGTTCACATTGCTTGGTCTTTTGTCTTGTTTGCATTCTGTGCAATTTAAGGGTGTGGCATCCCCTTTGTTGAGCTGACTGGTATATATGTAGCTTACCACGGGCCTGGGTGGTCTGGAGTTGGGACCCGGTCCTATTTGTCTACCCTTTTATATGCATTACTTCAACTTTGATATACAGTAAGGTTTTTAATATAGGCAGTATAGGTACCGTCCCAATTTAGGGTCACCTTGCCGCTGGTGGGACGGCTTGTATACTTTTTTTGATCAAAAATAGTTCACTAAGTACCCTATATTTATTATGCAACTTTGCTTTACATTTATATATAATGATGGTAGGGTATGAGATATATTTTTGTCTTTTGTCTTTTGTAGGTTTTGTTTCTTTTTGCTAGTGTGAACATGCTCCTATTTCTTGCATGTCTACCATTTTAGACCTCAGTTCACATTGCTTGGTCTTTTGTCTTGTTTGCATTCTGTGCAATTTAAGGGTGTGGCATCCCCTTTGTTGAGCTGACTGGTATATATGTAGCTTACCACGGGCCTGGGTGGTCTGGAGTTGGGACTCGGTCCTATTTGTCTACCCTTTTATATGCATTACTTCAACTTTGATATACAGTAAGGTTTTTAATATAGGCAGTATAGGTACCGTCCCAATTTAGGGTCACCTTGCCGCTGGTGGGACGGCTTGTATACTTTTTTTGATCAAAAATAGTTCACTAAGTACCCTATATTTATTATGCAACTTTGCTTTACATTTATATATAATGATGGTAGGGTATGAGATATATTTTTGTCTTTTGTCTTTTGTAGGTTTTGTTTCTTTTTGCTAGTGTGAACATGCTCCTATTTCTTGCATGTCTACCATTTTAGACCTCAGTTCACATTGCTTGGTCTTTTGTCTTGTTTGCATTCTGTGCAATTTAAGGGTGTGGCATCCCCTTTGTTGAGCTGACTGGTATATATGTAGCTTACCACGGGCCTGGGTGGTCTGGAGTTGGGACCCGGTCCTATTTGTCTACCCTTTTATATGCATTACTTCAACTTTGATATACAGTAAGGTTTTTAATATAGGCAGTATAGGTACCGTCCCAATTTAGGGTCACCTTGCCGCTGGTGGGACGGCTTGTATACTTTTTTTGATCAAAAATAGTTCACTAAGTACCCTATATTTATTATGCAACTTTGCTTTACATTTATATATAATGATGGTAGGGTATGAGATATATTTTTGTCTTTTGTCTTTTGTAGGTTTTGTTTCTTTTTGCTAGTGTGAACATGCTCCTATTTCTTGCATGTCTACCATTTTAGACCTCAGTTCACATTGCTTGGTCTTTTGTCTTGTTTGCATTCTGTGCAATTTAAGGGTGTGGCATCCCCTTTGTTGAGCTGACTGGTATATATGTAGCTTACCACGGGCCTGGGTGGTCTGGAGTTGGGACCCGGTCCTATTTGTCTACCCTTTTATATGCATTACTTCAACTTTGATATACAGTAAGGTTTTTAATATAGGCAGTATAGGTACCGTCCCAATTTAGGGTCACCTTGCCGCTGGTGGGACGGCTTGTATACTTTTTTTGATCAAAAATAGTTCACTAAGTACCCTATATTTATTATGCAACTTTGCTTTACATTTATATATAATGATGGTAGGGTATGAGATATATTTTTGTCTTTTGTCTTTTGTAGGTTTTGTTTCTTTTTGCTAGTGTGAACATGCTACTATTTCTTGCATGTCTACCATTTTAGACCTCAGTTCACATTGCTTGGTCTTTTGTCTTGTTTGCATTCTGTGCAATTTAAGGGTGTGGCATCCCCTTTGTTGAGCTGACTGGTATATATGTAGCTTACCACGGGCCTGGGTGGTCTGGAGTTGGGACCCGGTCCTATTTGTCTACCCTTTTATATGCATTACTTCAACTTTGATATACAGTAAGGTTTTTAATATAGGCAGTATAGGTACCGTCCCAATTTAGGGTCACCTTGCCGCTGGTGGGACGGCTTGTATACTTTTTTTGATCAAAAATAGTTCACTAAGTACCCTATATTTATTATGCAACTTTGCTTTACATTTATATATAATGATGGTAGGGTATGAGATATATTTTTGTCTTTTGTCTTTTGTAGGTTTTGTTTCTTTTTGCTAGTGTGAACATGCTCCTATTTCTTGCATGTCTACCATTTTAGACCTCAGTTCACATTGCTTGGTCTTTTGTCTTGTTTGCATTCTGTGCAATTTAAGGGTGTGGCATCCCCTTTGTTGAGCTGACTGGTATATATGTAGCTTACCACGGGCCTGGGTGGTCTGGAGTTGGGACCCGGTCCTATTTGTCTACCCTTTTATATGCATTACTTCAACTTTGATATACAGTAAGGTTTTTAATATAGGCAGTATAGGTACCGTCCCAATTTAGGGTCACCTTGCCGCTGGTGGGACGGCTTGTATACTTTTTTTGATCAAAAATAGTTCACTAAGTACCCTATATTTATTATGCAACTTTGCTTTACATTTATATATAATGATGGTTGGGTATGAGATATATTTTTGTCTTTTGTCTTTTGTAGGTTTTGTTTCTTTTTGCTAGTGTGAACATGCTCCTATTTCTTGCATGTCTACCATTTTAGACCTCAGTTCACATTGCTTGGTCTTTTGTCTTGTTTGCATTCTGTGCAATTTAAGGGTGTGGCATCCCCTTTGTTGAGCTGACTGGTATATATGTAGCTTACCACGGGCCTGGGTGGTCTGGAGTTGGGACCCGGTCCTATTTGTCTACCCTTTTATATGCATTACTTCAACTTTGATATACAGTAAGGTTTTTAATATAGGCAGTATAGGTACCGTCCCAATTTAGGGTCACCTTGCCGCTGGTGGGACGGCTTGTATACTTTTTTTGATCAAAAATAGTTCACTAAGTACCCTATATTTATTATGCAACTTTGCTTTACATTTATATATAATGATGGTAGGGTATGAGATATATTTTTGTCTTTTGTCTTTTGTAGGTTTTGTTTCTTTTTGCTAGTGTGAACATGCTACTATTTCTTGCATGTCTACCATTTTAGACCTCAGTTCACATTGCTTGGTCTTTTGTCTTGTTTGCATTCTGTGCAATTTAAGGGTGTGGCATCCCCTTTGTTGAGCTGACTGGTATATATGTAGCTTACCACGGGCCTGGGTGGTCTGGAGTTGGGACCCGGTCCTATTTGTCTACCCTTTTATATGCATTACTTCAACTTTGATATACAGTAAGGTTTTTAATATAGGCAGTATAGGTACCGTCCCAATTTAGGGTCACCTTGCCGCTGGTGGGACGGCTTGTATACTTTTTTTGATCAAAAATAGTTCACTAAGTACCCTATATTTATTATGCAACTTTGCTTTACATTTATATATAATGATGGTAGGGTATGAGATATATTTTTGTCTTTTGTCTTTTGTAGGTTTTGTTTCTTTTTGCTAGTGTGAACATGCTCCTATTTCTTGCATGTCTACCATTTTAGACCTCAGTTCACATTGCTTGGTCTTTTGTCTTGTTTGCATTCTGTGCAATTTAAGGGTGTGGCATCCCCTTTGTTGAGCTGACTGGTATATATGTAGCTTACCACGGGCCTGGGTGGTCTGGAGTTGGGACCCGGTCCTATTTGTCTACCCTTTTATATGCATTACTTCAACTTTGATATACAGTAAGGTTTTTAATATAGGCAGTATAGGTACCGTCCCAATTTAGGGTCACCTTGCCGCTGGTGGGACGGCTTGTATACTTTTTTTGATCAAAAATAGTTCACTAAGTACCCTATATTTATTATGCAACTTTGCTTTACATTTATATATAATGATGGTAGGGTATGAGATATATTTTTGTCTTTTGTCTTTTGTAGGTTTTGTTTCTTTTTGCTAGTGTGAACATGCTACTATTTCTTGCATGTCTACCATTTTAGACCTCAGTTCACATTGCTTGGTCTTTTGTCTTGTTTGCATTCTGTGCAATTTAAGGGTGTGGCATCCCCTTTGTTGAGCTGACTGGTATATATGTAGCTTACCACGGGCCTGGGTGGTCTGGAGTTGGGACCCGGTCCTATTTGTCTACCCTTTTATATGCATTACTTCAACTTTGATATACAGTAAGGTTTTTAATATAGGCAGTATAGGTACCGTCCCAATTTAGGGTCACCTTGCCGCTGGTGGGACGGCTTGTATACTTTTTTTGATCAAAAATAGTTCACTAAGTACCCTATATTTATTATGCAACTTTGCTTTACATTTATATATAATGATGGTAGGGTATGAGATATATTTTTGTCTTTTGTCTTTTGTAGGTTTTGTTTCTTTTTGCTAGTGTGAACATGCTCCTATTTCTTGCATGTCTACCATTTTAGACCTCAGTTCACATTGCTTGGTCTTGTTCAACGCAGGGAAGAGCGGTGACATAAAAAGTAATCAGGGCGCAACAACACTTTGTTACTTACAAATAGTGAGCCGCAGTCTGCAGCAGACGACAGTGTCTTCAATGCCGTCAGTGAAGCGTGTAATGCTCTCCTGGGTTGTCTAACTCTGGGAGGAGCTGCAAGGAGTAGTGACATAGACGCTGGGAGAATGTCCTGCTTGCAGCTCCTCCCAGAGTTAGACAACCCAGGACAGCAGTGAGCGTATCAGACTGCGGCTCACTATTTGTAAGTAACAGAGCGGTTAGTATGCCTCTGGTGGGCCAGTCTGACCCGGCATGTCCTCCCCCCCCACATATAACATATATAGCCAAGTTCCCCTCTCCCACATATAGCATATAGCATATATAGTCAAGTCCCCCTCCGCCACATATAGCATATATAGTCAAGTCTCCTTCCTCTATTTATAGCCTATATCCAGGGCCGGCTCCAGGTTTTCGTGGGCTTTGGGCGAAAGAGTCTCAGTGGGCCCCTTTAACACATACCACCATTGATGCACAGATACAGCGGAGAAATATAGGTACACAACACAGGGCCCAGCCTGTCCCCTCATCCTTCACATATGCAAACATGCACGCACACAGGAGGCAGACATGCACGCACAGGAAGCAGACATGCACACGCACAGTAGGCAGACATGCACACACACTCATGGTAAGCAGACATGCACATGACTCGCCCCCTGGGCCGTGGGGCACGCGGATCCGGGCGATAGGGGAACGATGGGGGTAGTAGTGGCAGCCCGGTCCCGCGGCTCAGGGTGGTCAGACCAATGGTAGTCTGCTACGTGCTTCCGATAATGTCCGACTACACCACCCGTGGATTGCGGTTATTAGGAACCGCCGCTGCAAGGCAGTCCGCTGGGGCTGATGATGAATGCAGCTAGAATGGTGTGACTCCCCACGGGAAGAGTGCGGCCCCAGGGCAGTGTAGTGGATGGTGGGAGTGATGGTGGTGAGAGTCCCAGTACCGGTAGTGCTGGAGGCGCGAAGGAGCACACAGACAACAAGTTACAGTCCAGGGTCTTTACTCACAGTTCATTTGTTCCGGGTCACTTCTGTCAGCAGTGACCGCCCGAGCCGTGCTGCGTCCACCAGGTGTGGGGCTCGGTCAACTCCCAGGCAGTTCAGGAGCATGGCACAGGACCCCCTTTTATCCTTTCTCTGGCCTGCCTCACCAGTGACCCACTTTTGTCCAGCTGCCGCGGACTTGTGCGGTTAAACGTGGGCCCCGTCCTCCGCTGTCCTATATGGTTCCTTCCTAGCAGGTTTGATGAGGTGTCGCACCAATAGATGATCACGACGACCGGTCTTTGGCTGAGGGTAGTTTCTCCTCCACCAACTTGGGATCCGGTACCCTTAATCTGCCTGACCCTTCACCCTGGATTCTCGTGGGTTCTTAGGGTCCCTTCCACCTTCTTGTTCCTGAGCCCTTCTGTTTCTCTGTCTCTTCTTCTCCCTTTCCGTTCCTTCCTGTTCCTTTCTGTTCCGTTCTCTTGGAGCTGAGATGAGCCAAAATCTCAGCTCCCCTTCACCTCCTCCTCGGCCTCTCACTAGGCCCTCCTGGAGTAGAGCTCCTACAGAGCCTCTACTCAGGGCCGGCTCCAGGTTTTTCTGGGCCCCGGGCGAAAGAGTCTCAGTGGGCCGCTTTAACACATACCACGATTCATGATGCAGAGATACAGCGGAGAAATATATATATATAGTACAATGCAAAGATTTCACTTCTTACATTACATGAGTGATATCTATTGTAAATTCCACAATAGCTCAGAAACCGGTGAATCGCTCCACACAGAATACTGGCCCCCATATAAGGCTCCATACGGAATACTGGCCCCCATATAACGCTTCATACGGAATACTGGCCCCCATATAAGGCTCCATACGGAATACTGGCCCCCATATAAGGCTCCATACGGAATACTGGCCCCCATGTAAGGCCCCATACGGAGTACTGGCCCCCATGTAAGGCTCCATACGGAATACTGGCCCCCATATAAGGCCCCATACGGAATACTGGCCCCCATATAAGGCCCCATACGGAATACTGGCCTCCATATAAGGCTCCATACGGAATACTGGCCCCCCATATAAGGCTCCATACGGAATACTGGCCCCCATATAAGGCTCCATACGGAATACTGGCCCCCATATAAGGCTCCATACGGAATACTGGCCCCCATATAAGGCTCCATACGGAATACTGGCCCCCATATAAGGCTCCATACGGAATACTGGCCCCCATATTATGCCCCATACGGAATACTGGCCCCCATATAAGGCTCCATACGGAATACTGGCCTCCATATAAGGCTCCATACGGAATACTGGCCCCCATATAAGGCTCCATAGGGAATACTGGCCCCCATATAACGCTCCATACAGGATACTGGTCCCCTTATAAAGCTCCATACAGGATACTGGCCCCCATATAACGTTCCATACAGGATACTGGTCCCCTTATAAAACTCCATACAGGATACTGGCCCCCATATAACGCTCCATACAGGATACCGGTCCCCTTATAACGCTCCATACAGGATACCGGTCCCCTTATAACTCTCCATACAGGATACTGGCCCCCATATAATGCTGCATGCAGGCTGTTACCCCCCACATAATGCCCCATACAGGCTGTCCCCCCTTATAATGCTCCATGCAGGCTGTTACCCCCCACATAATGCCCCATACAGGCTCCCCCCTTTTAATGCTCCATGCAGGCTGTTACCCCCCACATAATGCCCCATACAGGCTGCCCCCCCTTATAATGCTCCATGCAGGCTGTTCCCCCCCACATAATGCACTATGCAGGCTGCCCCCCCTTTATAATGCCCCATGCAGGCTGTTCCCCACCTTATAATGCCCCATGCAGGATGTCACCACCCCTCTATATAATGCCCCATGCAGGATGTCCCCCCCCTCTTTATAATGCCCCATGCAGGATGCCCTCCCTCTTTATAATGCCCCATGCAGGATGCCCCCCCTTATAATGCTCCATGCAGGCTGTTCCCCCCCACATAATGCCCCATACAGGCCCCCCCCTTTTAATGCTCCATGCAGGCTGTTACCCCCCCACATAATGCCCCATACAGGCTGCCCCCCCCTTATAATGCCCCATGCAGGATGTCACCCCCCCTCTATATAATGCCCCATGCAGGATGTCCCCCCCCTCTTTATAATGCCCCATGCAGGATGCCCCCCCTTCTCTTTATACTGCCCCATGCCTCCATACATTAAAAAAAAAAATCAAATACTCACCTCCCTTCTCCTCACCTGCTACCTGCTGCCCGCTGCTCGGGTCCGAACGCCAGCGTTGTCGGTGTCTTCCTGCTCAGTGCTCCCTGTTACGGCCAGGGGAGGGCGCGGTGAAAAGATGTCACCGCGCCCTCTGACCTGAGACGTCACAGGGAGCTCAGAGCAGGAAGACAGCGGATCTGCGGAGGCACGGGGAGAGGTAAGTATCCAGCTGCCGGGGCCCTGAGCAAGCGGCGGAGAAGGGCGGGCGCTGACACCGCTCTCCTCCGCCCATAGCCCAGCGCGGTGCGCGACCACCAGTGGGCCCCTCTGCCTGCTCAGGGCCCCGGCATTTGCCCGGGTGTGCCGGGTGCTGACGCCGGCCCTGCCTCTACTCCCTGTCTTCTCCTCTGACTGAACGAACTTCTCTTCTCTCCCAGAGCTAAGATGGTGCCCACCTTTTATACCTCCCTCTGACCATGAGCCCAGGTGACCAGCAACCAATGGGCTCCTTCCTACGCTCAGGAACCAACCCCTATCTGCCCCTACAGCACTGGGTGTTCCACCCCCCTCCCCACTCCAGGCAGGGACATAGTCGGTCGTACCTGCACTTCTGTCTAGTGGGAGCACCGTTGAGCTGTCCCTCGGAAATGGGGTGTGTGTGCTGTATGCAGCTAACTGAGCCCTGGTTCATACTCCATCCTTACCTGGGAGTGGAATATCACACCTCTGGTCTGAGGTGCAATACCCCTGTAGCGGCCGAACCCTCGGGGCGCTACATTCCCCCCTGGTAAAGCACAGCACGTCCTCGGGCTGGAAAAGAGCAAAAGCAGTTAATTACAGGACATGCAAACTGTTTAAAACTTTTCACATCAGAAAACAGGCAACATGGTTCAATTCCCTTTATGGGAAACGCTTTTCTTTTCTTGTCACACTATTATAAAACGCTTACTAATACTTCTGGAACTCTTTTGACATATAAACACTATTAGAAAACATTCACATTACTATCTAGCAGCATATAAAAACTTTTCATATAAAACATTTGCAGGAAAACATTTTTACAACACATTCTTGGATCCTGGCGGCGGTGCAACTTGCGACCAGGTGTGCACTCTTCTTGTAAGTGCAGGAACTTTTGCAAACTTGTAAACACGAGGGACTTGCTGTCCCGAGGTAGACGTGGTAGTCTTTTTATAAAACCAGTAGGGGGCGTTTTAGGAAGCGCAACTATTTAGAAGGGATTGACCGCTCTCAGTCCTCGGCCAGTTTTGGGAAGGGAATGGCTGCTCACAGTCCTCAGCCTGGTAGGGGATGAGGGGATAACGTTCACACAGTTCCATAACAGCAATCAGTTCTCTGTACCCTGACGGGTAACTATGTACACAGGTACTTTGCTACTTACTAGTAGCGGTGTCCTCCATATGCTCCTTCTTCCTCCTCATATGGTTCTTCAGACCCGTCCGGGTCCTCTTGGCTCTCCTCATAGCCACGGTGTTGTAGCTCCTCCTCGGTGAGCCGATGAACATGTAGGGCGTACGGTCCTTTTGCGCCTACGTGGCGGGTAAAGGCGACCACATCACCAGGGTACAAGTCACGGCCACGATGTCCCTCAGGTAGATGACTCTCAACATCCCTGCGGGTCACAAAGACGTCGCCTGCGGTTTCTGGGCCCCTGATGAACCCCCAGCCGTTCTCCATGTGGAATTTGACTATGCTCCCGGTGATTCGGGGACCACGGGCTGCTCGGGGGTCTTGGCGGGCCTTGCGTTTTTGTTCAGCACTCTGGGCCTGGAGCCGTTCCTCTCTGACGCGCCTCTCTCATCGCTCCCGCTCAAAGGTCACCAGTTGCTGATGACAGACCTCCAGACGACGGACCGCGTCTGCCCGGGTCTCTTGAGAGAACCCTATCAAGTTCTCGCTGGTGGGGTCCCACTCAAATTGGACGTCCTCCAGTGGGGGTAGGGTGACCTCTACGGGTTCTGGAGCCGGTATCAGAGGCTCGTGCGGGGGCTGGGCCTTCCATGGCTGACTGCCGGTCACTTCCGCCGGCCACTCCAGCGACAGTCCATCCGGACTGGTATGATGTGCCAATAGGTCCACGCCCAGCGATGGTATAGTGGGGGGACCTAATCTGGGAGCAGCGCCCGGGGGCACTCGGCCTTGCGACCAGGCCGGGGGTCTTTTGGCTGCGCTAGGTGGCAGTCCCATCCGGGACAGGGGCGCAGGCTTAGCGATGGCGCCCGGGTCATCCAGGCCTTGCGACCGGGCCGATGATGCTTCTTGCTTTACGGCGCCCGGGGTCAAGGGGCGTGGCGCCGGGCGGGGCGTGGCCGCGGCGCTCGCCACTTGAGGCCTAGCTGGGAGCAGTGGCGGCGCGGCAACAGTTGCGGAGAGTGGGGCTTCTGGTGCTGCGACGGGAGGCTGGGGCAGGCTTGCGGGTGCTGGGCTTGGGGTGGTGACGTCCCCTTCACTTGTCTCAGTCCTCGTGGCTCCCTCCGCGGCGTCGCCTCCGGTCCTCTCTCCTCCTGCGCCGTCCTCAGAGGCAGGCAAACCCCGGGGTGCGGTTGAGGCCTGTCGCTGGTGGGTCTCAGCCTGCCGGGCCAGTTCCTCTCTCCACTCGGTGAGTGCACCTCGCTGCGCCCGGACCATCCTCCGCTCCAGGTCCTCCAGTGCAGCTTGTGCACGCTCCGGGTCTCTGGGGAGCTGGGCTAGGACTTCTGCTAGGCTGCAGAGCGGTTCGGCCTGCAGCAGACTTCGGGCCAGGAGGCTGGTGCTGCTGAGGGCGTCCATCCCCGGGTGCGGTCTGTCTGGACTGATCCAGACCACCCCCTGCCCCGCAGTTTTCTTCTCTTTCCGCCCCCATGGGCGGGGGGCATGTCCTGGGGCATTCTGCTGACAATCACTCTCAGGGGCAGCCCCCCCACGTTGACGGACATTTCCACAGCCGTGCTCATGGTTGTTGGGGGCGGGCTTCCTCTTTGGCGCCATTGTGGGACCCGGCCCACGATGGGAGGCGGCCTCCTGTGGTCTTTTGGCGCGCACATTATAGCGCTCGTTCTTCTGGGGCGGGCGCCATCTTTAGTACAATAAAACAGTCTCTGTTCAGGCGCGCAGTACCCGTTGTTAGCGGGCAATAAATCCTGCCGACTACGCCAAAGCTGACTCGCCCCCTGGGCCGTGGGGCATGCGGAACCGGGCAATAGGGAGATGCTGGGAGTAGTAGTGGCGGCCCGGTCCCGCGGCTCAGGGTGGTCAGACCAATGGTAGTCTGCTACGTGCTTCCGATAATGTCCGACTACGCCACCCGTGGATTGCGGTTATTGGGAACCGCCGCTGCAAGGCAGTCCGCTGGGGCTGATGATGAATGCAGCTGGAATGATGTGACTCCCCACGGGAAGAGTGCGGTCCCAGGGCAGTGTAGTGGATGGTGGGAGTGATGGTGGTGAGAGTCCCAGTACCGGTAGTGCTGGAGGCGCGAAGGAGCACACAGACAACAAGTTACAGTCCAGGGTCTTTACTCACAGTTCATTTGTTCCGGGTCACTTCTGTCAGCAGTGACCGCCCGAGCCGTGCTGCGTCCACCAGGTGTGGGGCTCGGTCAACTCCCAGGCAGTTCAGGAGCATGGCACAGGACCCCCTTTTATCCTTTCTCTGGCCTGCCTCACCAGTGACCCATTTTTGTCCAGTTGCCGCGGACTTGTGCGGTTAAACGTGAGCCCCATCCTCCGCTGTCCTATATGGTGCCTTCCTAGCAGGTTTGATGAGGTGTCGCACCAATAGATGATCACGACGACCGGTCTTTGGCTGAGGGTAGTTTCTCCTCCACCAACTTGGGATCCGGTACCCTTAATCTGCCTGACCCTTCACCCTGGATTCTCGTGGGTTCTTAGGGTCCCTTCCACCTTCTTGTTCTTGAGCCCTTCTGTTTCTCTGTCTCTTCTTCTCCCTTTCCGTTCCTTCCTGTTCCTTTCTGTTCCGTTCTCTTGGAGCTGAGATGAGCCAAAATCTCAGCTCCCCTTCACCTCCTCCTCGGCCTCTCACTAGGCCCTCCTGGAGTAGAGCTCCTACAGAGCCTCTACTCCCTGTCTTCTCCTCTGACTGAACGAACTTCTCTTCTCTCCCAGAGCTAAGATGGTGCCCACCTTTTATACCTCCCTCTGACCATGAGCTCAGGTGACCAGCAACCAATGGGCTCCTTCCTACGCTCAGGAACCAACCCCTATCTGCCCCTACAGCACTGGGTGTTCCACCCCCCTCCCCACTCCAGGCAGGGACATAGTCGGTCGTGCCTGCACTTCTGTCTAGTGGGAGCACCGTTGAGCTGTCCCTCGGAAATGGGGTGTGTGTGCTGTATGCAGCTAACTGAGCCCTGGTCCATACTCCATCCTTACCTGGGAGTGGAATATCACACCTCTGGCAGAGGTGCAATACCCCTGTAGCGGCCGAACCCTCGGGGCGCTACACACACGCAAACACACAGTACGCAGACATGCGCACACACTCATGGTAAGCAGACATACGCACGCACACACACGGTACGCAGACATACGCACGCACACACGCGGTACGCAGACATGCGCACACACAGGATACGCAGACATGCACGCGCACACGGTACACAGACATGGTACACAGATATAATACGTATGATACAATACGCAGACACGACTGCCCTCCGGACATCTGTCATCAGTCTTCCCCAAGATTGTGGAGCCTACTGAAACAGACTAAGGAACCTTTTTAAATGCTTAGGAAGCCTTTGCAGGTGTTTTTTTGTTAATTATTCTCATTTACTGAGATAATGACTTTTGTGTTTTCATTGGCTGTAAGCCATAATCATCAACATTAACAGAAATAAACACTTGAAATAGATCACTCTGTTTGTAATGACTCTATATAATATAGGAGTTTCACTTTTTGTATTGATGAACAGAAATAAATTTACTTTTTGATAATATTCTAATTTTGTGAGATGCACTTGTATATATACTGTCGTATTACACACATATTAATTTCATATGAAATAATATTTAAAAATGAAAACTGCTGCCACTCACAGTCTTCTGAGATCCAGGAAAGAGTCTGATGGCATTAGCTGCAGAAGATGGAGGAAGTCCGGGCAGCTGCTGCATGCTGGGCAGTGGCACCGCACCAATGACAGCCTAGCCTCATCAAACTCCTTCTGCAAGAGAGGGGTGATGGCGCTCAGACTGCTGGGGGAGTCATCTCCCCAGCCGTACCCGTGCTGTGGGGGAGGGGCGAGGCTATGGAAGCTGGTCAGATTGCTCCTCTGCAGGAGAGGTGTCACTTACCACACTCATTAGCTATGCGCTGCCCAGCTAATCTGCTCCCATAGCAGCAGGCTCCCTCCCTCCCCTGCGGTGCTCCTGCTATGTGTCCAGTCAGAATGACACCGATTCCGGAGAGCTGTTACTGTCAGTGACACCTCTCCTGCACAGATGTTAGTCTGACTCCAACACCTAGCGCCAGCACAGCAGGGGAAGGAGGGAGCGTGCTGCTATGAATGCCATTAGCCGGGCAGTGCATCCCTTTGCTAGGGTAAGTGGGGGAGGAGCCTTCTAATGCAGTCAGAGCTGGCCCTGCATCAGGGCCCACCGGAGGATTCACCGATTTCCTGGTGGGCTAGTCCGAGCCTGCTTGAATGTCAGACTATTTGCAATCATTTCTCTCCCATATAGGCTGAGTATTGAAACTGTCTGGTATTAAAACTCAACTTCTTTTACTTACAGTGAAGCTATCAGAAAATGGACTATTGTTTAAATCGGGTTTTTGTGTTAAACTTATTGTTTGGGGGCAATTTTTTTCCATATCACAGTGTGTACTATAAATAAAAACCACAAATCTTGCAATTTTCAAATCGACCACTTGGGCTTTTTTTTTAACTTTAACTTCCTGTTGTTTCAGGAAACAACACATGTACATTAACAACAATGAAAAGATCCTATCTTTTATATTAAAGCATCTAATGAGCACATGCAAAGGTCATTGTGAAGGAAGAGGGAGCAGGGAAAGCTGTAACATTACCTATTGTGATTGCTGGATCCTGTGTTATCAGCTGTGTTTCAGAGATGTTGCCTCTCATTGCAATCCTGCCTCTGCTGATAAGGAGCCTGCTGAAAACTCTTCCTGAAAAGACAGAAAGTATGAGTCTAAAAAAAGCCCAAGTGGCCATTGTGAATTTTTTTCTTTTGTATTAAAGATCATCATATGAAAAAAAAAATTGCGAACAATTTAAACAAAAATAATGTAACACAAAACTCTGAAACATACAATCAGTCATTTTCTGCTGATAGCATTGCTTTAAATTAACACTAATCCTAAAACTAAATGTTCAAATAAAATAAGAAAATAGTTGTCCTCTCCGCTTGTTAGTCTGCAGCATTTCCGGCCTGATCATGAAACTGTCTTGTAGAAATCCTGCAGAGAACACAAGCATCAATCTCTTGTCAATCAGTTCCATCTTTGGCTGCTGAAGCCCTGACCCTTGGACAAGGAGATGGTATGATATTTTGTCCTACTACAAACAGGGCAGAGGGGGGAGGCTCCTGCTGCAGACACTTGTCTTACATCAACACACAGAAAAGTAAGTAGAAGAATGGGGAACATGGGTGAGATATTGAGACACACAGAGATTTCTTTATATATATATTACTGTATAATTTGTGACAGGTGTTGAAAAAATGCTGCAAAGTAAGAATTCTTTAAAAAATAGAAGAGGGAATAATTTATTTTTTTAGCAAACAAATGCAAAGTTAATGAGCAAAAGAGAAATCTAAATCACATCAACATTTGGTTTGACTGCCTCTTGCCTTCAATAAGAGCTTCAAAGCATCAATTCTTCTAACTATAATTGTATATAGTTTTTTACAGAACTCGGCAGGAGGTTGTTCCAAACATCCTGGAGAAGTAACCACAGATCTTCTGAAGATGTCGTTTGTGCAAATGCTTCTCTCTCTTCATGTAATCCTAAACAGACTGGGTGATGTAAGATCAGGGTTCTGTGGGGTCCGGATCATCACTTCCAGGACTTCTTGTTCTTCTTCATGGATAAGTAGTTACCTATATTTCTCATCATTGAGAACTCCAAGAAATGGGCAAAGTTGGAGATCATAGACGCAGTGATCGGCCATGGAAACTTAGTACAGCAGATGAAAGACACAGCATGCTTACTTCCACTTGAAATCAGAAGATGTCCAGCAGTGCCATCAGCTCAGAACTGGCAGCAACCAGTGGGACTCAGTTACCCCCATGTACTGTTTGGAGAAGTCTGGCCAGAACTGATCCTTATGGACGAATTGAAAGCAAAAATGAACGCATTCGACACGGAAACAAGGTCAAGAGACTTAACAATGCATGAAAGCATAGTGACGGGGTGCAGAAAAATGGCAGCAGGTGCTCAGCACCGATGAGTCAAAATGTGAAATACTTGTCTACAACACCAGACAGTTAATCAGCCTGGGGCAGTGCGGCCATTGTCCCTGACTGTTACCACAGGAGCTCGGTTGTAGCTGTGCCAAGCTCACGGTGGTAAACGTGCGGGGAAGTGATGATATTTCTAGTGGAAACCGCAGCAGGAAATGTTCCTTGTCTGGGAAGTTTTTGTAGGATTTTTTTTCATTTTCGGAAGAGATTTTTTTCTGGAGCGTTTTCTCGTAACCTTTTCATTGGATGGTGTCTAGTTTCGAATGTTTTTCATCTGGAAATAACTAACATACGGTACACTTTTTCTTTTTTTGCCCACATTGTGTTTTTTTCGAATCCTGAAATTGAAAAATATGCTTAAAAGACTGGATAGGAAGAGTCTTTAAAGCGTTTTTTGAGCAATTTTTCAGACTCCTCAAAAAACTTGATGTCAACATGCCCTTCGAGACCAGATTTTCTAACAAAGCAAGAATGCAAATGCTAGATAGAGGAAACATGGCCAATAATCCTTATCTCATGGTTCTTGCATGTATAGAGAGCAGTATACTTGGTGACCTATTATTATGCAGGCTACTGAATTACAGAAAAATTCAAGTTCGAGTGTCCTTCACTACTAGCCTGGTCGTATCAGGTCTGTCTCAGCCTTGTCTCTAGGGGATCAATCAGCAGTATATGCTCCAGGTAAACAGCATAACAATATGGCTGCAATACATCTGTCTTTTATATCCTCACCCACTTGGACTATAAGACGGCAGGCCACGCCGCTGCTATGGGGCCCATGAACCGGCACTGACACCGGGCCCCCCCCTCCGCCCATCTGCGCCCACACTGCCCACACACAATGATGGGGTGGAAGCGTCTGCTGATGCTTACTCCTTCATCATCATTAATTGTGCGACGACCAGAGGGGGGCTCTAGCCATCAACGCGAGCAATGAGGATGGATTATATTGTATGGAGGACCATGGAAGGTGCATTATATTGTATGGAGGACCATGAGGGGTGCATTCCACTGCACGGAGGACCATGGAGGGTGCATTATACTGTATGGAGGACCATGAGGGGTGCATTATATTGTATGGAGGACCATGGGTGGTGCATTACACTGTATGGAGGACCATGGAGGGTGCATTATACTGTATGGAGGACCATGAGGGGTGCATTATATTGTATGGAAGACCATGGGGGGTGAATTATATTGTATGGAAGACCATGGGGGTGCATTATATTGTATGGAGGACCATAGGGATTGCATTATATTGTATGGTTGTATGGTGGACCATGGGAGGTGCATTATAATGTATGGAGGACCATGAGGGGTGCATTAAACTGTATGGAGGACCATGGAGGGTGCATTATATTGTATGGAGGAACATGGAGGGTGCATTATACTGTATGTAGGACCATGAGGGGTGCATTATATTGTATGAAGGACCATGGGGGGTGCATTATATTATACGGAAGACCATGGGGGTGCATTATATTGTATTTAGGACCATAGGGGTTGCATTATATTGTATGGAGGACCATGGGAGGTACACTATATTGTATGGAGGACCATGGAGGGTGCATTATACTGCATGGAGGACCATGGGGCATCCATTATATTGTATGAATGACCATGGGGGGAGCATTATATTGTATGGAGGACTATGGGAGGTGCTTTATATTGTATGGAGGACCATGGGTGTGCATTATGCTATATGGAGGACCATGGCGAGTGCATTATATTCTATGGAGCACCATGGGAAGTGCATTATACTATATGAAGGATTATGAGGGGCGCATTATACTATATGGAAGGCTATGTGGGGTCATTATACTGTATGCAAGCAATTATACAGTGTGAAGGTTTGAGTGGAGTCCATCATACTATGTGGAGGGCTGTGTGGGGACCATTATACTGTTTGGAGGGCTAGAGTGGGCCATTATACAATGTGGGGAGGTGTGCGGGCCATTATACATTGTGGGGCCATTATACTGTATGGAGGGCTGTGTAAGGGATCAAACCGTGTTGGGGTCACCATACTTTGCTTTGGGAGTTGAAGTTGGGTACAGTAGCGTCATTATACTATTCATGTAGAGGAATTCACCATTGGGGTATCACGGTGTTTGGGGGGCACTTTTGTTGGTATGATACTTTATAGGGACAATGAATGAGTAATCTAGGACTTCAGCAGGAGGAAAATTACTATGTAAAGGCTGGAAAGTTGTGAGATCTGCTGTTCTGTGACCACCGACAAATATTACATTTTTTTGGGGGGGGAGGGCAATTAAAAATTTTGCTATGGTGCCCGTTGATTTCTATGTACGTGTTACACGCACGCCGCTAGGTTCAGATAGAGGCGAGACAGGTTACATGAATTCTTTGGAATCCTGGGGGAACCGTTACTCAGGCGACCATAGACCGGGTGCTGCAGCTTCTCTCAGTCACACAGGGGTATTGACCTTCAGGCACAGACACGTAGGTTGTTTCACTTGCTGACCAGACACACTTGACAAGAGTCCTCATAAACGGTAGAACAGTAGCATTTAATAAAAATCAAACCGTGTTGGGGACACCATACTTTGCTTTGGGAGTTGCAGTTGGGTACGGTAGTGACTCGCCCCCTGGGCCGTGGGGCACTTGGATCCGGGCAACAGGGCAATAATGGGGGTAGTAGTGGCAATCCGGTCCGCGGCTCAGGGTGGTCAGACCAGTGGCAGTCTTCTATATGTTTTGCAATGTCCGACTACGCCACCCGTGGATTGCGGTCAGTGCTAACCACCGCTGCAGTGCAGACCGCTGGGGCAAATGTAAATGTGCAGCACTGAATAGTGCAACTCCCCACGGGAGGAGTATGGCCCCAGGGCAGTATATAATGGATGATGAAGGGAATGATTCCGACAGCAATAGCCAGGAAACGGAGGCCTCTTAAACAGTTCAGCGTCTTTATTAGAACAGGTGAGACGACCCAAAAACAGGCCCGGCTAGGAGGGGGCCTGGATGTCTGAGAACAAGTGGGAAGCTGGCCCTGATCAGGGTGAGGGTGTAGGCCTACCGTGCTCTCTGCGCTCTCTCTTGCTATTTCCCTCCTCGTGGTGTAATAGCCCACGTTCCTGAGCTTGCCGTGTCTTCTCGCCCGTATGGCTTGCAACTTAGGTCCCTTTTTACTCCCGGCCTGGTACGGCTTTGCTGGTCCCTTCTGCTGTGGCGGAAACTCTGGGCTTCTTAGGCCAGGGAACATACAATCCCCTGCGGACTGGTTATTTGCTGTAGGACTTGGAATCCTCACAGCCTCAGACACCAAAGTCTGGTAGATTAGTTTCTTTATCTGCCAGGACAGGCTCGCTTCGCCTCTTGTCCCTGGCTCGTGGCTCTACTACTGCCACACGGCCTCTTAGGCTGCAACACAACTGTCTGTCCCTGCTCTGGGACACCTCTCAATCCAGAGACAGGTTGTCCAGTTCTCCCTAACCCTGCCCCCAGTTCCAGCTTTTATAGGGGCAGCCTGCTCCCCCTACTGGCCTGGGACAGGAGGTATTGCATGCTAATGGTCCTTGACCAGAGAACCTCCCCCTTGCTCTCAGACACAGCTTTATTATACATTTGTGGCATCCAGGCCAGGGTGACACAGTAGCATCATTATACTATTAATGTAGAGAAATTCACCATTGGGGTATCATACAGTGTTTGGGGGCACTTTTGTTGGTATGATACTTTATGGGGACAATGAAAGAGGAATCTAGGACTTCAGCAGGAGGAAAATTACTATGTAAAGGCTGGAAAGTTGTGACATCTGCTGTTCTGTGACCCCTGACAAATATTAATTTTTTTTTTTTTTGGGGGGGGAATTAAAAATTTTGCCATGGGGCCCGATGATTTCTGTGTGCGTGTTACACGCACGCCGCTAGGTTCAGATAGGGGCGAGACAGGTTACATGAATTCTTTGGAATCCTGGGGGAACCGTTACTCAGGCGACCATAGACCATGTGCTGTAGCTTCTCTCAGGCACACAGGGGTATTGACCTTCAGACATAGACACGTAGGTTGTTTCATTTGCTGACCAGACACACTTGACAAGAGTCCTCATAAACGGTAGAACAGTCGCATTTAATAAGAAGCCACATAGCCAGTGCAAGCTAAGTCTGATGAGCAACAGGCTCTAGTGACAAACAGTACAGTTTCCTTAGCAGCACAGCAGTTCACAGTCTTCCCAGTAGTACAGGACAGCACAGTTCTAATGAAAAGGCACATTAATGAACACAGCATTCTTTACAGTACAGTGAGATGGAGGAGGGGGAGGGTTTGCTGAGGGAGATGATCCCTGTGACACCATTTCTTCCAGTCCTTATCTTTCTGCTTGACAATACTCTGCACTGCTAGTTTAGGAGCTCTACCTGACCTGTGCTTAGCTTCACTCCTGACTTGAGTCCTTTTCACTTGCAGGGGCGCTTCTGTCAGAAGCAGAACACACACACCACATTTCTCTTCGGCTCCAGCCAGACAGTAAACAACTTCCCCACAATCCCCCTGGGGCTCTGCTAAAACACTCCCCTTCTCCTGTGACTGTGTTAACCCTTCTAGTTGCTGGATGCTTCTGGAGCACAACACTTCCTGTCTCATGTGCTTGTGTTACTTCTAATAGTTTCTGAATTCTTTTAAATCAACAGCACTACTTCTGCATGTCACACTCTGCAACAGCACTACTTCTGCATGTCACACTCTTCCCTCCTTTTTGAATGTCGTTCTCCTCGACATTCGTCTTAATTAGTCAATCTGAACAATTCTGAGACAGTGGTGAAAGCTTAGTTACTATATATATAATTTTGTCATTATCAAATTGGTATAACATTTATAAACATTGATAATAACCTATTCTAACAACCTTTTTCTTGTAGGACTCCTGTAAGAAATAAACAATTAACACAATTAAAACAATCAGCATCTATTCCGCTGGAGCTTTTCGTATGTCTTCAACCAGCTCTCTCTCTCACTAGGCCAAAACAAGTCTTTCCACCAGACAACATTGTCCATACTGTCTCTCGGAGGTGAATACCGCTCAAGTGGGCTTACCTGGTCCGCAGGCAGAGATACCTGTTTCCAGTCGACAGTCCTTGGCACTTGACTCGGTTCTCCAAGTGTCTCATACGTCAGCATCATGGACCTCCTTACTTCTCGAGTCGACATCCTTCTGGTGGGTTGTTCCTCAGATACCACGGGTTCTTCGGTAACAGAAGTTTCTTCCACCACACTAATTTCCTGTGCTTCCTCAGATGCTGTTGGATCTGCCTCTGTAACTTTCCTTACTTCTCCTGAATCGACTGTTTCCACATGGTCTGGTAATTCCACTCCTCCTGAGTGTCGATCAGTCTCTTCAGTGATCAGTATTCGATCATCAGATCTGAATTGGACTTCATCTGTACTCTTTGGTACAAACTTTGGAGCCTCAGGACTTAGTTCACTCCCTTGAGGATAGTACGTCTCTCTCCTTGCCGGTCTGAGAAATACAACGGTGTGCTCTTGCTCATCGGAACTTTCAAGGTCACTATCCACCTCCGGAGCTTCAGTCTGTGGTGGTCCCTTAGTTGATCTCGGTCGATGTCGGTCTGCTTCTGGAAAGTTTTGTTGTGGTGGGAGATAATCACAGGGTGGTAATAAATTCCGATGGACTATTCTGGTTTTCTTGTCCCCTCTTTCCAATCAGATTTCATACACTGGAATGTCATCAGCTTTCCTCTTTACGACCACATACACTTTGTCCTCCCAGTACGAACAAAGTTTTCCTGGACCACCTTTCTCACGTACGTTCTTGACTAGCACCCGGCTTCCCGGTGCCATTTCTGCTCCATAACATTTTTGATCATAGTACTCCTTACTCTTGCTCTGTCCTTGCGTAACCACTTTGGACGCTATGTTGTATGCCTCTGCCATCCATTCCTTCCATTTCCGAACGTACTCCAGATATGTTCTGTAAGTCTCTGACACCGGAGTATCGAACATGATGTCGATTGGCAGTCTTGGCGATTGTCCATAAAATAGGAAGAAGGGTGAGTAACCCGTTGCATCGCTCTTTGTACAGTTATAGGCATGTACCACTTTTGACAGAGAACTCTTCCAGTCTTTCTTCTCATCAGCTGTTAAAGTGCGCAACATCGACAATAATGTCCGGTTAAAACATTCCACTTGTCCATTACCCTCTGGGTGATAGGACGTTGTGTGGGATCTCTGAATTCTACAGTACTTTCCTAGCTTGGCAAAGAGCTGGTTCTCAAATTATCTTCCTTGGTCATGGTGTAACCTCGTAGTGAACCCAAACATCAAAGCTAAAGCATTGAAGATCTTCCCTGTCGCTGTTCGACCAGCGTTATTGGCGGTGGCATATGATTGGGCAAATTGAGTAAAATGGTCCATCACCACCAATATGTATTCGTAACCACCCTTTCACGTCTGAAGATGTAGAAAGTCTATTGAGACCATCTCACACGGATAGGTAGTTTGAATGTTGCCCATAGGTACCAGGGTTGATGTGTTGGGATGTTTATCTTCAGACACCCACACTCCCTGGTCACGTACCTCTCAATATCTCTCTGCATGTACGGCCAGAAGAAATGTTCACGGATCAAGTTGGTTGTCCTTTCGACTCCCAGGTGTCCCATGTTTTCATGGAGTTCTTTGAAGACCAACCTACGGAATACTCTGGGTAGTACCAACTGCCGGTTTTGCCCTCCTTTACGATACAGGATACCGTCTCCACTGAGGTAGAGCTTCGTCCATTCTTTAACTAAAACAGATACTCCCGTCTACTTGGAAACTAATTTTGGTCCACATAAAGTAGTATTCTACCAATTATCTGATCTTCCTGTTGTGCTCTACAGATTTTTCCTTTTGGTAGTTGTTGAATGGACAAGGGGGTGATCTTGTTCTCTCGCTTTTATGGTGTTTTCCACAGTCAACAGACACCACAATGGTGTGTCTTCCTCTTGATAAGCTTGCACTGCTTGGGTAGTGCTCTCCATTGCTTCCAGACTGACTTCCTCCGAGCATTCTTGCATGAACTCCTCAGGCTCTGGTGGCATTCTCGACAATCCGTCAGCATCCGCATTGTATTTTCCTGGCCTGTACTTAATGCTGAAATTGAAGTCAGATAGTTTAGCGACCCATCTCTGACCCGTTGCATTCAGTTTGGCTGTAGTAATAGTAAGGACATAGGTGAAAAAGTTGTTGTCAGTGTAGACCTCAAACTCTTTGCTGTAGTAGAGATAATCTCTAAATCGTTCACAGATAGCCAATTTCAATGCCTGGAACTCCAATTTTCCGGAATGTAGATGGTTATTCTTCTCGGCGTCTGTCAACGTTCTAGAACCGTAACTGATGACTCTCAATTTTCCATCTTGATGCTGATACAGGGAAGCTCCCAGTCCAACTTGAGAAGCGTCACAATGAAGAACAAATGGTAAGTTGAAATCAGGATATCCCAAGATTGGTGGTTTTATCAGGTAGTCTACTAGTTCTTCCAATACCTCCAGGTGGTCTGCTGTCCACAGAATGGGTTGTTGGGATGAAACGTCATTGTTTCTTTTAAGCCCTTTCCTACTCGCGTTCTTCTTTTTCTCCATGGGTGTTGTTTACTCTTTTGTATCCCCCAAGGAGAGGTATAGCGAGGTGGCAATCCTGGAGAAGTTCTGAAATAAGTATGATAGTAGGCGAGGAATCCTAAGATCTGCCTCAACTCCCCGACAGTAGAGGACCGCTTGTCCAGGAAACCCGCGTCGCTGATTGGTCTGGCCGCGGCCAATCAGCGACGCGGGATTTCAGAAAAAGATGGCGGCCGTTAGCGGCTCATCTGCCGCACGGAGGTCAGCGGCGATGCAGCCAGGTGATGACCGGCGCTAGCCGGTCATCTCCCGGCTGCTCGCAGCAGAAGGACCCCGACCGGCGGCGCTGCTGACCTCCATGCGGCTACCGTCGAGAGATCAGTGGCCCGTGACCAATCAGCGATATTGGCGCCAAATGTAAACACTGCTTTGCTAATTGGTCGCAGTCGCCGACCGTGACCAATCAGCGATTTTGGCGCCAAATTTAAACACCGCTTTGCTGATTGATCGCAGTCGGCGGTCGCGACCAATCAGCAGTATTGGCGCCAAATTTAAACACTGATTTGCTGATTTGTCGCGGTTGCCGGCCGCGACCAATCAGCGATATTGCAGCCAAATTTAAACACCGCTTGGCTGATTGGTCGCGGTTGCCGGCCGCGACCAATCAGCGATTTTGGCGCCAAATTTAAACACGCTCTCCGGTCCTCCCTAACACGGTTCGGTGATTGGTCGCGGCCGCCGCCAAATTTAAACACCGCTTGGCTGATTAGTTGCGGTCGCCGGCCGCGACCAATCAGCGATATTGCAGCCAAATTTAAACACCGCTTGGCTGATTGGTCGCGGTCGCGACCAAACAGCGATTTTGGCGCCAAATTTAAACACCGCTTTGCTGATTGCGCCCTGTCGGCCGCATACATATTCTAGAATACCCGATAAGTTAGAATCGGGCCACCATCTAGTACAGTATATAATGGACCCCATACATTGCTCCATACAGTATATAATGGGCCCCATATATTGCTACATACAGTATACACTGGGCACCATATATTGCTACATACAGTATATTCTGGGCCCCATTTATTGCTCCATACAGTACAATGGCCCCATATAGTATGTAATGGGCCCCATGTATTGCTCCATACAGTATAATGGCCCCATATAGTATATAATTGGCCCCTTATATGGCTCCATACAGTATATAATGGGCCCCATATATTGTTCCATACAGTATAATGGCCCCATATAGTATATAATGGGCCTCATATATTGCTTCATACAGTATAGTGGCCCTATATAGTATATAATAGGCCCCTTATATTGCTCCATACAGTATATAATGGGCCCCATATATTGCTCCATACAGTATAATGGCCCCATGTAGTATGTAATGGGCCTCATGTATTGCTCCATACAGTATAATGGCCCCAAATAGTCTATAATTGGCCCCATGTATTGGTCCTTACAGTATAATGGCCCCATATAGTATATAATGGGCCCCATATATTGCTCCATACAGTATATACTGGGTCCTCTAAATTGCTCCATACAATGTAAAGGACCCATGTAGTATATAATGGGCCCAATGTATTGCTCCATACAGTATATACTGGGCCCCATAAATTGTTCCATACAGTATAATTGCCCCATATAGCATATAATGGGCTCCATGTATTCCTCTAAACAGTATATAATGGGCCCCATAAATTGTTCCATACAGTATAATTTCGCTATATAATATATAATTGGCCCCATACATTGCTCCATACAGTTTAATGGCTCCATAAACTATATACTGGGCCCCATATATTGTTCCATACAGTATAATGGCCCCGTATATTCATAGGCAGATTATAATGAGGGCAATCTGGACCTCCCCCTGGGGCCCCGGGGCTCCAGGGGGCCCGGGGCGTCCATGGCCAGATTGCCCTCATTATAATATGTGCGGCGCCACGGCACATACCGGCAGTCAGAGGCGGGGGGCCCCTGGACTGCTCCCCCAGCAGCTGTGCATGGCCGCTACTTCTTCTTCGGCCGTGACTGCTAGTGTGACATCACGCAGTGCGTGCTGCACTGCTGCACCGAAGAGGAGCTGGAGGAGTGGAGTCAAGCCGGGGTATGGTGAGTATGTGTGAGAGTGTGTGTGCAGGCAGATATCATTGTGTGATGTCTGTTTATATGTATTTTTGTGTTGCAAATGTGTTTATGCGTGTATGTATATGTCTGTATATGTTTCTGTGTGTGCGTGACTGCGTGCGGCCTTCCGCTGTGTATAGATGGTTATGTGCGGCCTCCCGCTGTGTTTAGATGGCTATGTGCGGCCTCCCGCTGTGTAGATAGCTATGTGCGGCCTCCCGCTGTGTATAGGTGGCTATGTGCGGCCTCCTGCTGTGCATAGATGGCTACATGCGGCCCCCCACTGTGTATAGATGGCTATGTGCGGCCTCCTGCTGTGTATAGATGGCTACGTGCGGCCTCCCGCTGTGTATAGATGACTATGTGCTGCCTCCCACTGTGTACAGATGGCTATGTGCGGCCTCCTGCTGTGTATTGATGGCACTGTGCGGCTTCCTGCTGTGTATTGATGGCACCGTGCGGCCCCCTGCTGTGTATAGATGGCTACGTGCGGCCTCCCGCTGTGTATAGATGGCGCCGTGCGGCCTCCCACTGTGTATAGATGGCAACGTGCGGCCTCCTGCTGTGTAGAGATGGCTACATGCGGCCTCCTGCTGTGTATAGATGGCTACGTGCGGCCTCCCGCTGAGTATAGATGGCTATGTGCGGCCTCCCGCTGTGTACAGATGGCTATGTGCGGCCTCCCGCTGTGTACAGATGGCTATGTGCGGCCTCCTGCTGTGTATTGATGGCACCGTGCGGCCTCCTGCTGTGTATAGATGGCTACGTATGACCTCCCGCTGTGTATAGATGGCTATGTGCGGCCTCCCGCTGTGTACAGATGGCTATGTGCGGCCTCCTGCTGTGTATTGATGGCTACGTGCGGCCTCCGCTGTGTATAGATGGCTACGTGCAGCCCCCCGCTGTGTATAGATGGCTATGTGCAGCACCCCGCTGTGTATAGATGGCTATGTGCGGCCTCCCGCTGTGTATAGATGGCTACGTGCGGCCTCCTGCTGTGTATAGATAGCGCCCTGCGGCCCCCTGCTGTGCATAGATGGTTACATGCGGCCTCCTGCTGTGTATAGATGGCTACATGCGGCCTCCTGCTGTGTATAGATGGCTACGTGTGCTCAATATTAAGCCATACAATTAATGTAAGGCTATGTGCCCACGATACAGAAATGCTCCGGATTTTTTTTTGAGTGTTTCTGCTCTCTCTGGCAGAAAAAACGCATGCGGATTGTACATGCGGATTGTACAAGCATTTTTCCTGCCAGGGACATGCGGATGTGAAGCGTTCTTCACATGCATTTCCGCATGTGGGTTGTCAAGCTCTTTCCAAGCGATTTTAGCATCACTTGGAAAAGTGCTTGACAACTTGGTCACACTATATAAATCAGTGGTAAATGGTAAAAAATAAAAAATAAATATATACTTACCTTGTGATGGCCTGCCGACATCAGCGGTCGCGTGACCCGTCACATGACTAAATGACATCACCACAGGTCCTTTAGTCTACCGCGAGCTGCCAGCAAGCCAGGACGCATCGGATAAAGACACCGGGGGCCATCAGAAGGTAAGTATAATATTTATTTTTTATTTTATTCTTTTTTTTACAGGTTCTATGGTACCCGGGTCCGGAGGAGAGTCCATCCGCACATTGAAACAGTTGGATTCCGCATGTACAGATGCAGTGATGCGGATTTCATGCGTTCCAATCCAAGTCAATGGCGGCGAAAACGCCGCGCTTCCGCAAAATAATTGGTAGTGCTGTGGATTTTTCCGCAATGATAATCCGCAGCGGAAATTTCCGCAGCATGTGTACAGCACATGCGGATTATCATTGGGGAACATGGCAGACCTTCTACCAAGCGTTTTTTAAGCGTTTCTGCAGCGGAATTGCCGCTGCGGAAACGCTTAAAAAACGCATAGTGGGCACACAGCCTAAAAAAAATTATTATAATTAATATATTAATATTGTGACAAATTAATTTCACGTGAACTATCACATGATCTATCACAGGGGATCATGTGACATGTGATACATCAGGTATGTGTGTGGGGGGGGGTCGCGCCTTCTAAATTGCCCGGGGCCCTGGCTACTCTTAATCCACCCATGCGTATATTATATACTGGACCCCATATATTGCTACATACAGTATATACTGGGCCCTGTATATTGCTCCATACAGTACTGTATATCCTGGGTCCCATATATTGATCCACAGAATAATGGCCCTATGTAGTGTATAATGGGCCCCATATATTGCTTCATACAGTATATTGACCCCATATATTATATAATAGGCCACATATATTGCTCCATACAGCATATAATAGGCCCCATATATTGCTCCATATAGTATATACTAGGCCACGTATATTGCTGCACAGTATATGGCCCCATATAATATATAAAGGGCCACATTTTTTGCTCCATACTGTATATACTGGGCCTCAAATATTGATCCATACAGTATATACTGGGCCCCATATATTGCTGCACAGTATAATGGCCCTATATAGTATATATTGGGCCCCATATATTGGTCCATACAATATATCCTGGGCCCCATATATTGCTGCATATAGTATAATGTCTTGAAATAGTATATAATAGGCCCCATATATTGCTCCATACAGTATATAATGGGCCCCATATATTAGTCCATACAGTATATACTGGGCCCCATATATTGCTCCATACAGTAAAATGTCCCCATATAGTATATAATAGGCCCCATATATTGCTTCATACAGTATATAATGGGCCCCATATATTGCTTTCTACAGAATATACTGGGCCCCATATATTGCTCCTTACAGTATACTGGCCACATATAGTATATAATAGGCCCAATAAATTGCTCCATACAGTATAATGGCCACATATAGTATATAATGGGCCCCATATATTGCTACATACAGTATATACTGGGCCCCATATATTGCTGCAGAGTATAATGGCCCCATATAGTATATAATGGGCTCCATAAATTGCTAAATACAGTATAATGGCCCAATATAATATATAATGGACCCCATATATTGCTCCATACTATATAATGGCCCCATATAGTGCTCCATATAGTATAATGACTCCATACAGTATATAATGGGCTCCATATATTGCTCCATACAGTATAATGGCCCCATATAGTATATAATGGGCCCCATATATTGCTCCAAACAGCATAATGGCCCCATATAGTGCTCCATATAGTATAATGACCACATATAGTATATAATAGTCCCCATATAGTGCTCCATACAGTATAATGGGCCCCATATATTGCTCAATAAAGTATATACTGGGCCCGATGAATTATTCCATACAGTATAATTGTCCCTTACAGTATATAATGGGCCCCATATATTGCTACATACAGTATATACTGGGCCCCATAAATTGCTCCATACAGTATAATTGCCCCATATAGTATATAATGGGCCCCATATATTGCTCCATACAGTATAATGGCTCCATAAAATATATACTGGGCCCCATATATTGCTCCATACAGTATAATGGCTCCATATAATATATAATGGGCCCCATATATTGCTCCATACAGTATATACCAGGCCCCATATATTGATCCACAGTATAATGGCCCCATATAGAACATAATGGCCCACATATATTGCTCCATACAGTATAATGGCCCCATATATTGCTCCATACAGTATAATGGCCCCATATAGTAAATAATAGGCCCCATATATTGCTCCATACAGTATATACCGGGCCCCATATATTGCTCCATATAGTATATACCGAGCCCCATATATTGCTCCACAGTATAATGGCCCCTTTCAATTTATAAGGGGCCACATTTTTTGCTCCATACTGTATATACTGGGCCCCATATATTGCTCCATACAGTATATACTGGGCCCCAAATATTGCTCCACACAGTACATACTGGGCCCCATATATTGCTGCACAGTATAATGGCCCCATATAGTATATACTGGGACCCATATATTGCTCCATACAGCATAATGGCTTCAAATAGTATATAATAGGCCCCATATATTGCTCCATACAGTATATAATGGGCCCCATATATTAGTCCATACAGTAAATACTGGGCCCCATATATTGCTCCATACAGTAAAATGTCCCCATACAGTATATATGGGCCCCATATATTGCTCCATACAGTATATAATGGGCCCCATATATTGCTTTCTACAGAATATACTGGGCCCCATATATTGCTCCATACAGTATACTGGCCACATATAGTATATAATAGGCCCAATAAATTGCTCCATACAGTATAATGGCCACATATAGTATATAATGGGCCCCATATATTGCTACATACAGTATATACTGGGCCCCATATATTGCTGCAGAGTATAATGGCCCATATAGTATATAATGGGCTCCATAAATTGCTAAATACAGTATAATGGCCCAATATAATATATAATGGGCCCCATATATTGCTCCATACAGCATAATGGCCCCATATAGTGCTCCATATAGTATAATGACCACATATAGTATATAATAGTCCCCATATAGTGCTCCATAAAGTATATACTGGGCCCGATGAATTATTCCATACAGTATAATTGTCCCATACAGTATATAATGGGCCCCATATATTGCTACATACAGTATATACTGGGCCCCATAAATTGTTCCATACAGAATAATTGCCCCGTATAGTATATAATGGGCCCCATATATTGCTCCATACAGTATAATGGCTCCATAAAATATATACTGGGCCCCATATATTGCTCCATACAGTATAATGCCCCCATATAATATATAATGGGCCCCATATATTGCTCCATACAGTATATACCAGGCCCCATATATTGCTCCATACAGTATAATGGCCCCATATAGTAAATAATAGGCACCATATATTGCTCCATACAGTATATACCGGGCCCCATATATTGCTCCATATAGTATATACCGAGCCCCATATATTGCTCCACAGTATAATGGCCCCTTATAATTTATAAGGGGCCACATTTTTTGCTCCATACTATATATACTGGGCCCCATATATTGCTCCATACAGTATATACTGGGCCTCATATATTGCTCCATACAGTATAATGGCCCCATATAGTATATAATGGGACCCATACATTGGTCCATACAGTATATACTGGGACCCATATATTGCTCCATACAGCATAATGGCTTCAAATAGTATATAATATGCCCCATATATTGCTCCATACAATATAATGCCCCCATATAGTATATAATAGGCCCCATATATTGCTCCATACAGTATAATGTCCACATATAGTATATAATGGGCCCCATATATTGCTTCATACAGTATATAATGGCCCCACATATTGCTCCATACAGCATAATGGCCCCATATAGTGCTCCATACAGTAAAATGACCATATATAGTATATAATAGGCCCCATATAGTGCTCCATACAGTATAATTGGCCCCATATATTGCTCCATACAGTATATACTGGGCCCAATATATTGCTCCATACAGTATATACTGGGTCCCACATATTGATCCACAGGATAATGGCCCCATATAGTATATAATAGGCCCCATATAGTGCTCCATACAGTATAATTGGCCCCATATATTGCTCCATACAGTATATACTGGGCCTAATATATTGCTCCATACAGTATATACTGGGTCCCACATATTGATCCACAGTATAATGGTCCCATATAGTATATAATGGGCCCCATATATTGCTTCATACAGTATAATGGCCAAATATAATATTTAACGGCCCACATATATTGCTCCACAGTACAGTTATATAGCACCCCTATTAATCTTAAGCTTAATGTTTTATAAAAATTGGTGTATATAATGCAAAAGGAGGATCTACTAAATATTAATGTCACTTTTCTGGTGAGGTGCCCATACTTATGCACCTGTCAAATTTTGTTTGAATGCAGATTGCACATTTTCTGTTAGTACAATAAACCTCATTTCAAGGCAGAAACATTACTGTGTCCAGCAGTTATTACATATATGAAACTGAAATAGCTGTTGCAAAAACACCAATTTTTATAAAACATTAAGCTTAAGATTAATAGGGGTGCCCAAACTTTTTCATATAACTGTATATGATAGACCCCATATATGGCTCCATACAGTATATAATGGGCCCCATATATTGCTCCATACAGCAAACTGGCCACATATAGTATATAATAGGCCCCATATATTGCTCCATACAGTATAATGGCCCCATATAGTATATAATGGTCCCCATATATTGCTCCATACAGTATATACTGAGTCCCAGATATTACTCCACAGCATAATGGCCCCTTATAATATATAAAGGGCAATTTTTTTGCTTCATACTGTATATACTGGGCCCCATATATTGCTCTATACAGTATATACTGAGCCCCATATATTGCTCCATACAGTATATACTGAGCCCCATATATTGCTGAACAGTATGGACACCCAGCCGCCCCCTGGCGGCTGAGGACCGAGTGTGGACACCTGGCCGCCGGGCGGCTGGGGACTGAGTATGGATTCCAGGCCGCCAATGCAGCCATGATGTGGTGGCCAGATTCCGTCTTCACAAGCCTAAAAGGCCCAATTTCAAGTGGTAGCAAGCAGTATGGTATTGCAGCCTGGGGGTGGGTGGGTGGTTGGCTGCTTATTTGCGCTTGCATTGCAAGGAATGGGGGAGGTACAAATTGAACAGTGCCCTGGGCACGGGGATAGTTGCAAGTCTGCATCTTCTGATGCGGCAAGGATGACTTCTGATGGGCACACTTTTAGGCAGTGACCTGGGTGTCAGAGATGCTTCCAGGGGTCTTCCCCATGCTGTTCCCATGTCTTTTCAGCACTGTATGCATGTGTCACACAGCACATGGCCAGATAAGGTTGTAAAATGTTAAAATGACATTCCCCGGTGAATGCATTTGTCACGGTTGAAAGCAATGCAAAAGTGCAAAAACGCATCAAAAACGCTACGTGTGAACATAGCCCAAGGTGTGGAGGAGTATTTTTTTTTTGGGGGGGGGGTGTATTTATTTTACCTTATACACAAGTCTTTACCCTGGAAAGAAAGTTCCTTAACATATTTCACAGGAAAGCACTTTCACTTTCGTTTTGGAACTTTTTATTGTGAGCCCGTAAAAGTGGCTTAATACCTCTGACCACGTTGTTGACAGCAGTGACCTGGGGGTCAGAAATGCTTCCTGGGGCGATCCCCATGCTGTCCCTATGTCATTTGAGCACTGTCACTATCATTTTGGGCACTTGTTAGGCTTTTAAAAGACTGCCGGGGGTGCCGCGCCAAAAATGCTCGGGTCTCCCATAGACTAACATTGGGCTCGTTGCTCGGGTCGAGCACGTGAGTATCACGGCGAGCTCGGCCCGAGCTTCGAGCACCCGAGCATTTTAGTGCTCGCTCAACACTAGTCTCTGCATCTTTCAAGAAAACCATGATTGTTCTGCAGGACAAGGCTCCAGCTCAGCATCAAAGTCTCCACTGCTCGGCTGCCAGGAAAGGCCTTAAAGAGGAAAAAATATGGACACGGACCTAAGCCCTGATGAGAAATTGTGGGCTTTTCTTAAATTGGGGATTTACGGTGAAGGAAAATAGACACTTTTCTGAATGGTGTCTGGGGCTGTGGATGGTGTTGCCCAAAAAGTTCTTTGTCAACATATGAAGAAACTGACAGACTCCATGGATGGAGCTTATGGATGTTATTGAAAAAATGGATGACTATATTATTATATTGGTCACTGATATTTTTTTTAAATGTCAGAAATGTATTTTTAGACATTATGAGCTGTTCGGTTATTTTTATCACTTTAACAGATGAAAATAAATAATTGAGATGGGAAAATTTATGTTTTTCATTTAGTTGCTCAATAATTCTGCACACAGAGATATTCTCCTAAGAAAGACAAAACCTCACTTTTACTTTTTTCAAAAATATTCAGGGTTCAGGTCTATTAACCTTTGGGATTGACAGACAGCACTGGAGAAGTTCAATAATAAAATGAATCATCAAAAATACAAATTGTGCACAAAGTATATATATATACACATCAGCAAAACATTGGTTCAATATCCTCCTAATTTGATATCTATCTATTTCATATCTATATTTATCTATGTATCCATCTATCTATCTCATCTATCTACTTATCTGTCACTGTGACATCACGATACATTCTATGTCACAGTGATGTGATGACATCATCACATTCTATATCCCAGTGTTACAGCCCAGGGGAAATCACTGCCTCACAGACTTACAGGGGTGAGGGAGTACCTTTTGTTTTTCGTGACAAACGAAGCAAAAATTTATTCTAAAATGGATAAAGAGAGAAGACGAGCCCAAAGAGATCGGGTTCTGAGAGAGAGGAGAGGAATAAATGAAGAGCAGGTATTGTTGTTCGCTTTAGGGCGAAAAGACATTAATCTACCGGACATGGACACTGACGCCTCAGAAATGGCGTCCAAACAAAAAAATCTAGAGAAAATGAGAAAGTCCAAAAGACATGAGAGCCTTACACAGAGAAGGAACATGGAGAACCTCATGGAGTCTGACTCTGCTGCCTCCGCTGAGCTTCAGGGGGCCATTCTTATCTCCTTGAAAAAAATCGGAGATCTGGTCCCTGAAATAAGGAAGAGGAATAAAGAAGCCATCCTCAATAAGCGGAGAAACATCAGCGCAGAGTTAGAGCTGGAGGAAGTTCTCCAAGAAACTCCAAGACAGGTCTCATCCAGATCTGAAAGACAAGACACCCTGAACCTGCAAAGAGCGGCAGCCCAGAAAAGAATGAGGAACAGCAGAGACTGGGTTGTCCAATGCAGGAGGCATCTGACCTATGCCAAACCCATCATTAATGGGAATGGTGCCCTATGGAGATCCCACTCATCAACCAAAACCATCTCCATCCCGGATTTTCTGTTCCATCTGAGTGTTTCTTCACCAGAGAGATCAATGGATATAGATGAACCAGGTAAGAAATAATCTTACTCAGTATAATAAGACTGTGGGTGAGGGGGATTATCCTCCTAATATTAAGTACAGGCCTCAATTATCAATGCTGACTAATGGAAGAACTGTCCTTGTCGCCCGTAGCAACCAGTCACCTTTCAGTGTTCTATAGAATGTTAAGAAATGGAATCTGTGCTGTGAATCGTTGCTATGGGCAACAGGGACATTTTTGCTATTAGACAGTTTTGATAAACGAGAGACCAAATATTAGACATTTCCTGCTCATTTACATAGTTCTGTTTAAAATTATAATATATGCGCTGGAGCTATATCTATTAACCCCTTCTTGACCGGGCAATCTTTCATTTTTCTCCTCCCATCTTCCAAAAGCTATAACTTTTTTCCCTTTGTCTTCCAGTATAGCCACACGTGGGCTTATTTTTTTTTAGTGGGCCGAGTTGTGGTTGTGAACGACACAATTTATTTTGTCATTCAATGTTTTAGAAAACAGGGAAAAAAATCAAAGTGTGGTAAAATTGTGGGGAAAAAAAGGGGGATTCTGACATTGTTTTTTTTATTGTGTCCATTGTGTGGTCAGAATGACCCCATCAAGTGATTCTCCATGTCAGAGACCATTGTGCTAATGCTGAACATGCAGAGGTTTTCTTTTTACTTAAGTGGTGAAAATTAGAAATTTATTAGAAAAAACATTGATTTGAGTCTCCATATTCTGAGACATTGTAACTTTGTGATTTTGATACCTGGATGGCGCAGTGTAAGGGCTTCTTTATTGTGGAGGAAGCTGTAGCTTTTATTAGATCTTTCTTGGGTAGAAAGGACATGGTGATATCTTTCTATTGCAATTTCTAGATAAATATGGCGCCTCTAAAAAACCCAATTTTGATGTTTCAATTTTTTTCTCATTTTAATATTTACTGTTTGGGATAATTATTTTTATATTTTTGTATATCCCTCTTATACTAACATAGTAATCCCAGTTATGCTTATTTTTCATTTTTTAAATTATTATTATTAATTGGGAAAGTTGTGTGATTCTAATTATATTATGTTTTTCAAATTATTATTTTATTTTTTTATTATTTTTTATTTTATTTTTTAGTCTCTTTAAAAGACATGAACCTGTGATTTTCTGATCGCTTGCACTATATACAGTGATGGAACTGTATCGCTGTATATGGCTTTATTAACGTTGTCATAAGAAATTAAACCAGGCTGGTCTGAACAGGAGGGCGAAAGCGAAACACGAGGTTTTTCAGCAGGCCCAGATAGTCATTATAACCAATTAACCCCTTGCAATTGTGTCCTGGTAGGGGCTAATGGGTGCTGATGCGCATAAATCGGCAATCACTTCATTTAAATATCACTGTCAGCATTGAAATGGTTAAACTGCAGTAATCAGCGTGTGCTCCAGTTGCTGCTGTTATAGGCTGGTGGCAGCTATGCAATACGGTTGGTATCAGCCTGGTAAAATGCAGGCTCAGCACCTGAATCCGCTCCATACATTTACCGCACAACATGACAAACATTTCCATTATGTGTTCCCAAAGAAATTAACTAATCTTGTATCATCTCAGCAGGTGGAAGCCTTATGATGCCCTCTGACGTAGGGAACATGCCAGCACAAGACCTTGCTGATGCCAGACCCGTTACTTTAACCCAGAGAGAATTGGTTAACATAGAAAATCCTATTAACTTTCGCCACCTTAAAATCCTCAAAGTTGTTGGAGAGGGAAATTTCGGAAAGGTAAGTGTGAATTTCTCCTCCTCCGTGCTCCCCAATGTATCCTGCACCAGATACACAGGAGGATATACATATTCATTACAGGATGTTAATATGTAATGGTGATTGGGATAAACCAGTGATCCATTATACAGATCCCTATAATAGATGGGATTTTGGTCTGATCTCCTGTGATTTTTCTCCAGGTCCTCTTGGCATCAGATATGTTCAGCGGAGAACTGCTGGCTATTAAAGCCATAGACAGGAATTATTGTGATGAAGCCACAATCTCTAAAGAGTTAAAGGTCCTGAGTATGGCCACCGACTGCCGCTTCATAACATCTCTGCGGGGGTTTATGGAGGTACCAACAGAATATATAATAGCCATGGAGTATATTGCCGGAGGAGATCTGTCTGTCCACATGGCAAAATCGATGAAATTTGATATGGAAACATCAAGGTAAATGTCTTAGACGGAATCATAATATTCTACTGCCCATACATTGTGGTCCTAGAGTGTATGTAACCACTGATCCATCCTCTACTTTCTACTCCACAGACTCTTTGCGGCAGAAATGGTTTGCGGACTCCAGTTCCCCATGAACACGGCGTGATACATTGGTAATCAGTTCATCTTCATAAATCTCTGTTGTCTCCTTACATATCTATTGTAGAAAGTTCTGTTCATGAATTATCCTCACAATCATGTCTGATCATTTTTCCCTGCAGTGACCTGAAGCCTCAGAACATCCTCATCCATGACACCGGACACATAAAGATCGCGGACTTTGGCTTATCAGCCGTGAATGTGGTCGATGAGGTCCTATTGGAGGATACTGTTGGCACGAATGGTTACATCGCACCGGAGGTAAGGAACATCCCTGTGTGATTGATGCCGATAGTAGGACTGAGTATTAATCTGAGGATCCTGCTCATATCTAATCACAGACGGGTCCTCATGGCCTCTGTGTGTAAATCCCCTCCCCGATATAGTAATCTCCTATCTTATGTTCCCACAGATAATGGATGAAGAAAGCTTCAATCATAAGGCAGATTCCTTTTCATTTGGTGTCATCCTGTACATGATGATTGTGGGGAAAAAGCCGTTCTATAGCAGTGGTTTGCTGGATCAATACCACTGGTCTCTGCAGGTGGACGTCCCAGATTTTCCAGACTGGATGCCCAGCGATGCACTTGACATCTTAGAAGGCGTAAGTAGGATCAGAAGGAGAAGGATGATGAGGGACTATAAAGAAAGCTAGAAGATAAGATGCGGACAGTCCATGGACATTGTGTAATAACGTATCAATAATAATATATAATATAATGATTAATGGTCTCTCTCATTTTCCAGCTTCTCTGCAAAACTCCATCTGCCCGGTATGCTATATCATCCTTCATCCGAGAGCGCCCATTCTTCCTCTCCATAAACTGGAGCGGCGTGGAGTCCGGCGAAGCCGACCCACCATTCAAATTTGATGAAAATGTAAGTATAGCACATAGGGACATCCATAGTGTTACCTCTGCCCAGTAACACACATACCCACTATACACCTTATCATTATATCCCCCAGTATACATTATATATGTGAGGAAACGATTCTCAGACATGTATATTTATCATCTTAAGATGGAGAAAAGCGGCACTCACCCCAAAGTGGCACTCACCATTACTTCTTTATTAATCTGCTGTAAAACATATCGGCAGGGAGAGAATGCCGCTTTTCTCTCTTTTTGACTGCAATTGCTTCCCAGTCTGGGGTGTATTTAGCTGAGCTCCCGTGTGGTTCACGAATCCTTTTTTAAATGTGCAACCTTCAACATTGTAATCTCCTCCCAGACTTTATGATAGTGCAGAATCGCTTCACTTTCTTTATTGTGAATATATTTCTCTCCTTACAGGAGGATTAGGCTGATATAAATCAGCCCCTTTCCAGTAACATCTAGGAATGAAGCTTTCCATTACTCGGAAGAGACAACTAAACTGGACTTTCTCATTTACCGGACTTTGACAAACCTACCGAGCTTCCACCACATAACAGCCACGTAGATTCGAGCACCAAACATCCAGGGATTTAGTCCGATCGCCATATTTGGGGTCAGGAAGGAATTTTTTTCCCCTGATATGAGGATTATACAACAACTAGTCCTCGGGGTTATTTTTCGCCTTCCTCTGGATCAACATAGCAAGTAATTAAAGGCTGAAATTGAAGGACTTCTTTCAGCCATACTTGCTATGTTACCATCTGGACGACTCATCTACAATGTGGTGGTAAGAAGACGACTACCGAATATGGACAAAGAGAAGGCAGTGGCTGCTCCTTCTCGACCGGATATGGACATAGAGAAGGCAGCGGCTGCTCCTTCTCCACCAGATATGGAAAAAAAGAAGGCAGCGGCTGCTCCTTCTTAAAATTGGCCAAGTAAAGAGAGGTGGAAGCGGCTGCTCCTTCTCACACTTGGCCATGTAGCGACAGAAGGATGTGGCTGCTCCTTCTACTACCAGGCCATGGACAGACAGAAGGTAGCGGCTGCTCCTTCTACTACCTAGCCATGGTCAGACAGAAGGCCATATGGTTGATCGCGGTGCTCTAGGAATCCAGGAAAACTCCAACTTCACAGATCACACGTCACACATTACTGCTCTTCTCCTCTCCGTCATGTGTGATCCAGACCTGGATGTCCAAAAACAGCTCAAGTGCAACCAAAGGCCTGAAGAGCGGAATCATCATCTGCTCCTTTCTATAGAAAGTGACTGTATCTACAGACTTTCTTTTTTCATCTTTGCATATAATTAACAACTTATATGCACAAATAAATATATTGAACATCTATGTTGATTCTGGTTAGATTCTTCTCATATAGAGAACTGTTTTTTGGTATTTTTATTAATATCATGATGACCTAATGTAATTGTGGATGGGTTGAATATCTCACAAACATTTCAGCATAGAGTAAAATATTTCCGTTCTAAAAAAAGAGATGAGAGAATTTAATCTTCTCAAACTGTAAAAGAATCCTCACTCACTAAAATGTGTATTATTTTGTAATTCACTTCTGTGCAGATACAGCCGGCCTCTATTTTACTACACTGTAAAGAATCATCAAAAGGTTAAAAATAAAAATGTAAAAAATATACTTATCTTACTGCTCCCCCAGAAGCATTACTTCTGGAGAAGCAGAAGGGCAAGTCGCCTCAAGCCCCTCACTCCGAGGAGCCCACCCAAAGCTTAACAATATCGGTGAGGGCGTAAAGCTGATACAGAAAGACTTGATACAGAATGCCAGGGTGACACACTAAAGACCCCCATAGCAGGGATAAGGGGGATAGAGCGACATGATGAAGTCATCACTCTGTGACTCTGATGTCCCGTGCGTGCCTCTGCATGATGAGATCACCATGTTGGTCTACCTGTGACTAGCTACTGTCTGCCGGCGGACTCACTAGGATTCAGTGTTAGGTAAGTATATTATGTTTATGTTTTTTTTATTAATACTTATAATTGGACTGACTGTGGTGGCATCATACAGTGTGGGGACTAGTGTGGAGTATCATACAATATGGGGGGCATTATACTGTGTACAGTAAGCTGTGGGGGGGACATATGGTATGAGAGCTTTATATTGTGTGAGGACTCATGTGGTGGTATCATACAGTGTGGGAACTAATGTGGGGGCCATCATACAATGCCATCATACAAGGCCATAATAACTGGGGGGTGTATAATATAATTTAGGGACTAATGTGGGGGTCATCATACAATGTTGGGTGCATCATACTGTTTATAAAAGGCTGTGGGTTCTATTATACAGTTGGGGACTACTGAGGGGGTATCATACAATGTGTGTGCTACTGTGGGGGCCATCGTACAATGTTGGGTTCATCATACTGTTTATAGGAAGCTGTATGGGCCATCATATACTGTGGGGACTACTGAAGGATATCATGCAACGTGGGGGCTACTGTGCGGGCCAATGTTGGGGGCATTAGATTGTGTACAATAAGCTGTTGGGGGATAATATAGTATGGGTGGCTTTATACTATGTGAGGACTGCTGAAGGGGCCATCATACAATGTTGGGTTCATCATACTGTCTATAGAAAGCTGTTGGGACTATTGTGAAGACACGGGGTCTTCCATGGGCATAATACTGCTAGGAAAACACAGGGTTAGGGTTAAACAGTGTAGCAATGCTTTATTGAACCAAGTGAACAGGTGATTCCAACCTTTATTTCTCCGGGTTTATCCATGGGTTCCAGGTGACCGGATGGTCCCAACTTGGCTAACAAAAACATATATAGTATATAATGGGCCCCATTATTGCTCCATACAGTATATACTGGGCCCCATTTAATGCTCCATACACTATAATGGCCCCATATAGTATATAATAGGCCCCATATATTGCTCTATGCTGTATAAAGGCCCCATATAGTATATAATAGGTTCCTTATATTGCTCCATACAGTATATAATGGGCCCCATATATTGCTCCATACAGTATATATGTGGCACCACAGGGGTCTGGTTGCCACAGTAATAGAAATATTATGTCTGAGAGCAAGTGGGAGGTTTTCTTCCCTTATAAACTGGGTCTGGGGCGGGATTAGAGGAGTCAGAGCCTGGAGAGGGAAAGTAAGAACCAGGAGCTCTGTAGGAACAGTAGCTGAATACCAGGGGCTGGAGCTGAGCAGAGTTCGCCCTGGTTGAAGACACTATCTGTCATCATCTATTCTAAGACCTATGAGGACCATCTGGAACACCTGGCAGAAGTGTTTGAAGCCCTGGCAAACTATGGCCTAAAGGTAAAACCCTTGAAGTGTCATCTACTGAAGCCAAAGGTACAGTACCTGGGACACGTGGTGAGTGCTGACGGAGTGGCTCCCGACCCTGACAAGATCACCGTGATTAAGGACTGGCCAAGACCATCCAGCATAAAGGAAGTGCGGCAGTTCCTCGGGTTGGTAGGCTACTACCGAAGATTCATTCCCGATTTTACCAAGAAGGCAGCTCCTATGCAGGATCTCCTGATAGGCCAGTCCAGGAAGGCCAAAAACCAGAAGCCGCCCTTCAAGTGGGAAAAGCTAGAAGAGGAGTCCTTCCGCCAGCTGAAGATGGCCCTCACGGGGGATGAAATCCTGGCATACCCTGATTACAGCCAGCCCTTTATCCTCCACACGGACGCAAGCAACATCGGGCTAGGAGCCGTACTGTCCCAGATCCAGCAGGGGAGAGAACGGGTAATTGCTTTAGCCAGCCGAAAACTGCGACGCACAGAAAGAAACCCTGAGAATTACAGCTCGTTCAAGCTAGAGTTCCTGGCAGTGGTGTGGGCAGTAACCGAACGTTTTAAGCATTACCTTGCCTCTTCCAGGTTCACCGTGTACATGGACAACAACCCGTTGACCCACCTGGACACTGCAAGACTGGGTGCCCTGGAGCAGAGATGGATGGCCCGCCTGTCCAATTTTGAGTTCACGATCAAGTACCGGGCAGGACGCTCCAATACCAACGCGGACGCCCTGTCCAGGATGCCGAACCTACCGGACAGAGGGGAAGATCCAGAAGAACTGGAAGAGATCGAACTCCCTGCGTTTCACTGTCATGGGATTACCCAGTATTCCCACCGTGTGAGGGGCCAGCGATCCGCTACGTTCAACCCCTTACCCCACTACAACTGGGCGGAGACGCAAGACAGTGACCCCGCAGTCCGTCTGGTGAAGGAAATGCTGACCCGGCTGACGCCCGCCTGGACCCAGACGCTCCGGAAGAGACCAAGCAACTGTGGACGGAAAAGAGCAGACTGTTTCTCTACAAGGAGAAGTTGTGCCGCAGAATGGTTAATTCCCGGACACATGAGCTGATCTGGCAGGTGGTGGTACCGAGACGGGACGCAGCTATGGTGCTGGAGTCCTACCACAATGGGGCAGGGCACTTCGGATGGAAGAAGCTGGAGTTCCTGCTGCGTGAACGGTTCTACTGGATAGGCATGAGAGGAGCCGTTGAGAGGTGGTGTAGAGACTGTGGCCCGTGCAATCTAAGAAGAAGGGACCGTGCCAGCCAGAGGACTCCCCTGCAGCCCATCATCACCAGGCAGCCGCTGGAACTGGTCGCCCTGGACCATGTTAAACTGGCTCCAAGCAGAAGCGGGTATGTCTAGGCCTAACCATCGTGGATCACTACTCCCGGTTCCTGATGGTGGTCCCTGTCAAAGACTTAACGGCTCAGACAGCAGCAAGAGCCTTCCAGCTGCACTTCTGCCGCCCCCACGGGTACCCGGACCAAGTGCTGACGGACCAAGGACCAGCCTTCGAAGCGGAGGTCTTTCAGGAGTTCTGCAACCTGTATGGCTGCAAAAAGATAAGAACAACGCCCTATCACCCCCAAACCAATGGACTCTGCGAGATGAACCAGGTGGTGATAGATCTGCTAAAAACATTGCCCCTGGAAGAACGCAGTCTGTGGCCTGAGAAACTGCCCGATCTGGTGGACCTGTATAACCACATCCCGGTAGGTTCCACCAACTGTACCCCAGCTTACCTCATGTGAGCAAGACCTGGTAAGCTGCCTGTTGACCTGGATATGGGAGTCCTGACACCCGAGGACACCTCACCAGAGGCAGACTGGGATACAGAACGGCAGCAACAGTACCGGAAAGTACAGGAGAGCATCGAGCGAAGTCTCTGTCAATCAAGAGAAAGGCAGGAGAGGACTTATAACCAACATGCTACCGCTGTTCCCCTGGTACCTGGAGAGCAGGTCTTGAAAAGAAAAAGGCGGCTCCATAAGTTGGACGACCCGTGGGAAAAGGACCCGTACACCGTACTGCCCTCAAGCCACAATAATCCAAAGGTGTACGTCATCAGCAAGGATGGAGGAGAGACCACAGCCACTGTCTCCAGAGACCACCTGAAAAAGTGCCCCGAGAGGTTACAAAGCACGGATGAAGATCAGGAAGACCCTCAACCCGTAGAGGAAAAGGAGGAAATGATCAGCACCGTACTCGGAGACTTTCCCCGGTCCTGGACACAAGTAAACAACACTATCGTGGTGCCCGTCCTCACCTTTCTCCAGCCAGCCCCTCAAGTGCCTACAGAAGACCAGGTAGAGCTGGAAGAGCAGCCGGCCCAGTAGGCAGAAGAGTCCACACCAGCAGCGCAGGAGGATCAACCCTCTGCTAGTAGTGAGCCTGCCGTGCCCCTAGTGAGCCAAAGAGAGCGCAGACAGCTGCCCAGCTTACCCATAACACCTCCTACACCCTGTAGTGCAGAACCAGTGAGTGAGTTGCATAGATCCACTAGAAGCACTAGAGGTCAGATGCCCGCTCGCTGGAAAATATAAACTAATGCACTGTGAATTTATCTGTTTAACTGTTTATGGTTTTTGTTGTTGCCTGTTACTAATTATGTTTCTCAGTTACCCTGCAGATTTCTTTGGACTAACAGGTTATGGACGCTGGATAACCGGAACAGTTTTGTAGATAGTTGCACCTTGGTGCCTCTTGCGAAGATGGCCGCGGAACAGAAAACCTGTCTGGCGTGGCCTCCTTGCGGCCCAAAGTAGCTAGCTTCAGCCTTGCAGCCACGCCCAAGGCCAATGCAAGGGGTTTTCTTTGGACAGGTCCCCTACTTCGCTTAAAGCTTCACCTTGGGTGACATGGACACCCTCTTGTTTCACAAACTTCACCTTGGATGATATGGACACCCGGTCACGGACACGCCGTGACCACAAAATGTACTTTTTCATGTTGACTTGTTATTGTTTATACCCTTGTATTTATGTTTCTTTAAAAATGTGTTTAGTCCCGGAGTACTAAAATTTACTAGGGGGGAATGTGGCACCCCAGGGGTCTGGTTGCCACAGTAATAGAAATATTATGTCTGAGAGCAAGTGGGAGGTTTCTCTGGTCAGGAGCCCTGAGCATGCAACACTGCCCGCCCAGACCTGGAAGGGGAGGAATCTGCCCTTATAAACTGGGTCTGGGGCGGGATTAGGGGAGTCAGAGCCTGGAGAGGGAAAGTAAGAACCTGGAGCTCTGTAGGAACAGTAGCTGAATACCAGGGGCTGGAGCTGAGCAGAGTTCGCCCTGGTTGAAGACACTAATACCGGACACGGAGTCCGAGGCTGTGGGGACATCCAGGTCCAGCAGCAGAATCCAACCGGCAGGGGATTCCATGTCCTCTGGCCATAGAAGCCCAGAGGCACGGTCACAAGCAAGGGACCAGCAACGCCATTGTAAAGCGGAGGCTAACAGAAGGCCCCAAGTCACCGGCCATACGGGTGAGCACCACACGGTATACTCAGGGACGTGGGCTACTTCTACCCGCATAGAGCAAGGTAGCCAGGAAAGAGTGCAGATAGACAGGGAGGCCTACAACTCCACCTGGCCAGGGGGAGATCCTGCGTGCTCACAGACTGACCAGGCCCCTACTGCTAACCAGTACTCCCGGGAAGGTCTGCTTTATACCATCAGTAAAGACCCTGAACTGCACCACACGTCTCTGTGTTTCATCGCCGCACCAGCACCATCAGTACTGGGACGCTCACACCATCACTCCCATCATCTCTCACATTACCTGCCCTGAGGCAATACTTCTCCCGTGGGGAGTTATCCCATACTTGGCTGCGCAAACAACATCAGCCTCAGCGGTCTGCAGCGAAGCGGCGGTCCCCACTGACCGCAATCCACGGGTGGCGTAGTCGGACATTGTTATTACCTAAGACTGCCACTGGTTTGACCACCCTGGGCACGGACCGGGTCACCGCCACACTGAGACTACAACCCCCAGCGATCCGGCTCCGGGTATCCCCTGCACAACACTGGCCCAGGGGGCGCGTCATATACTGGGTCCTCTAAATTGCTCCAAACAATATAAAGGCCCCATGTAGTATATAATGGGCCAAATGTATTGCTCCATACAGTATATACTGGGCCCCATAAATTGTTCCATACAGTATAATTGCCCCATATAGTATATAATGGGCTCCATGTATTGCTCTATACAGTATATACTGGGACCCATAAATTGTTCCATACAGTATAATATCTCCATATAGTATATAATGGGCCCCATATATTGCTTCATATAGTATAATGGCCCCATATATTGTATAATTGGCCCCATATATTGATTCACAGTATAATCGCCCTATATAGTATATAATGGGCCCCATATATTACTTCATAAAGTATAATGGCACCATATAGTATATAATAAGACCCACATATTGCTCCATACAGTATAATGGCCTCATACAGTTTATGACAGGCCCCATATATTGCTCCATACAGTATATACTGGACCCCATATAATGCTCCATACAGTATAATGGCAACATATATTATATAATGGGCACAATATATTGCTCCATACAGTATATACTGGGCCAATATATTGCCCCATACAATATAATGGCCCCATATATTATATAATGGGCCCAATATATTGCTCCATACAGTATATACTGGGCCCTAGATACTGCTCCATACAGTATAATGGCCACATATAGTATATAATAGGCCCCATATATTGCTCCATAAAGTGTAATGGCCACATAGAGTATATATGGGCCCCATATATTGCTCCATACAGTATATACTGGGCCCCATATATTGCTGCAAAGTATAATGGCCCCATATAATATATAAAGGGCCACATTTTTTGCTTCATACTATATATACTGGGCCCAATATATGGCTCCATACAGTATATGCTGGGCCCCATAAATTGATCCATACAGTATAATGGTCACATATAGTGTATGATGTGCCCAATACATTGCTCCATACAGTATATACTGGGCCCCATATAATGCTGCATAGTATAATTGCCCCATATAGTATATAATGGGCTCCATAAATTGCTCAATACAGTATAATGGCCCCATATATTATATAATGGGCCCAATATATAGCTCCATACAGTATATACTGGGCCCTAGATAATGCTCCATACAGTATAATGGCCACATATAGTATATAATGGGCCCATATATTGCTCCATACAGTATATACTGAGCCCCATATATTGCTGCAAAGTATAATGGCCCCATATAATATATAATGGGCCACATTTTTTGCTCCATACTGTATATACTGGGCCCCATAGAGTATATACTGGGCCCCATGAATTGATCCATACAGTATAAGGGTCACATACAGTATATGATGTGCCCCATATATTTCTCCATACAGTATATACTGGGCCCCATATACTGCTGCAGAGAATAATTGACCCATATAGTATATAATGGGCTCCATAAATTGCTCCATACAGTAAAATGGCCCCATATAATATATAATGAGCCTCATATATTGCTCCATACTATATAATGGCCCCATATAGTGCTCCATACAGTATAATGACGACATATAGTAGTGCTCTATACAGTATAATGGGCCCCATATATTGCTCCATACAGTATATACTGGGCCCCATAAATTGTTCCATACACTATAATTGCCACGAAAAGTATTATATAATGGGCCCCATATATTGCTCCATACAGTATAATGGCTACATACAGTATATACTGGGCGCCATATATTGCTCCATACAGTATAATGGCCCCATATATTATATAATGGGCCCCATATATTGCTCCATATAGTATATAATGGACCCCATAAATTGATCCATACAGTATAATGGCCCCATATAGTATATAATGGGCCCTATGTATTGCTCCATACAGTATAATGGCCCCATATAGTATATAATGGGCCCCATATATTGCTCCATACAGTATATAATGGGCCACATATTGCTCCATACAGTATAATGACCACATAAAGTATATAATGGGCCCTATATATTGATCCACAGTATAATGGCCCCATGTAGTATATAATGGGCCTCACACATTGCTTCATACAGTATAATGGCCCAAAATAGTATATAATATGCCCCATATATAGCTCCATACAGTATATAATGGGCCCCATATATTGCTCCATACTGTATATACTGGGCTCCATACAGTATATACTGAGCCCCATATATTGCTTCACAGTATAATGGCCCCTTATAATATATAAAGAGAAACTTTTTTGTTCCATACTGTATATAATGGGCCTAATATATTACTCCATACAGTATAATGGTCACATATAGTATATAATGGGACCCATATATTGCTGCACAGTATAATGGCCCCATTTAGTATAAAATGGGCTCCATAAATTGATAAATACAGTATAATGGCCCCATATAATACATAATGGGCCCCAGATATTGCTTCATACAGCATAATGGCTCCATACAGTATATACTGGGCCCCATATGTTGCTCCATACAGTATAATGGCCCCATATAGTATATAATAGGCCCCATATATTGCTCCATACTGTATATAATGGGCCCAATATATTGCTCCATACAGTATAATGGTCACATATAGTATATAATGGGCCCAATATAATGCTGCACAGTATAATGGCCCCATATAGTATAAAATGGGCTCCATAAATTGCTAAATACAGTATAATGGCCCCATATAATATATAATGGGCCCCATATATTGCTCCATACAGCATAATGGCCCAATATAGAGCTCCATACAGTAAAATGACCACATGTAGTATATAATAGGCCCCATATAGTGCTCCATCCAGTATAATGGGCCCCATATATTGCTCCATACAGTATATACTGGGCCCGATAAATTGTTCCATACAGTATAATTGCCCCATACAGTATATAATGGGCCCCATATATTGCTCCATACAGTATATACTGGGCCCCATATATTGCTCTATACAGTATATACTGGGCCCCATATATTGATCCACAGTATAATGGCCCCATATACTATATAATGGGCCCCATATATTGCTCCATACAGCATAATGGTCCCATATATTATATAATGGGCCCCATATATTGCCTATACAGTATAAACTGGGCCCCATATATTAATCCACAGTATCATGGCCCGATATAGTATATAATGGGCCCCATATATTGCTTCATAAAGTATATTGGCCCCATATAGTATATAATGGTCGACATATCTTGCTCCAAACAGTATCATGGCCCCATATAGTATATAATAGGCCCAATATATTGCTCCACACAGTATATAATGGGCCCCATATATTGCTCCATACAGTATATACTGAGCCCCATATATTGCTGCACAGTATAATTTCCCCTTATAATATATAAAGGGCCACATTTTTTCCTCCATACTGTATATATTGGGCCCCATTTATTGCTCCATACAGTACATACTGGGCCCCATATATTGCGGAACAGTATAATGGCACCATATAGCACAAAATAGGCCCGATATATTGCTCCATATAATATAATGGCCACATATAGTATATAATGGGCCCCATATATTGCTCCATACAGTATATACTGGGCCCCATATATTGCTCCATACAGTATATACTGGGACCCATATATTGCTGCACAGTATAATGGCCCCATATAGTATATAATGGGCTCCATACATTTCTAAATGCAGTATAATGGCCCCATATAATACATAATGGGGCCCATATATTGCTCCATACAGTATAATGACCACATATAGAATATAATAGGCCCCATATATTGCTCCATACAGTATAATGGCCCCATATAGTATATAATAGGCCCTATATATTGCTCCATACAGTATAATTGGCCCTGAGTAGTGCTCCATATAGCATAATGGCCCCATATAGTGCTCCATACAGTATAATGACCACATATAGTATATAATCGGCCCCATATAGTGCTCCATACAGTATAATGGGCCCCATATATTGCTCCATACAGTATATACTGGGCCCCATATATTGATCCACAGTATAATGGCCCCATATAGTATATAATGGGCCCCATGAATTGATCCATACAGTATATAATGGGCCCCATATATTGGTCCATACAGTATAACGGCCCCATATATTATATGATGGGCCCCATATATTGCTCCATACAGCATAATGGCACCACATATTATATAATGGGCGCCATATCTTGCTACATACAGTATATACTGGGCCCCATATGTTGCTACACAGTATAATGGCCCCATATATTATATAAAAGGCCCATTATTTTGCTCCATACTGTATATACTGGGCCCCATATATTTCTCCATACAGTATATACTTGGCCCCATAAATTGATCCACACAGTATAATGGTCACATATAGTATATGATGTGCCCCATATATTGCTCCATAAAGTATATACTGGGTCCCATACACTGCTGCACAGTATAATTGCCCCATATAGTATATAATGGGCTCCATAAATTGCTCCATACAGTATAATGGCCCCATATAATATATAGTGGGTCTCATATATTGCTCCATACAATATAATGGCCCCATATAGTGCTCCATACAGTATAATGACCACATATAGTGCTCCATACAGTATAAAGGGCCCCATATATTGCTCCATACAGTATATACTGGGCCCCATAAATTGTTCCACACAGTATGATTGCCCCATATAGTAAATAAGGGGCCCCATATATTACTCCATACAGTATAATGGCTATATACAGTGTATACTGGGCCCCATATATTGCTCCATACAGTATACACTGGACCCCATATATTGCTGCACAGTATAATGGCCCCATATAATAAATAAAGGGCCATATTTTTTGCTTCATACTGTATATACTGGGCCTCATATATTTCTCCATACAGTATATACTGGGCACCATAAATTGATCCATACAGTATAATGGCCCCATAGAGTATATAATGAGCCCTATGTATTGCTCCATACAGTATAATGGCCCTATATAATATATAATGGGCCCCATACATTGCCCCATACAGTATAATTGCCCCATATATTGCTCCATACAGTATAATGGCACCACATATTATATAATGGGCCAAATATATTGCTCCATACAGTATATACTGGGCCACATATATTGCTTCACAGTATAATGGCCCCATATAATATATAAAGGGGCACAATTATTGCTCCATACTGTATATACTTTGCCCCATATATTGCTCCATACAGTATAAGGGCCACATATAGTATATAATAGGCCCCATATATTGCTCCATACAGTGTAATGGCCACATATAGTATATAATAGGCCCCATCTATTGCTCCATACAGTGTAATGGCCACATATAGTATATAATAGGCCCCATCTATTGCTCCATACAGTGTAATGGCCACATATATACTATATAATGGGCCCCATATATTGCTCCATACAGTATATACTGGGCCCCATATGTTGCTACACAGTATAATGGCCCCATATATTATATAAAAGGCCCCATATTTTGCACCATACTGTATATACTAGGCCCCATAAATTGATCTATACAGTATAATGGTCACATATAGTATATGATGTGCCCCATATATTGCTCCATACAGTATATACTGGGCCCCATATACTGCTGCACAGTATAATGGCCCCATATAGTATATAATGGGCTCCATAAATTGATCAATACAGTATAATGGCCCTATATAATATATAGTGGGTCTCACATTTTGCTCCATACAATATAATGGCCCCATATAGTGCTCCATACAGTATAATGACTACATATAGTGCTCCATACAGTATAAAGGGCCCCATATATTGCTCTATACAGTATATACTGGGCTCCATAAATAGTTCCACACAGTATAATTGCCCCACATAGTATATAATGGGCCCTATATATTATTCCATACAGTATAATGGCTACATACAGTATATACTGGGCCCCATATATTGCTCCATACAGTATATACTGGGCCCCATATATTGCGGCACAGTATAATGGCCCCATATAATAAATAAAGGGCCACATTTCTTGCTCCATACTGTATATACTGGGCCTCATATATTTCTCCATACATTATATACTAGGCACCATAAATTGATCCATACAGTATAATGGCCCCATATAGTATATAATGGGCCCTATGTATTGCTCCATACAGTATAATGGCCCTTAATAATATATAATGGTCCCATTATATTGTTCCATACAGTATATACTGGGCCCCATATACTGCTGCACAGTATAATTGCCCCATATAGTATATGATGTGCTCCATTAATTGCTCCATACAGTATAATGGCCCCATATAATATATAATGCGTCTCATATATTGCTCCATACAATATAATGGCCCCATATAGTGTTCCATACAGTATAATGACCACATATATTGCTCCATACAGTATAATGGCCCCATATAATATATAATGCGTCTCATATATTGCTCCATACAATATAATGGCCCCATATAGTGCTCCATACAGTATAATGACCACATATAGTGCTCTATACAGTATAATGGGCCCCATATATTGCTTCATACAGTATATACTGGACCTCATAAATTGCTGCACAGTATAATGGCCCCATATATTGCTGCACAGTATAATGGCCCCATATAATACATAAAGGGCCATATTTTTTGCTCCATACTGTATATACTGGGCCTCATAAATTGCTTCATACAGTATAATTGCCCCATATATTGCTCCATACAGTGTAATCGCAACATATAGTATATAATGGGCCCCATATATTGCTCCATACAGTATAATGGCCCCATATAATATATAATGGGTCTCATATATTGTGACATACAATATAATGGCCCCATATAGTGCTCCATACAGTATAATGACCACATATAGTGCTCCATACAGTATAATGGGCCCCATATATTACTCTATACAGTGTATACTGGGCCCCATAAATTGTTCCACACAGTATAATTGCCCCGTATAGTATATAATGGGCCCCATATATTACTCCATACAGTATAATGGCTCCGTACAGTATATACTGGGCCCCATATATTGCTCCATACAATATATACTGGGCCCCATATATTGCTGCACAGTATAATGGCCCCATATAATATATAAAGGGTCACATTTTTTGCTCCATACCGTATATACTGGGCCTCATATATTGCTCCATACAATATATACTCGGCCCCATGAATTGATCCATACAGTATAATGGCCCCATATAGTATATAATGAGCCCTATGTATTGCTCCATACAGTATAATGGCCCTATATAATATATAATGGGCCCCATACATTGCTCCATACAGTATAATTGCCCCATATATTGCTCCATACAGTGTAATCGCAACATATAGTATATAATGGGCCCCATATATTGTTCCATACAGTATAATGGCCCCATATAGTATATAATGGGCCCCATATATTGCTCCATACAGTATATACTGGGCCCCATATATTGCTCCATACAGTATATACTGGGCGCCATATATTGATGTACGGTATAATGGCCCCATATAGTATAAAATGGGCTCCATAAATTGCTCCATACAGTATAATGGCCCTATATAATATATAATGGGCCCAATATATTGCTCCATACAATATAATGGCGCCATATAGTGCTCCATACAGTATAATGCCCAAATATAGTATATCATAGGCCTCATATATTGCTCCATACAGTATAATGTGCCCCATATATTGCCCCATACAGTATATACTGGGCCCCATAAATTGTTTCATACAGTATAATTGCCCCGTATAGTATATAATGGGCCCCATATATTGCTCCATACAGTATAATGGCTCCATACAGTATATACTGGGCCTCGTATAGTGCTTCATACAGTATAATGGTCCCATATATTATATAATGGGCCCCATATATTGCTACATACAGTATATACTGGGCCCCATAAATTGATCCACAGTATAATGGCCCCATGTAGTATATAATGGGCCTCATATATTGCTTCATACCGTATAATGGCCCCATATAGTATGTAATGGCCCACATATATTGCTCCATACAGTATAATGGCCCCATATAGTATATAATAGGCCCCATATATTGCTCCATACAGTATATAATGGGCCCCATATATTGCTCCATACAATATATACTGGGCTCCATACAGTATATACTGAGCCCCATATATTGCTCCACAGCATAATGTCCCCTTTTAATATATAAAGAGAAACTTTTTTGCTCCATACTGGATATACTGGGCCCCGTATATTGCTCCATACAGTATAATGGCCCCATATAGTATATAATGGGCCTCATATATTGGTCCATACAGTATACACTGGTCCCCCATATATTGCTCTATACAGTATAATGGCTTCATATAGTATATACTGGGCCCCATATATTGCTCCATACTGTATAATGGCCCCATATAGTATATAATAGGCCCCATATATTGCTCCATACAGTATATAATGGGCCCCATATATTGCTCCATACAGAATATACTGGGCCCCATATACTGCTCCATACAGTATAATGGCCCCATATAGTATATACTGGGCCCCATATTTTGCTCCATACAGTATATAATGGGCCCCATATAATGCTCCATACAGTATATACTGGGCCCCATATATTGCTGCACAGTATAATGGCCCCATATAGTTTATAATTGGCTCCATAAATTGCTAAATACAGTATAATGGCCCCATATAATATATAATGGGCTCCATATATTGCTCCATACAGTATAATGGCCCCATATAGTGCTCCATACAGTATATTGACCACATATAGTATATAATAGGCCCCATATAGTGCTCCATACAGTATAATGGGCCCCATATTTTGCTTCATACAGTATAATGGCTCCATATAGTATATAATGGGCCCCATATATAGTTCCATACAGTATAATAGCCCCTTATAGTATATAATGGGCCCCACATATTGCTCCATACTGTATAATGGTCCCATATAGTGCTTCATACAGTATATACTGGACCCCATATATTGCTCCATAAAGTATAATGGCCCCATATAGTATATAATGAGCCCCATATATTGTTTCATACAGTATAATGGCCCCTTATATTGCTCCATACAGTGTATAATGGGCCCCATATATTGCTCCATACAGTATAATAGCCCCTTGTAGTATATAATGGGCCCCATATATTGCTCCACACAGTATAATGGCCCCTTATCTATAATATTACCGGGAATGCGTGTCTCTATCTGAAGCCTTTATAGACAACACATGCATGACGCACAGTCTGGCTCCAGGCAGAATCACGCATCCAGCCGTTACAGGTAAGAGGAGTGTATGGCGCGGTATACGTAGACACTGAACGTATACCGCGATCTCTGGCGCCATACTTAGATACTTACCTGACCGGGAGGAGCGTTGCCGCGGCGCCTCTCTATGCCGGAGACCGGGGCAGGAGTAAGGCGTCAGATCGGAAACCAGGATGGGGATGAGGGGTGCCGTGCATACCGGGATTGGGGGTGAGGGGTGCCATGCATACCGGGATTGGGGGTGAGGGGTGCCATGCATACCAGGATTTGGGGATGAGGGGTGCCATGCATACCGGGATTGGAGGTGAGGGGTGCCAAGCATACCGGGATGAGGGATACCATACAAACCAGGATAGGGATGAGGGATGGGGTACCATGCATACCGGGATAGGGATGAGGAGTACCACACATGCCAGGATAGGGATGAGGAGTACCATACATACCAGGGTTGGGATGAGGGGGCCACGCATACCAGGATTGGGGGTGAGGGGTGCCATGTGACTCGCCCCCTGGGCCGTGGGGCACTCGGATCCGGGCAATAGGGAAACGGTGGGAGTAGTAGTGGCAACCCGGTTCCGTGGCTCAGGGTGGTCAGGACAGTGGTAGTCCGTTATGTGCTGATGATTATGTCCGACTACGCCTCCCGTGGATTGCGGTTGTTAGGAACCGCCGCTGCATGCAGACCGATGGGGCTGATGATGTGTGCAGCTGGGGTAGTGTGACTCCCCACGGGAAGAGTGCGGCCCCAGGGCAGTATAATGGATGGTGGGAGTGATGGTAGTGAGAGTCCCAGTGCTGATAGTGCTGGAGGAGCAAGGAGCACACAGACAACAGGTTGCAGTCCAGGGTCTTTACTAAAACAAGTAAACTGACCCACAAACAGTCCCGGCTAGGAGGGGACCTGGATGTCTGAGAGCAACGGGGAAATTGGCCCTGGTCAGGGTGAGGGTGTAGGCCTACCGTGCTTTCTGTGCTCCTTCTGGCTATCTCCTCCTTATAGGGTAACAGCCCACGCTTCCGAGCTCTCCGTGTATTCTCGTCTGTATGGCCTGCGACGTGGGTTCCTTTCTGCTCCCAGCCTTGTACGGCTTTACTGGTCCCTTCGGTTGTGGCAGGGCCTCCAGTCTTCTTAGGCCAAGGAATATACAGTCCCCTGGGGACTGGTTATCTGCTGGAGAATGTGGAATCCTCCCAGCCTCAGACACCAAAGTCTGGTAAATTAAGTCCGTTATCTGCCAAGACAGGCTCTCTTCGCCTCTTGTCTCTGGCTTGTGGCTCTCCTACTGCCACACTTCCTCTTAGGGTGCAATACAACTGTCCCTCTCTGCTCTGGGACCTGAATCCTGAGACAGGTCGTCCAGTTCTCCCTAACCCTGCCCCCAGTACCAGCTTTTATAGGGGCAGCCAGCTCCCCCTACTGGCCTGAGACAGGAGGCATTGCATGCTAATGTTCCCCTGACCAGAGAACCTCCCCCTTGCTCTCAGACACAGCTTTATTACACTTTGTGGCATCCAGGCCAGGGTGGCACATTCCCCCCTAGTGAAATTTAGTACTCCGGGACTAAACAATAAACAAAGACAATATGCACAACCATAAAACATTAACAGACAGACGACGCACAGATTGAGTTCTTAAGGTCACAGTGTGGTCTGTGACCAGGTGTCCATATCACCAACACAACGGGGAGCCTTAACCAGGTGGGGGTCTGTCCTATCCCAAGTCCTTTACAGTCTTAGTTCATTCCTGGGTTAGGCTCCAAACGCAGTCCATACAAGGTCCCGGTTATTAAAAGTCCATAACCTTCGAGTCTGTGCGGCAACTGTAAGGAACTGAAACACACAATTACTAATCTCGCATGTAACTTGGCAAACAATTCAACATTTGGCAACAGGGTTATTTACAATTTTAGCACGCTCTATATTCTCCAGCGAGCGGGTATCTGCCCCTTTGTGCTCCTGGTTGACCTCCTTAACTTATTGTCTGGTGGTGGACTGACTTGGCTTTCCCCACTAGCGTTAGGGGTGCAGCTACCAGCTGGGTGTACAGGTAGGGCAGGCAGCTGTCTGCGGGTCCTTTGGCTTACCGCAGGCATAGCAGACTCACTGTCAGCAGAGGGTTGACTCTCCTGGGCTGCTGGTACAGGCTCTTCTGCCTCTGGAACCGCTTGCTCCTCTTCACCTTCCGGCACTGGTGTTGGTTGTTGCTGTGCCGGTTGCAGGAAATGCAGGACGGGTACCACTATGGCATCATTTATGCGAGTCCAGGAATGAGGGAAGTCTCCGAGAACGGTGCTGATCATTTCTTCCTTGTCCTCTGCGGGTTCAAGGTCACTCTGATCCTCTTCTGCACTACGGAGTTGCTCGGGGCATCTTTTGAGGTGGTCCCTGGAGACGACACTAGTGGTTTCTCCTCTGTCCTTGGTGATTACGCACACCTTTGGGTTGTCGTGGTCAGACTGCAGTACGGTGTAGGGTTCCCTTTCCCACTGGTCGTCCAACTTATGTAGCCTTCTCTTCCGCTTCAGGACTTGCTCACCAGGTTCTAGGGGACCAGCAGGGGCGTGTTGGTTGAAGAGTTTTTCTTGCCTCTCTCTCACCTGGGCCAGGCTCTTCTCCACACTCTCCTGTACCTTCTTGTACTGCAGTTGCTCTTCCGTATCCCAGTCTGCATCCGGGGAGGTGTCCTCAGGTGTTAGGACTCCCATCTCCAGGTCTACAGGCAGCTTACCTGGTCTGGCTCGCATCAGGTAAGCCGGGGTGCAGTTGGTAGCGTTCACCGGGATATGATTGTATAAGTCTATCAGGTCCGGCAGTTTTTCTGGCCACAGGCTGCGTTCCTCCAGGGGCAACGTCTTCAGGAGATCAATGACTATATTGTTCATCTTCTCACACATCCCGTTGGTTTGTGGGTGGTAAGGCGTTGTACGAATTTTCTTACAGCCAGAGAGGTTGCAGAACTCCTGGAAGATTTCAGCCTCGAACGCTGGACCCTGGTCTGTCAGGACCTGTTCCGGATACCCGTGTGGACGGCAGAAGTATTGCTGGAAGGCTCTGGCCGCTGTTTTGGCTTTCAAGTCCTTTACCGGGACCACCACTAGAAAACGGGAATAGTGGTCCACGATTGTCAGGGCATAGATGTATCCTGACCGGCTGGGAGCCAATTTGACATGGTCCAGAGCTACCAGCTCAAGAGGCTGCTGGGTGACGATGGGCCTCAAGGGTGTCTTCTGGCTGGTGCGGTCCTTCCTCCTTAGGTGACAAGGGCCACAGTCTCTGCACCATTTTTCTACAGCTCCTCTCATGCCGACCCAAAAGAACCTTCCTCTTAGCAGGAACTCCAGTTTCTTCCAACCGAAGTGCCCCGCTCTGTCATGGTAAGCCCCCAGGACCATAGCTGCATCCCGCCTTGGGACCACGACTTGCCAGGTCAGCTCGTGCGTCCGGTGGTTGACAATCCTTCTGCACAACTTACCTTCATAGAGGAACAGTTTGCTCATCTCCTTCCATAGCTGCTTGGCTTCCTCTGGGGCATCCGGATCCATGCGGGCGTCTTCCTGGGTCAACAGATCTTTCACCAGGCGGATGGCAGGGTCACTATCTTGGGTCTCGGCCCAGCTGTGGTGAGGTAGGGGATTGATCATCACGGTTGTTAGATCCTCCTCCTTCACGCGGTGGGAGTATTGAGCGGCTCCATACCGGTGAAACGCGGGGAGTTCTACCTCCTCCAGCTCTTCTGGGTCTTCGTCACCTTCAGGTAAGTGAGGCATTCTTGATAGGGCGTCCGCGTTGGCATTGGTTTTGCCTGCCCGGTACTTGATCACGAAGTCATAGTTGGAGAGACGGGCCATCCACCGCTGTTCCAGGGCACCCAGTCTTGCATTGTCCAGGTGTGTCAACGGGTTGTTGTCCATGTACACGGTGAACTTCGCGGAGGCCAGGTAATGCTTGAAGCGTTCCGTCACGGCCCACACCACCGCCAAGAATTCTAGCTTGAAGGAGCTGTAATTCTCCGGGTTCCTCTGGGTGGGCCTCAGCTTCCGGCTGGCGTATGCGATCACCCGTTCTCTGCCCTGTTGGTTTTGGGACAGTACGGCTCCCAGTCCCACATTACTGGCGTCTGTGTGGAGAATGAAAGGCTGGCCATAATCAGGGTAGGCCAGGATCTCATCCCCCGTGAGGGCCATCTTTAGCTGGCGGAAGCACTGCTCTTCCGGTTTATCCCACTTGAAGGGTGGCTTTTGACTTCTGGACTTAGACTGTCCGATCAGGAGGTCCTGCATAGGAGCTGCCATCTTAGTGAACCCGGGGATGAACCTTCGGTAGTAGCCTACCAACCCGAGAAACTGTCTCACCTCTTTGATGTTCGAGGGGCTTGGCCAGCTCTTGATTGCCGTGACCTTGTCAGGGTCGGGGGCCACTCCTTCCGCGCTTACCACGTGCCCTAGGTACTGGACCTTTGGTTTCAACAAGTGACACTTCGATGGTTTCACCTTCAGGCCGTAGCCTGCCAGGGCTTCGAACACCTCGGCCAGGTGTTTGAGATGGTCCTCGTAGGTCTTCGAATAGACTATCACGTCGTCCAGGTAAAGGAGGACCGTCTCGAAGTTTTGGTGCCCTAGACAGCATTCCATCAGCCGCTGGAAGATCCCTGGTGCATTGCAGAGCCCAAAAGGCATACAGTTGAATTCGCTCAGTCCCATCGGGGTGGTGAAGGCGGTCTTCTCCTTGTCAGCCTCTGCCACAGGAACCTGCCAGTACCCGCTAGTAAGGTAAAAGTAGAAAAGAAGTTAGCAGATTTTAGTGCGGCTAAAGACTCCTCTATTCTAGGCAGCGGATATGCGTCTTTGTGGGTGATACGGTTGATTTGCCTATAGTCCACGCACATTCTCATGGTGCCGTCTTTCTTTTTGACCAGAACCAAGGGGGCTGCCCAGGGGCTACAGCTGTCTCTAATAACCCCAGCTTCTTTCATCTCTCTTAGCATGCCCTATGCGTTCTGATAATGTGCAGGGGGTACAGGTCTGTGTCTCTCTTTTATTGGTGGGTGGCTCCCTGTGGGGATGTGGTGTTCTATCCCTTTTACTCTGCCGAAGTCTAGCGGGTGCTTACTAAAGACTCTCTCGTACTCCTGTACCACCCGGTAGACTCCTTGTTTTTGGTGCAGGGGAGTGGAGTCAGCACCCACGTGGAGTTTCTGGCACCAGTCCTCCTTTTGTTTCTGGGAGCCATTACCCTCCGCCTGAGGAGATGGAGGCAAGGGTTCCACGGCCCTGATAGCCTTGTGTTCGACAACAAACAGTTTGGCGAGTGTAGCGTACCTGGGTAAGTGTACTTCCCTCTCCCCAATGTTGAGGATGCGGACGGGCACCCTCCCATGACGGACATCAACCACCCCCCGGGCTGTCAAAATGGTGGGCCTGCTGTCTGAGTACACGGGTTCTACCATGGCTTGGTAGTCTCTACCTCTCAACCCGATTGCAGTCCGACACCAGATCATCATTTCACTTTTGGGAGGCACGGAAATGGGGAATGGGTCACTCAGTCTTACACTACCGATCTCACCACCAGACAGTTCTACCTGCTGCCGTCTCATCAGGGCTTTTATCTCCTTGTTGAGGTCTCTCTGTTGGCTGGAACTAGCATTCACCGCCACCTGTTGCAGAATTACAAATTACCTCTGAAAGACAATTTTCAATTACGTTAGTACCCACAGTTATTTTAGGGTGACTTTCACGACGGTCAATGTCCACAATAATTACTCCCTGTGCCGGTAGTTCAACTTTACCAATTTTAATGGTCATCTCCTTGAACCCCATCTGCGGCACGGGTAAGCCATTACTGGCGATGATGCTCAAGTTACTGTCTGGATACCGTGTGATATCAGCATCAGTCCAATACTGCTTAAAAAGTACATAAGGGATAGTGGTTACTTGCGACCCAGTATCCAGCAAGGCGCTCATGGGGATACCGTCCAGCACCATGGGTAAAACCGAGTGCCCCCCAACGTACTTATCACGCCAATTATAAGGGCCTGGTGATCTTATGCCTGGGGGTTGGCCCTCTGCCCCAGGTTGGACCCGTTTAAATTACAGTACCTGGAAATGTGTCCTGGCCGGTTACATCGACGGCAAATGGGCTGTCCATCCTCTGCGTAGCGGTCTGTGGGCCTCCCTCGGAACGACGGGTTCCTCCTCTGTCGACGCCACGGGACATCCTCCGGACTTGAAGCCAGCTCGATGGGTCTTGACGGGTCCACTTGTAACGCCTGGACGGTCCTGGTCAACGCCGCGACGCTCCTGGTCAGCTCCTGGACTTGGTGATGCAGGTGTTTCGACGGGGCTTGGTTCAGGGCCTGTGCATCAGCCCCCACGGGGTCCATAGAGGAGGGCGCCGCCTCCTGGTGGTAGGTGAGAGCAGGGCGCCGGGGGTTTATAGCGCCACTGGTTGCAGATTCACGGAGCACCCTTATGGCCCTGTCCTTAAATTGGGCAAAAGTCAGGTCGGGGTTCTGAAAGAACATGAGGCGCAGCTGGGCCCTGTGGGCGCTGGACAGCAGACCTTCTATGAATTGTTCTGTTAGCAGTTTATCTGTTTCCTGCACACTGCCAGGGTCAGTTTGCTGGATAGCCCTCAAGGCTTCCTGCAGATTTAGGGCATAGTCTCTGATGCTGTCCTGAGCCCGCTGCTTACATCCATAGAACCTCATTTTAATTTCAGCGGCGGTACGTGTGTCAAAGGTACCCCGCAGCCGGGCCAGAATACCCTTCACATTCCTTTTCTCCTCAGTGGGCCATGATTTTACCTCCCTTTGGGCTGCGCCAGTTTACTGCCCTGTTAGTATGCTGACCTTCTGTTCCTCTGTCAGGGGGTAGACTTGGAACAAACTGTACAGCCTTTCCTTAAAGTCAGTTAGGGCATGGGGCTCCCCTGAGTACTTGCGCAGCCAGGCCGCTCCAGGGATGTAGGGCAGGGAAAAGGGCATCACCGCTGCTGCAGCTGCGTTGGTGGTAGTGGGCGCCTCTGTGTCCGACATCTTCCTCCCCCCTAGTTAAGCGTGGCCTACCTTCCGACGATCCTCTTCTGTAGGCCGCGGCTCCGCTGCTGCTGCTCTGGACGAGGACCTTGCGTCGCGTCCTGATGACGTCAGCGTCGCTCTCTCTCCCTTCCAGGACCTTGCGCAGCGTCGGTGCGTGGGGCGGAGCTTCGGGTCTCGCGCGGTTTGGACGTCCACGCCCCTCTTCTTCCCGCGCAGTGTCCTGAAGATGGCGTCCGATGGCGGGAAAACGGCTGGAGATGGCGGGAACCGGCGGAAGATGGCGGGAGACGGCTGGAAATGGCGGGAAACGGCTCCGGATGGCGGGAAACCTCTTTTCAGGTAAGTGCAAAGTCTTTTCAAGGCACGCAACACCCGTTTGTGGCGGGTTGGTTTCAATCCTGCCGACTACGCTAAAGCTGACTCGCCCCCTGGGCCGTGGGGCACTAGGATCCGGGCAATAGGGAAACGGTGGGAGTAGTAGTGGCAACCCGGTTCCGTGGCTCAGGGTGGTCAGGCCAGTGGTAGTCCGTTATGTGCTGATGATTATGTCCGACTACGCCACCCGTGGATTGCGGTTGTTAGGAACCGCCGCTGCATGCAGACCGCTGGGGCTGATGATGTGTGCAGCTGGGGTAGTGTGACTCCCCACGGGAAGAGTGCGGCCCCAGGGCAGTATAATGGATGGTGGGAGTGATGGTAGTGAGAGTCCCAGTGCTGATAGTGCTGGAGGAGCAAGGAGCACACAGACAACAGGTTGCAGTCCAGGGTCTTTACTAAAACAAGTAAACTGACCCACAAACAGTCCCGGCTAGGAGGGGACCTGGATGTCTGAGAGCAACGGGGAAATTGGCCCTGGTCAGGGTGAGGGTGTAGGCCTACCGTGCTTTCTGTGCTCCTTCTGGCTATCTCCTCCTTATAGGGTAACAGCCCACGCTTCCGAGCTTTCCGTGCTTTCTCGCCTGTATGGCCTGCGACGTGGGTTCCTTTCTGCTCCCAGCCTTGTACGGCTTTACTGGTCCCTTCGGTTGTGGCAGGGCCTCCAGGCTTCTTAGGCCAAGAAATATACAGTCCCCTGCGGACTGGTTATCTGCTGGAGAATGTGGAATCCTCCCAGCCTCAGACACCAAAGTCTGGTAAATTAAGTCCGTTATCTGCCAAGACAGGCTCTCTTCGCCTCTTGTCTCTGGCTTGTGGCTCTCCTACTGCCACACTTCCTCTTAGGGTGCAATACAACTGTCCCTCTCTGCTCTGGGACCTGAATCCTGAGACAGGTCGTCCAGTTCTCCCTAACCCTGCCCCCAGTACCAGCTTTTATAGGGGCAGCCAGCTCCCCCTACTGGCCTGAGACAGGAGGCATTGCATGCTAATGTTCCCCTGACCAGAGAACCTCCCCCTTGCTCTCAGACACAGCTTTATTACACTTTGTGGCATCCAGGCCAGGGTGACACACCATGCATACCAGGATTGGGGATGAGGGGTGCCATGCATGCCAGGATTGGGATGAGGAATGCCATGCATACCAGGATTGGGATGAGGGGTGCCATGCATGCCAGGATTGAGATGAGGGGTGCCATGCATGCCAGGATTGGGTTGAGGGGTGCCATGCATACCAGGATGGGGATGAGGGGTGCCATGCATACCAGGATGGGGATGAGGGGTGCCATGCATACCAGGATTGGGATGAGGGTTGCCATGCATACCAGGATTGGGGATGAGGGGTGCCATGCATACCAGGATTGGGGGATGAGGAGTGCCATGCATACCAGGATAGGATGGTGGGGACAGGATGGAGGCAGCACAAATACCAGGAGGGGGGGCAGCACATACCAGCATGGGAGTCCATATACCAATAAAAATGCTCGCCACCTGGGCGTAGAACGGGTTCAATAGCTCGTAGTATATAATGGGCCACCCTCATATTTTGCGACATACAGTATAATGGCTTCATATAGTATATACGGGGCCCCATATTTTGCTCCATACAGTATAATGGCCCCATACAGCATATACTGGGCCCCATATATTGCTCCATGCAGTATAATGGCCCCATATGATGCTGCATACATAAAACAAAATATCAATTACTCACCTCTCCCGTTCCCCGCAGGTCCGGTATACCCAGCGCGTCTTCTAACTCTGGAGTGCTCAGGTCAGAGGGCGCGCTGTGGTGACGTCATTGCGCCCTCTGCCCTGACACATCAGAGTTAGAAGACACTGGAGCTGTTCGGAACGAGGAGAGATGGGGGAGGGGATGAGGGTGGGGAGGACCCCGGTGGCTGCACGGGCCCCATAGCGCGCCATCGTTTCCCCCTCCCTGGGCCACAGTACTTGCCTGCGTGCATGGGGTGGTGTCGCCAGCCATTGTTGTCATGGTATGTCAGTTCTGCATGCGAGCACTCCTGCATCCTCCACTTTTAAAAAGCCAGTGCCCTTTTCCTCCTCCTCTCTGGGGCCCATCGGGCATTTCACCGGTGCCCTGCCAGGCCAGTCCGACCCTGTGTGAATGTAATGTTGTCCAGAGCACAGACATATGCCGGCCCTTCCTCCAAAGTGGAACTAAACAATGTGTGCTGCATCTGTGCTGCGCAGACTATGCTGACTTCAGCTGACGTCCAAATCATAGCCCCACTGGATCCGGGACGGTTGTGAGATATGCCGATGATTTCTGCAGGACCCACAGCTTGTTTTTCTCAGTCGCTGCTCTCCTCCTTCTCTGACTGATCACAATATTATCTATTCCAGGTCCTTCAGCTTTGTGGTAGGAGGTAACAGGTTCCCCCAGCACTCCATGTGGCTCACACCTCACACCGCTCAGTACTCTGTCAGTAATCTGCTATATATCATTGCTGCACCAGAGCCATCTAGAGGTCACAGCAATACATTGCAACACAACAAAGTAAACATTAAAAGAGAGAAAAATAAACACTCTATAGAATAAAATATTCAGTCATTTAAAGGCAGACTGAAAAATTAAATAGTTGGCAAAATACACAGAGGTGACACCACTGAGAAGATGTGTTTTATTGATTAAGTGGTGTGCGCCCCTTAATGAATTTGATGCATCCAACTATAAAATACTCCATCATTAAAATTGGGGTATACAATGTCAATCTTAAATGGAAGGTGCCGTGATTTTTATTTTTGTATTAATAATTATTGAGTATATAATCAATTATTTTTAATACAAAATTAAATGCACTGGTTTAATATTTTTGAATTTATTAACTCTATCTACAGCCACAGTGGGCGGCCATATAAGTTTGCTGATGTGTAATTGTCTGAGCACGAAGCTTACACATTTCAAATATGGCAGCCTCTGTGTACTGTGTCCTCCTGCATTTCCTGCATTGTGTCACACCAGGTGTTAGTGCAACAAAGAGGGAAAGGGAGCCCAGACACTAGGGAAAGGGGGAAGTGGAGACCTCCTAGTCTGGTCTAGCATCACCCTGTCTCAACTACCATCCCTATATTGCCTCTTCAGCAATCGCCGCACACGTGCCTCGCCCTACTTTCCCTGGCGCATGGCTAGGGATGGAAGGAGATGAGCACTAGTCAACCTCCACTAAACACTATAGACAACAAGGGAAGACAAAACACGGGGAAATTGCTTAGCTTTAGATGAGTCCAAATATGCACACGGCCTCAAGCTCCAGAGAGGACAAAGTACTGCTCCGTCTAAGCCTCACAAGTAGAAATGAATATTGCCAGCGACTCCCTCTCAGACACACCAGATATATATACACCCAGGCCAGAGAGCTAATTAGCAAGAGAGAGGTAGCCGCTCGGTCCTAAAGACAGCCTCTTATCTAAGAAGCTGTCTGCAATGCCAAACGTAGAGATCTCCTGCAACCCACTGCAGGGCGACTGTCACCTCTGACACACCCGTGACACATTGTGGCTGCCTGCTGCTGTGACCTAGGCACGCCTCCTGGGCTGTCCAGGTCACAACTGTGGGAGGAGATCGGCACCATGTTTTTTGAAGCCCATAGCTGTACTGCGAGCTACACTTTCCCCCTGTCACCATTCACACAGCTCAGTGCGAGCAGTGACAGGAGGCGCAGGGATGAGGTGAATGCTGAGCGGAGGTCCAGGATGAGATGAGTATCGCAGTGTTCAGTAGACTTATATAGCAGGATAGGAAGTATTTCCGCGCTCTCCAAAGAGACAAATGTTGGTAATAGAATTGTAGGTTTATTGTCAACGCGTTTCAGAGTCCACAGACTCCTTCCTCAGGACAACCATACATAACCAGTTACAGGCATACATGGTTTAAATGCAGAAAAAAAAATGGCACCAAGTGCAGAGGGAGGGGTAAGTACAGTCACATGTCTAAATACATGCACATGACAGCTGATCTGATCAGCTATCATGTGCCTCTAACAACTGCGGAAGGATCCGAGATCCACCCGTAGTTGTTAACCAGTTAAATGCTGCTGTCAATCACTGACAGTGGCATTTAAAATAAGAGTCAGCCGAAAGCGCATCATATGTCCCGCCCATGGATTGTCATGACAGCCAAGGGCTCTGCAGAAGACCCCTGTGCTTGTCATTGGGAATCTTCTATGAAGGCCGGCGTGTGGCCGGCATTCGTGGGAGATCGTGATTTTTGCTACAAATAGCAGTGCTGAAGCCTTGCTATGTGTAGCACAAGCGATTAGATGATCGCAGCTTCAGGTCCCATAAGAAGAAAATTGAAGCAAGTAAAAAAAAAGTTAAAAATATATTTTAACAATAAAAAAACAAACGTTCAAATCATCCCCCTTTTGCCCCATAGAAAATAAAACAATAACAAAAAAATAAAATAAACATATTTGGTATCGCTCTGTTCAGAATCTCCCGATCTATAAAAATATAAAGTAAATTAATCCTATCTGTAAACGGCGTAACGAGAAAAACATCGAAAAGCCAGAATTACGTTTTTTGATCGCCTCAACATTGTAATAAAATGCAAAAAAGGGTGATCAAAACATCAGATCTACCCCAAAATCATATCAATAAAAACATCAGCTTGTTGCGCAAAAAATAAGCCCTCACCCGGCCCAAGATAACAAAAAATGGAGACGCTACGGGTCTCGGAAAATGGCGACATAAGCTAATTTTTTTTTCTTACAAATTTCAGATTTTGTTTCACCACTTAAATAAAAAAAGAACCTATCCATGTTTGGTATCTGCGAGCTCGTAATGACCTGGAGAATCATAATGGAGGGCAGTTTTACCATTTAGAGAACATGATCGCCCGTTATTGCATTTTATTGCAATGTTGCAGCGACAAAAAAACGTAATTCTGGCGTTTAGAATTTTTTTCTTGTTACGTCGTTTACCGATCAGATTAATTCTTTTTTTATATTGATAGATCTGGCGATTCTGAACGCGGTGATACTAAATATGTGTATGTGGGTTGTTTTTATTATTATTTTATTTTCAATGGGGCGAAAGGGGGGTGATTTAAATGTTTATATTGTTTTTATTTTTGTCATATTTTTAAAACATTTTTTTTGCACTTTTTGCTTGCTTCTATAGTCTCCATAGGAGACTAGAAGCAGCAACTGTCTGATTGCCTCTGCTAAATAAAACAGATCACCTCTATGTAGCAGAAATGCTCCAGTACTATGAGCGCCGACCACTAGGTGGCGCTCATAGCGATCTTTACATGACAACCACTGGGGTCTGCTGCAGACCCAGGGTTGTCATGCCCACCCATCAGTGACCTGCGATCACGTGACGGGGTCACCGATAGGAGTGGCAAGTGACGCGCCTCTGACGCGGCGCTGTTAAATACCGCTGTCAGAGATTGACAGCGGCATTTAACTGGTTAACAGCCACGGGTGGATCGCGATTTCACCTGCAGCTGTTGCGGGCACATATCAGCTGTAATAATCAGCTGATATGTGCTCGGTTCAATGGGGGCTCACCGCCGGAGCCCTTACTGAACCGGGGGTGATGGCCTGGGGCGTACTAATACGCCCCAGGCTTTAAAGGGGTTAATCCAGCATTTGATAATGCAGACCATCTATTAGTTCAGTACAGAATTGAAACACAATGTAGATTGCGCAGAAAGTCAGTTAGAAGACAGTTTCCAATAGTAGATTGTTTGCTTTCTATGCCGGGAATAATTCCGAATTCAGCAGGTCACATTGATGTTAACAGGCTTGGACTGGCCAACAGGAAAACGGGAAAATCCTCCGGTGGGCCACCACCCTCTGATATGAACAGTACTTGGCACAATATACTTGAATCTCTATGTACAGACAAAGTCAGCATCTTATTCACTTAACAATCTATCCAGTTCATTGTTATATAGATTTATGACTGAGGATAATGTTACGTTAATTGAAAAGTGGGGTCCTGGAGTTGGCTACTGGTGGGCCGAAACTGGATGCTGGATTAAATAAATTTACCTGTAATTTAAAGATTTGATACCTCTGGCCTTTGTATGATTGATCCCATTATGTGCTTGTTTTTTCTTTCCAGCTTGTCCAAGAACAAAAGAAGAAAGGGATCTACAACTTCTGATATACTGCACCAGATTCTTGCCGTCTCCGATCTTCAACATGGAGGTCACTGATCATACCGCAGAATATGTTGTCCATGTTTTCTCCATAGATGTAAAAGAACTAGGGTTGAGCGAGTATGTTCTGTCCGAGTATGCTCGGTCCGAGCTCTGAGTATTTATAGCTGCTCGGTGATATGGTTGAATCGCTCCCGTGTGCATCATTTGCAACTGTTTGACAGTTTTATTACATGGGAGGAATGTGTAAGAAATAGACATTCCTCACATGTAATAAAACTGTCAAACAGTCGCAAATCATGCACACGGGAGCGATTCAACCATATCACCGAGCAGCTATAAATAATCGGAGCTCGGCCCGAGCGTACTCGGCGAAAGGGTTAATAGAACATACTCACTCATCACTAAAAGGAACGTCTCAATAGTCAACTGAATGAATATCTTCTTTTATTAGCGCCTCATGCCGACCAACCGGGAAGCTCAGAAGAAATATCTACCGTTTCCTTTGGATGAAGAAAAACCTGAGCCAACATCAGTGATGCCAGAAGAGCCGAAAGAAGAGGAGATGAAGGAGGCAATGAAGTATTGGGAGGTAGAAGAAATGGAAGTAGATGAGGCAGAAGACACCAAGGCGAAAGAAGAAGATAAGGTAGAAGATACTGAGGGGAAAAAACAAGATAAGGAAGAAGATACTGAGGGGAAAAAACAAGATAAGGCAGAAGATACCAAGGGGAAAAAAGAAGATAAGGCAGAAGATACCAAGGGGAAAAAAGAAGATAAGGCAGAAGATACCAAGGGGAAAAAACAACAAGATAAGGTAGAAGATACCAAGGGGAAAAAAGAAGAAGATAAGGCAGAAGATACCAAGGGGAAAAAAGAAGAAGATGCTAAAAAATCAAAAGCAAAAGAAGAAAAGAACACCTGGGCTAGAAGAGTTGAGAACCAGCCAGCAGGAAGACACAAGATCCGCCAGCAGTCCATCCTTAAATACGTGACTACCAACCTCAGAGGAAGGAGGAACATCATCTGGACCATCCTCCTCAAATCAGCGAGACGTTGATGGACGGCACCAACATTCCAGCTGAAGGAACATCAACAGCTTCAAATCTAAAAATAATAAAAATAATAGACATAAAATAGTTATTATTAGATTAAGAAAGCTTAAAAATTTAGTAAAATCATAATAAAGACTTTAATAATATTAGGAGCAATAATAATAGCAGTAATATAATATTAATTTGTGTAATAATGGTAGAGACATAAAAATAACATCAGCAGGTTTGATCCAGGGTTGTAGGACTGATCGCCTTTTCCCGGGGTCAAGAAGGAATTTCCCCCCTGAGACAACAATTGGCTGAATGTGTCCAGGGGTTTTTGCCTTCTTCTGGATCAACAGCTTTAGAAATAAAGACATACGAATTAGTAAGATTATAGTAGAATTAGCAATAGTGGAGTAGTAATATAATATAGTATATAGCGTAATATTAGTGACCATAAAACAGGAATAATTTCACTAGTAAAGTAATAATAAATTTATACTATAATATTAAAAATAAAATATTAATAATATTTGTTAAATGATTAATTATTAATTAAATTAAATATTAATTATTAAAATGTGATTAAGTATTAGGAGATTTGATCCAGGGTTTTAGGACTGATCGCCTTTTCCCGGGGTCAAGAAGGAATTTTTCCACCATGACACAAATTGGCCGAACGTGTCCGGGGGTTTTTGCCTTCTTCTGGATCAACATCTTTAGGAATTAGGATCAAATTTTTAGTTTTAGTAAAATATCAATACAAATGTTAGCAATAATGGTAAGAATAAATTAGCAATAATACAAAAATATCTAGCATAAAATAGTAGAATATTAGTAATATCAGTAAAATAGCAGGAAACTAAAAATAACACAAATAATAGTAATGCAAAAATAGTATCTAAGGTAATGATTATAATAAATAGTAAATAATTAATATATATTAGGGTTTTGATCCAGGGTTCTAGGACTGATCGCCTTTTCTCGGGATCAAGAAGGAATTTTTCCCCAGTGACATAAATTGGCCGAATGTGTCCAGGTTTCTTTTGCCTTCTTCTGGATCAATAACATTAGGAGTAGGATCTAATTAATAGTAGAGAAATAATATAAATATTAGCAACAATAATTATAATATTATTAATAGTAAGTAAAAAAATAGAAATAAATGTTAAAAAAAATAGCGGTAGTAATAAAATAGCAAAATAAGTTATAATAGTATAGCATTATTAGAAATAGTATAATAATAGCATAGGACATTATTAGGCATCAGCAGGTTTGATCCAGGGTTCTAGGACTGATCGCTTTTTCCTGGGGTCGAGAAGGAAATTTTCCCCTTGACACAAATTGGCTGAATGTGTCCAGGGGTTTTTGCCTTTTTCTGGATCAACAGCTTTAATTCTAGGAATCTCATAGTACTAGAGTAATAATAGCAATAATAAGTATAATAATGTTGTAATAATAATCAATAGATTGTGAGGATAAGAATAAGATAAATACAATAAATAGGTTAGTTTGTTAGTGTAGGGCCCCATCTGATGAGGTCGCCTTGTCGTTGGCAGATGGGCTTGCACAATTTGATCAAAATGTGCACTAAGAACCTCAAATTTATAAGTTTAAAGAATAAGGAAGTAATAAAATACACAAGATTATAAATATAACTTTGTCTTGCCACCTTTATTTTCCTGTAATGAAGAAAATCAGAAAATCCAGCACATTTTAGACATTTGTATCTCTGTGTCGTAATCATAGCAGGTTAAAAACGCAATGCAACAGCATAAGAAATTGTTAGATTCTATTTTGCAATGAGGCGCACAATGTAAACGTCAACTGACACATGCAACCATGTAACCCTAGCATAAAATGTATTAAAGTAAAATGTATTAATTTATTTCATAAACCAATAGTACACGTGAAAATTAGAAACTTTGTAATATATTTTATTAAAGAGATCTGTTTTTTTCTCCTCCTGGGCTGATCATTCATTCTCAATGTCCTTAATTCTTGTGTAAAATCTTTAGTGAATACAGATTTTCCCATTACTGAGATAGAAGATGACAGTTGGTGCTCAAAAAGTTCTATGGAGGGAGGAGGGTGGAGTTAGAGGCGGAGACAAACATTCTACTGCAAGTTCTCCTGAAAGGACAATTTCACTCTAGTGTGTAAATCATGATAGTTAACGTATATTTCAGACTATAAGACGCACCTAGGTTTTAGAAGAGGAAAATAGGAAAATAAAAATTTAAGCACAAAATGTGATCATGATGTACTGTTATGGAGGTAGGGGTCTTCTGCTGACACTGTTATAGGGGAAATATACCCCAATTCTATACTAATATCCCCCATCCTGGTATATATATGTCCCTCAATCCAGATATACAAGTGCTTCTCACAAAATTAGAATATCATCAAAAAGTTAATTTATTTCAGTTCTTCAATACACTAAACTTTGTGTTTTCATTGACTGTAAGCCATAATCATCAACATTAACAGAACTAAACACTTGAAATAGATCACTCTGTAATGACTATATAATATATGAGTTTCACTTTTTGTATTGAAGAACTGAAATAAATTAACTTTTTGATGATATTCAAAAACCAGGGGAGGAGTCCTGAGGAGATAATTTGCATATTTCCACTGCATTTTGGGGTAAGTGAAGAGTCTCCGCGAGCTCAAAGAACACTGGATTTTGGCTGTTGGAGCTGAAAAGAGGACATCGGTAAACCAGGGGAGGAGTCCTGAGGAGATAATTTGCATATTTCCACTGCATTTTGGGGTAAGTGAAGAGTCTCCGCGAGCTCAAAGAACACGGCGCGCGCATTTTGAAGCTTTTTTCACTGTGTTCAGAACATTAACAGTAAGAACATGGAAGAGTCCAGGAGCCATTTGGTGAGCTGCATATCCTGCTACATGTTCACAGACTTGCCAGTGGAAAAGCCAAACTTCACATGCCAGAAATGCAAGCTTGTGTCCCTGTTGGAGGAAAAGTTGCGAAATCTAGAAGAGAGGTTAACTACCTTGAAAATCATTAAGGAAGGTGAAGAGTTCTTAGACAGAGCAGAATTATCTCTTCATGATTCAGAAAGAGAAGAAATTCGAACTGCACCTGACGAAACAGAGGAATGGAAGCATGTGACACAGAGAAGTAGGAGGATCGAGAGGCAGTCAGCACCCATACTGCTCAGGTACCAGTACCAGGCTCTCACGCAGGAGAACATGAAGAAATACAGCAAGATAAGACTTTGCCAGCAATGAATAACCTTGTAAGTCCTCAGAATCCTCCTGGATGGAGAAAGAAGAATGTTGTGAAGAAAAAACGAAGAGTGGTGGTCATGGGGGATTCCCTGTTAAGAGGAACAGAGGCCGCTATCTGCAGACCAGACATAACCTCAAGAGAAATGTGCTGTCTTCCTGGAGCAAAAATTAAAGATGTGTCTGACAGGATATCAAGACTCTTCAGACCTACAGATCACTACCCATTCCTGCTAATACATGTGGGGACAAATGACACCGCAAGAAAGGACCTGGAAACCATCTGCAGTGACTTTGAAGACTTAGGCAAGAAAGTGAAAGAATTGGGAGCGCAGGTGGTCTTCTCATCCATCCTCCCAGTGGATGACCATGGAACAATGAGGTGGAATAAGATTCTACAGGTGAACAACTGGCTACGTCGATGGTGCCGTCAACAAGGATTTGGATTTCTGGATCACGGGATGAATTACCTATACGATGGACTACTTGCTAGAGATGGGGTGCACCTTACGAAGACTGGAAAACATGTATTTGGAAGTCGCCTTGCTACACTCATCAGGAGAGCTTTAAACTAGAACAATGTGGGAAGGGAAGCAAAAGGCCAGAAAAAGCCATACAGCTGACAAATACTATTGAGATCTCTGCTACTGGAAGTGGAAAGGAAGAACAAAGACAAAACAATTTAAATAATAAAAATATGGGAGGAAGAGAAACCAATCACAAACTAAAATGTTTTTATACAAATGCACAAAGCATGGGCAACAAACAAGGAGAATTGGAACTACTAAAGCAGGAAAAGGAATATGATGTCATTGGAATCACTGAAACTTGGTGGGACGATACACATGATTGGAATAAAAGGCTAAAAGGATACAACTTATTTGCAAGAAACAGAATTGATAAACGAGGAGGAGGTGTCGCATTGTATGTTAGAAAAGCGTATATCTGCACAGAGATTGAAGCTTCAGAGACTGGGAGTTCTGTGGAAACTGTTTGGGTAAGAATAGAAGGAGAGAACAACGGAAAGGACACCATTGTAGGCATTTACTACAGGCCACCTGGGCAAGCTGAAGATATGGATGAACTCTTTATGTATCAAATGACCAAGTTCTCCAAAAAATATGACGTAGTGGTCATGGGAGATTTCAACTATCCAGACATTTGTTGGGAATCTCTCTCAAGTAAAACTAACAGGTCAAGCAAATTCTTATCCTCTCTTGCTGACAACTTTATCTTCCAAAAGGTAGGGGAGAAAACAAGGGGATCTGCTACTTTGGATCTAATCCTTATAAACAGGGAGGAAATGGTTGAGGAGGTAAAGGTGGCTGGGACCCTAGGAGGCAGCGATCATGCTATTATAGAATTTTGGATAACTAGAGGAGGAAGACATGTGAAGACTCAAACTTCAAGGTTAGATTTTAGAAAGGCAGATTTTAAGAGACTCAGAAAGAGAATAGGAGGGATCCAATGGCTGGATGTCCTTAAGGACAAAAATGTCCAGGAAGGATGGGAAATTTTTAAAAATGAGATTCTCAAAGCACAATCGTTAACAATCCCGAAAAGTAGGAAGAATGGGAAGCATTTAAGGAAACCAGGATGGATGAACACAGAACTTAAACACATGCTAAAAAGAAAGAAAGAAATGTTTATTAAATGGAAAGAGGGAGGCATATCTAAAGAAGATTATAATGCAGTCTGCAGATCCTGCAGGGCACGTATCAGGTTAGCTAAAGCTGACAATGAATTAAGGCTTGCAAGAGATGTCAAAAGCAATAAAAAAGGATTTTGGGGGTATGTCAAAAGTAAAAGAAAAGTCAAAGATGCTATAGGATTTTTACAGGATGAAAATGGAGAAATGGTAAGAGAGGATGTTGAGAAGGCCGAACTTTTTAATTCCTATTTTGCATCTGTTTTCTCTCAGAAAGAAAATGTAACATCAACTGATTTTCACTGTCCTTTTAAAGGAATAGAAGAATCCAAGTTATCTGTAAACAGAAAGATTGTGAGGGAATATTTAGCTAACATAAATGAGTTCAAGTCTCCAGGTCCAGATGAATTACACCCCAGAGTACTGAAGGAGATCGTAGAAGAAATTTTAGAACCACTCTCCATAATCTTTGAAAATTCTTGGAGAACAGGAGAAGTCCCAGAAGACTGGAGAAGAGCAAATGTTGTTCCTATCTTCAAAAAGGGGAAGAAGGTGGACCCAGGGAACTATAGGCCGGTGAGTCTGACTTCTATACCAGGAAAGATCTTTGAACAAATTATTAAACATCATGTATGTAAGTACCTGGATAAGAATGAAGTGATTAACCAGAGTCAGCATGGGTTTGTAACTAACAAGTCATGTCAGACTAACTTAATTTCCTTCTATGACAGAATCACTGACTGGGTGGATCAGGGAAATGCTGTAGATATAGTATATCTTGACTTCAGCAAATCATTTGACAAAGTATCTCACACCATCCTTATTGAAAAAATGACCAAGTATGCAATGGACCAGGCAACTGTTAGGTGGATTCATAACTGGCTTAGTGATCGGACTCAAAGGGTGGTTGTAAATGGCTTCACATCCAGCTGGATGAATGTCTCAAGTGGGGTACCACAGGGCTCTGTCTTGGGACCTGTATTGTTCAACATCTTCATCAATGATTTAGATGAAGGAATTGAGGGTAAACTGATTAAATTTGCTGATGACACAAAGCTAGGAGGGATAGCTAATACTAGAGAAGAGAGAGAGAGGATTCAAAAAGACCTAAATAAACTGGAGCAGTGGGCAGCAACCAACAGAATGGTTTTTAACAGGGAAAAATGCAAAGTACTACATCTGGGCAATAAAAATGAAAAAAGCATATACAGAATGGGAGGAATAGAGCTAAGCAACAGTACATGTGAAAAAGACTTAGGTATACTAATAGATCATAGACTGAACATGAGTCAACAGTGTGATGCAGCAGCAAAAAAGGCAAATACAATTCTGGGATGTATTAACAGAAGCATACAGTCTAGATCACGTGATGTCATTATCGGTCTTTACTCCTCATTGGTCAGACCTCATCTGGAATACTGTGTACAGTTTTGGGCACCACATTTTAAAAAAGACATAGACAAACTGGAACAAGTTCAGAGAAGAGCGACCAGAATGGTGACTGGTCTGCAAACCATGTCCTATGAGGAACGGTTGCAGGATTTGGGAATGTTTAGCTTGCAAAAAAGAAGACTGAGAGGAGACTTAATAGCTGTCTACAAATATGTCAAGGGCTGTCACATTGTAGAAGGATCATCTTTATTCCCATTTGCACAGGGAAAGACTAGAAGCAACGGGATGAAACTAAATGGGAGGAGACACAGATTAGATATTAGAAAAAACTTTTTGACAGTTAGGGTGATTAAGGAGTGGAACAGGCTGCCACGAGAGGTGGTGAGTTCCCCTTCAATGGACGTCTTCAAACAGAGGCTGGACAGACATCTGTCTGAGATGATTTAGTGAATCCTGCTTTGAGCAGGGGGTTGGACCAGATGACCCAGGAGGTCCCTTCCAACTCTACCATTCTATGATTCTATGATTAATTTAGTGAGAAGCACTTGTATATGGCCCCAAATCCAGGTATATATAGCCCCCATCCTAATCCTGGTATGCAATGCCCCCTCATCCCCATCCTGGTATGCATAGCCCCATCCTCCCTATCCTGGTATGCATGGTCCCCTCATCCCCATCCTGATATGCATGGCCCCATCCTCCCCATACTGATATGCATGGCCACATCCTCCCCATCCTGGTATGCATAGACCCCTCATCCCCATCCTGGTATGCATAGCCGCATCCTCCCTATCCTGGTATTCATGGCCTGTTCATCCCAATCCTGCTATGCATAGCCCCATCCTCCCATCCTGGTATGCATGGTCCCCTCATCCCCATACTGATATACTTGGGCCTTCATCTTCATCCTGGTATGTGACGCTGCCCCTGGGTCGTGGGGTGCTCGGCCAGGCCGGTCGATGCTGGGGGATGTTACGGTGGCAATGACCCTGACCGTGACCCAGGGCGGTCAATAAAAGGGGAAAAGTAAAAGGGAATAAAGTTTTTATAGAAATAATGTTCGTGACGCAACCTGTGGTATGCGACTATATGTGGCCGCCACTGCGGTGCAGATCCTCTAGAGCTGGTGGTGACGCAGCAGAGTTGGTTCAGCTCTCCACAGGCAGAGCTTAGCTCCAGGGCAGAATATAGTGATGCTATGAGGTAGATGTTGCTGGTGCTGTGTAGTGCAGGGCTGGTGATGACGCAGAAATAATTCTAGGACACAGTGGGGTACAGTGTTCAAGGTTTTACTCACCGTTATCACACTGCTCCTGGTTTCAACTGCCAAATTATAACCTCCCACGTCGTCCTGCATTCACCAAGAAAGGGGTTCAGCAGCTCTCAAGTATTTCAGGAGTACTTAAAAGGGACCCTGTTCTATGTTCCTTCCTCGGTCGCCTACCTGCGCTTGCTCTCACTCTCCTGCCCTGTGCCTCACAATCAGTGTCCCAAGCCGGTAGCCTCGGATCTTGTCGGGCGACCTGCAGTCCCTTGGACCCTATGCGGCCACCTTTTCGGCGATATAATTGTGGTAGTTGGCAGATGCACCTTGAAAGTACAGTAGCCTCCGGTTATCTAGCTGAGCCTGATTATTCTCCACTAGTTTAGGGGCCGGTCCCCTCTGCGGCCTGATCCCTCCACGTCCGTGTACATTCGGGCGCACAGGTGGCTTCCGCACTCGCCGTGCCCCTGGGATCCCCTCTGTCTCTGGATCCTTCCCTCTGCTCCCGTCCTCTCTCACTCTCTCTCCTGGGCCTCTCAGACTAGGCCCGACTCCTCTCTCTCCAATCAACTCCTGCTCCAAGCACTGGAGCCAGGAGCCTGGACCCTCCTACACTGCTTTCCTGAGCAGGACTGGATGCTTCTAGATGGTTCCCCTCTTTTTTATACTCCTTCTGAAGGTGCTCCCCTGAACTACTTCCTCCACCCACACCCACTACATGGTTCCCCCTCTCTCGGCTCCCCCTCTTCCAACCAGGGACAGGGCTCAGCATTGTACGCATGCATCTTGCCCCGCCTGCTGGTCTGGAATGGTATAGTGTTGGATGCAGGTGGGTGGGTCCCAGGTAGTACCCCATCCTTACCTGAGAGTGGGGTACCACACCTCTGGGTGAGATGCAGTACCTGTTAGAACTCTCCTGTTAGGTTTTTTCTAGTTTGCTGGTCACATGACCATTTTTGCCTATTTAATCCGGCTCCGCCCTCCTGGCCTTGCTGGATTTCATTGTATTTACTACTCTTGAGCTAGCTTGGTGCTCTGTTACCGTTCTCTGTTAGTTTTGCTAGGTCTTTGGACCTCTATGTTCTTTGTTGTGTGTTTGTCTTTGACTGCTACAATTTCCAACTTTATCCCAGTCCCTAGTTCTTGTAGGGATCCCTCCCTTGCATCTATAGGTCTTCGTACAGACTAGCCGAGGACTTTAGCGGGTCTGATCGCAGGATCAGGTTCCCCGTTACATCGTAGGGATCCAGTTTAGCTCTATTGTAGGGACAGATCTCCTGTCTTTCCTTTGTGCTTGTAGCAGATCATAACAGTACCTCTGCGGTGACTGAACCGACAGGGGCACCACATATTCTTAGCCACATCCTCCCTATCCTGGTATGCATGGCCCGTTCATCCCCATCCTGGTATGCATGGTCCCCTCATCTCCATCCTGGTAGGCATGGCTCCTTCATCCTCCCCATCCTGATATGCATGCCCTTTCATCCCCATCCTGGTATGTATGGCCCCTTCATCCCCATCCTGGTATGTATGGCCTCCTCATTCCCATCCTGGTATATATGGCCTCCTCATCCCCATCCTGGTATGCATATTCCCCTCATCCACATCCTGGTAAGCATGGCCCCCTCATCCCCATCCTAATATGCATAGCCCATTCATCCCCATCCTGATATGCACGGCCCATTCATCCCCATCCTGGTATGTATGGCCCCTTCATCCCCATCCTGGTATGCATGGTCCCCTCATCCCCATCCTGGTATGCATGGTCCCCTTATCCCCATCCTGGTATGCATGGCTCCTTCATCCCCATCCTGATATGCATGGCCTCCTCATCCCCATCCTGGTATGTATGGCCCCTTCATCCCCATCCTGGTATGCATGGCTCCTTCATCCCCATCCTGATATGCATGGCTCCTTCATCCCCATCCTGGTATGCATGGTCCCCTCATCCCCATCCTGATATGCATGGCCCGTTCATCCCCATCCTGATATGCATGGCTCCTTCATCCCCATTCTGGTATGCATGGCTGCATCCTCCCCATCCTGGTATGTATGGCCCCCTCATCACCAATCCTGGTATGCATGGCCCCCTCATCACCAATCCTGGTATGCATGGCCCCCTCATCACCAATCCTGGTATGCAGCAGCTGATCTCAGCCTGTAAGCAGCGCATGACGTCACTGCCATGTGCCCTCACACAGTGAGATGATTACGTGTGCTCGGCGATCACGTGTGCCTGCTGTTAAAGAGAATGAATATTCATTCCTCTCAACCAGGGTCGGACTGGGGTGTCTGGGGCCCACAGGAGGAATTGATCCTCGGGGCCCACCCTACAGCTATATGCAAATACCTGTTAGCAGTTATCCCTGTTATAGTGGAGCGTCGACTGTAAAACACAGGCGGCTCCTGCACATCTACTGTGCGCCACCATAACTTGGATGTACAATTACAGTAGTTTACATTATAGGGGTTCTTTGATGAAAACAAGTTATCACCGAATCACAGGTTAGGTAGGCGATATTGACGCGCCCCCTGGGCCGTGGGGTACTCAGTGCCGGGCCGGTTGTTGCTAGGGGAAATGTCACAGTGGCGGTGACCCGGTCCGTGACCCAGGGCGGTCAATAAAAGGGGTTTATTTACAGGGGATTTATAGTTTTTATATTTAATGTTCATGACGCCACCTGTGGTATGCGGTTATGTAGAGCCGCCGCTGCGGAGCAGGTCCTCTGGAGCTGGTGTTTAATGCAGCAGAGTTGGTTTAGCTCTCCACAGGTAGAGCTTAGCTTCAGGGCGTTGCTGGGATGTTATAGATGTTGCTGTAGCAGTTGTGGTACAATGTAGTGCAGGGATGATGGCGCGGCAGTAATTCACGGAGACAGTGGGGTGCACTCTTCAGAGTTTACTCACAGTTGTTGCAATCCAAGTTGCAGGCACCAATGTAACTTCCCAAGTCGTCCTGTGCTTACTCAGGGAGGGGTTCAGCAATTCCTCAGGTAATTCAAGAGCACTTAATGAGACCCCTTTCTGTATGCCTTTGTCAGTCGTCTTCCTTCGCTGGCTCTCACCCTCCTGCCCTGCGCCTCACAATCAGTGTCCCAAGCCGGTAGCCTCGGGTCTTGTCGGGCGACCTGCAGTCGCCTGGACCCTCTGTGGCCACCTTTTCGGCCACCTGTGGCCACCTCCGGTTTCTAGCTGAACCTTGCAATTCTCACTAGTTAGGGGCCGGTCCCCTCTGCGACTTGATCCTTCCACGTCCTGGTAGATTCGGGCATACGGGTGGCCTCCAGCACTGCCCGTACCCCTAGGATCCCCTCGTTCCTCCTGTAGCCTTCCTTCCTGCTCCTCTCCTCAGTTGGTCTCACCTCCTGGGCCTCTCAGACTAGGCCCGCTCCGCCTGAGCAGAGCTCCTGCAGAGCTCCTACTCCACACACTCTCCTCCTCTGACTGAACTCCACTCCCTTTCCAAGATGGTTCCCTCTTTCATATCACTTCCTTTCCTGTGCTCCCCTGAACTTCTTCCTCCACCCACACCCACTACATAGTTCCACACTTCAGCTAGGGACCAGGGACTCTGCTCTCCCTTAGGAGCAATCTCACCCTGCCCCCACTGAAGTGGAATGTGTTGGATGCAGGTGTTAGGGTCCCGGGCAGCACTCTATCCTTACCCGAGAGTGAGATACCACACCTCTGGGTGAGATGCAGTACCTCTGTGGCGACTGAACCTGCAGGGGGGGCCACAATATCTTATTGATCGGTGTAATCTGACCATTGGAAACTGCACCGATCAGAAGAATGGGGATCTTTTATCCTTGTCAGGACACTTATCCACATTTTAAAATGCAACAGCAGGTGGGACGTCTGACCGCAGCTCCATTCATCCTCTTTGAGGCTTCCAGAAAAAATACAAGAGCAGCCACTGAGGGAATGTATGGATCAGTGATCAAGTCGCACATAAGCTCCAGTCTAATGGGGATAAAAGCTCCAAAGTCTGCCGATCGCACGGGTCCCAGCAGTCAGACCCCCACCAATCAATCAGTTATCCTTAGGCCATGTTCACACATCAGTATTTGGTCAGTATTTTACATCACTTATTTGCAAGCCAAAATCAGGTGTGGGACAATCAGAGGAAAAGTATAATAGAAACACGTCACCACTTCTGTATTTATCACCCACTCCTGGTTTTTGCTTACAAATACTGATGTAAAATACTGACCAAATGCTGAACGAGTGAAGGAGGCCTTAGGACAGGCGATTACTTGTTTTCACCGGAGAACCTCTCTAAGTGCATATTTGCTACTGTGTAATAGACACAGGGCAGGGAAGGGTTAAACGTCAACGTAATTAATCTCTAATAAAGAATCTTCTACTTATTGATATCAGAGAGAACAAGTGACCTCCATACACAACGTAATCTCCTATACAAACACCAATAATACCACATACAAGGAACAAATACCGTCACATCATGACCAGACAACATATTACAACATACAAGGAACAAATACCAGCACACCATGACCAGATCAAATATTACCACCACATAGTAACCGAATAATACCACATACAAGGGACAAATACCGCCACACCATGATCAGACCACATATTACCACCTCATACAAGTGACAAATACCGCCACACCACGACCAGACCACATAGTGACTGATTAATACCACATACAAGGAACAAATACCACCACACCATGACCAGACAACATATTACCACCACATAGTAACCGAATAATACCACATACAAGGGACAAATACCGCCACACCATGATCAGACCACATATTACCACCACATAGTAACCGAATAATACCACATACAAGGGACAAATACCGCCACACCATGATCAGACAACATATTACCACCAAATAGTAAGCGAATAATACCACATACAAGGGACAAATACCGCCACATCATGATCAGACCACATATTACCACCACATAGTAAGCGAATAATACCACATACAAGGGACCAAAAACCGCCACACCATGACCAGACCACATATTACCACCACATAATAACAGAATAATACCACATACAAGGGACAAATACCGCCACACCATGATCAGACCACATATTAGCACCACATACAAGGGACAAATACCGCCACACCATGACCAGACAACAAATTACCACCACATAGTAACCGAGTAATACCACATACAAGGGACAAATACCGCCACACCATGATCAGACCACATATTACCACCACATAGTAACCGAATAATACCACATACAAGGGACAAATACCGCCACACCATGATCAGACCACATATTACCACCAAATAGTAACCGAATAATACCACATACAAGGGACAAATACCGCCACATCATGATCAGACCACATATTACCACCACATAGTAACCGAATAATACCACATACAAGGGACCAAAAACCGCCACACCATGACCAGACCACATATTACCACCACATAATAACAGAATAATACCACATACAAGGGACAAATACCGCCACACCATGATTAGACCACATATTAGCACCACATACAAGGGACAAATACCGCCACACCATGATCAGACCACATATTACCACCACATAGTAACCGAATAATACCACATACAAGGGACAAATACATCCACATCATGATAAGACCACATATTACCACCACATAGTAACCGAATAATACCACATACAAGGGACCAAACACCGCCACCCCATGACCAGACCACATATTACCACCACATAATAACAGAATAATACCACATACAAGGGACAAATACCGCCACACCATGATCAGACCACATATTAGTACCACATACAAGTGACAAATACCGCCACACCATGACCAGACCACATAGTGACTGAATAATATCACATACAAGGAACAAATACCGCCACAGAACGACCAGATCACATATTACCACCACATACAAGTGACAAATACCACTATACTATGACCAGACTACACGTTACCATTACATAGTCACCGAATAATGCTACAATAAGGATCATGAATAAAAAACACAATACTAATACACTGGAGCTCTGTATATAGTGTGTAGGGTAGTGGTAATGTAGTGATCACCAGTGACATTATACACAGGAGCTCTGTATATAGTGTATAGTGTGCATTTACATGTAATACACTGACTCACCAGTGACGTCTCTAGTTGAAGTGCTTCATCTAGCACAGACCGCCATTACTTCTTCCATCCAGGACTTGTCACTGCAGAAAATAACCCACAGTTATCAATAGCTGATCACTTCTAGAGCACATTCCCCACTTATTTCCTGATTTCTACACTACAGCAGATGAAGAAAAAAGTGACATAGTGCCGCCCTGCACAGTAACAGGACCTCCCTTTTGTTACTCCTCCATGGAGAACAGTATCCTCAAAAGTACATTATAGTACAGCAATAATGTCCCCTACAGTAATCATGCCCCCATTTGCCACCATAAATTAATACCACATTCTGGCCCCCATACTGTAATTGTCACCCATCCTGGCCACCTTTATTTAATAATATTCCCCATCCTTGGTTCTCATGTATCTCCCCCACCCATCCTGGGCCTGTATGTGTCATCTTCTCTCCCCCCCATAATGGGCCCCTATGTAACATCCTCTCCCTAATAATCATGGGCCCCTATGTATCATCCTCTCCCTCCCCATCATGGGCCCCTATGTATCATCCTCTCCCTCCCCATCATGGGCCCCTATGTATCATCCTCTCCCTCCCCATCATGGGCTCCTATATAGCATCCTCTCCCCCCTCATCATGTGCCCCTATATAGCATCCTCTACCCCATCATGTGCCCCTGTAAGGCATCCTCTCCCCCATCATGTGCCCCTATAAAGCATCCTCTTCCCCCTCATCATATGGCCCTATATAGCATCCTCTCCCCCATCATGTGCCCAAATATAGCATGATCACCCCCATCATGTGTCCCTATATAGCATCCTATCCCCCATCATGTGCCCAAATATAGCATGATCACCCCCATCATGTATCCCTATATAGCATCCTCTCCCCATCATGTGCCCATATATAACATCCTCTCCCCCTTCATGTGCCCCTATATAGCATCCTCTCCCCCATCATGTGCCCATATATAGCATCCTCTCCCCCTTCATGTGACCATATATAGCATCCTCTTCCCCATCATGTGCACATATATAGTATCCTCTGCCCCATCATGTGCCCATATATAGCATCCTCTCCCCCATCATGTGCCACTATATAGCATCCTCTCCCTCATCATGTGCCCCTATATAGCATCCTCTCCCACATCATGTGCCCCTATATAGCATCCTCTCCCCATCATGTGCCCATATATAGAATCCTTTCCCCCTTCATGTGCCCCTATATAACATCCTCTCCCTCATCATGTGCCCCTATATAGCACCCTCTCCCCATCATGTGCCCATATATAGCATCCTCTTCCCCATCATGTGCCCCTATATAACATCCTCTCCCTCATCATGTGCCCATATATAGCATCCTCTCCCCATCATGTGCCCATATATAGCATCCTCTCCCCCTTCATGTGCCCCTATATAACATCATCTCCCTCATCATGTGCCCTTATATAGCATCCTCTCCCCATCATGTGCCCCTATATAGCATCCTCTCCCCCATCATGTGCCCCTATATAGCATCCTCTCCCCCTTCATGTGCCCATATATAGCATCCTCTCCCCATCATGTGCCCCTACATAGCATCCTCTCCCCATCATGTGCCCATATATAGCATCCTCTCCCCCTAAATGTGCCCCTATATAGCATCCTCTCCCTCATCATGTGCCCCTATATAGAATCCTCTCCCCCATCATGTGCCCATATATAACATCCTCTTCCCCTTCATGTGCCCCTATATAGCATCCTCTCCCCCATCATGTGCCCCTATATAGCATCCTCTTCCCATCATGTGCCCCTATATAGCATCCTCTCCCCATCATCTACCCCTATATAGCATCCTCTCCTCCATCATGTGCCCATATATAGCATCCTCTTCCCATCATGTGCCCATATATAGCATCCTCTCCCCATCATGTGCCCCTATATAGCATCCTCTCCTCCATCATGTGCCCATATATAACATCCTCTTCCCCTTCATGTGCCCCTATATAGCATCCTCTCCCCCATCATGTGCCCATATATAGCATCCTCTCCCCCATCATGTGCCCATATATAACATCCTCTTCCCCTTCATGTGCCCCTATATAGCATCCTCTCCCCCATCATGTGCCCCTATATAGCATCCTCTCCCCCATCATGTGTCCATAAATAACATCCTCTCCCCCTTCATGTGACCATATATAGCATCCTCTCCCCCTTCATGTGACCATATATAGCATCCTCTTCCCCCCCATTCATTCACTACCCTGCCTGTTCATAAAGGAAAAAAAATCTTCTTACCTTTCTCTGCACCCCCGGCGGCGTCCTCTGCAGGTTCATCCTCATCATGGGCCCCTGTGGTCTCCGCCGTCCATTCAGAGGCTGAACGCTGACAGCAGCCCGCCGGCCGGAGGCCTTTTCAGATCACTGCTATGCACTGCGCACTGACGTCACCGTCCGGCGCATAGCAGTAACGTTCAATGTCCACCAGCCTATCAGAGGCCGAACACTGACGCGCGCAGCCTTGATTGACTGGCGGCCTTTGAACGTCACTGCTATGCGCCGTCTGTGCACAGCGCATAGCAGAGAGTAGATTTTCCTGGAGGCGGCCATCAAGGGGAAGGTATGCGCAGCGCTGAGCGTGCTGCGGCTCGTGGTCAGAAAGATCGTAGTTACTGGCGGGCCCCCAAAATTTTGGAGGAAAAAGTGCGTCTTATAGTCCGAAAAATATGGTAACTCTTTCTACTTCTTCTTGGCTTCTATTAATATGAATAACATTATCCATCAACATGATACGCCTAGAACAACCTGCATTCACAATTGTCTTACTCTGAGGGGCTACGTAATACACAGAATTATCCAAAAACGCCAGAAAAATGTGAACATTTTCAATGAAAAGCATTTCTTTGTCTAGGAGTCCTTTCTAGGATATTTTTGAACACCTTATCTATGGCACGTTGGACTGGAGTACATTGGGCCCACCAGAGAAAATCATTCTTGGGGCCCACTGTGTAGCTACATAGAAATGCAGTTGTGCTCAAAAGTTTACATACCCCGGCAGAATTTTTCTTTTCTTGGCCTTGTTTCAGAGAATATGAATGATAACAAAAAAACTTTTTCTCCTCTCATGGTTATTGGTTGGGTGAAGCCATTTATTGTCAAACTACTGTGTTTTCTCTATTTAAAACTTAATGACAGCCAAAAACATCCAAATGACCCTCATGAAAATTTCACATACCCCAGTTCTTAATACCGTGTATTCCCCCTCTAACATCAATGACAGCTTGAAGTCTTTTGTGGTAGTTGTGGATGAGGTTTTGTATTTCCTCAGATGGTAAAGCTGCCCATTCTTCTTGGTAAAAAGCCTCCAGTTCCTGTAAATTCCTGGGCTGTCTTGCATGAACTGCGCGCTTGAGATCTCCCCAGAGTGGCTCAATGATATTGAGGTCAGGAAACTACTGAAGTGGCCACTACAAAACCTTCACTTTGTTCTGCTGTAGCCAATGACAGGTCGACTTGGCCTTGTGTTTTGGATCGTTGTCATGTTGGTACGTCCAAGTATGTCCCATGCGCAGCTTCCGGGCAGATGAGTGCAAATTTGCCTCCAGTATTTGCTGATAACGTGCTGCATTCATCTTTCCTTCAACTTTTACCAAGTTTCCTGTGCCTTTGTAGCTCACACATCCCCAAAACATCAGCGATCCACCTCCATGCTTTACTGTAGGAATGGTGTTCCTTTCACCATAGGCCTTGTTGACCTCTCTCCAAATGTAACGTTTATGGTTGTGGCCAAAAAGTTTGATTTTGGTTTCATCACTCCAAATTACCTTGTTTCAGAAGTTTTGAGGCTTGTCTCTGTGCTGTTTGGCACATTGTAGGTGAGATACTTTGTGGCATTTGCACAGTAATGGCTTTCTTCTGGCGACTCGACCATACAGCCCATTTTTCTTCAAGTGCCTCCTTATTGTGCATCTTGAAACAGCCACACCGCTAGTTTTCAGAGAGTCCTGAATTTCAGCTGATGTTATTTGTGGGTTTTTCTTTGCATCTCGAACAATTTTCCTGGCAGTTGTGGCCGAAATTTTTGTTGGTCTACCTGACCGTGGTTTGGTTTTTACAGAGCCCCTGATTTTCCATTTGTTAATCACAGTTTGAACGCTGCTGACTGGCATTATCATTTCCTTGGGTATGTTTTTGTATCCCTTTCCTGTGTTATACAGTTCAACTACCTTTTCCTGTAGATCCGTTGACAATTCTTTTGCCTTCCCCATGACTCACAATCCAGAAATGTCAGTGGCTGGATGAAAGATGCAAGAGTCTGTCTGGATCCCAGAAACTCACTCAGCTTTTATGCACACACACTGGTTACAAACAGGTCACAGGTGAGGATGTTGCCTTTACTAGCCATTCAAACCATTTTGTGTCAAATTCTGTGCATGCTATCAGGCCAAAATCACCAGGGTATGTGAACCTTTATCAGGGTCATTTGGATGTTTTTGGTTGTCATTAAGATTTAAAAAGAGAAAACACAGTAGTTTGACAATAAATGGCTTCACCCAACCAATAACCAAGAGTGGAGAAAAAGTTTTTTGTTATCATTCATATTCTCTGAAACAAGACCAAGAAAGGAAAAATTTTGCCGGGGTATGTAAACTTTTGAGCACAACTGTAAATACAAGACCACCAATTGTGTGGTAAAACACGCTAATATCAGTGTATAATATAAGATAGTACACTTAATGTTATAGAAAGTGCTTGCGTCACATTTTTGGTGCAAACTCAATGATAAATGTACCCTGGTGTTTACTAACCACTAAACCAATGTTTTATTGCACCAGCGGAGTGAAAGGTATTTTATGACATCTCATCCATACGCTGAGAAAATCCACGGCGTGAATTGACCGGCGCTGCGGATTTGACATCACGTGTCAATTTATGCTGTGGATATTCACCTTCGATTTCATCCTTTGCAATACAAAGGAACAGGTCAATGGTAAAGGTGCATCATTGCGTAGTAGTAAAAGCAGCAATATCTGCACAATATCTGGGTGGATATTACCACTGTTCATTTGCTGTGGGAATTCCATTGTAGAAATTAAGCAGAAAATACATTATGTGAATAGAGCCACTAATAGTGGTGGGGGTCCTAAATCAGTTATGTATGACACTGGAGTGATAGCAAAATAGCTTTCCCTCACATCCCTTGTACACTTTTTACGGAAATCTTTCTGCCACCTATAAGGCCATAACTTTTTATGAAGGGCCTCATTTTGTTAGTAGTGGAAGAAGAAAACTGAGTGATGCAGGGAGAGGGGGGTCAGTGAGGGGTGATATAGGGGGAGGGGGTGCAGTCAGTCAGCGGTGAAAGAGGGGGAAGGGGCACAGTCAATCAGGGGTGATACAGCGAGGGGGGGCTCAGTCAGTCAGGGGTGATACAGAGGGTGAGGGCTCAGTAAGTTAGGGGTGATACAGGCAGAGGGGGCTCAGTCAGTCAGGGGTGATACAGGGAGAGAGGAGGCTCAGTCAGTCAGGGGTGATATAGGGAGATGAGGCTCAGTCAGTCAGGGGTGATACAAGAGGAGGGGGCACAGTCAGTCAGGAGCGATACAGGGGGAGGGGGCACAGTCAGTCAAAGATGATACACAGGGAATGGGTGCAGTCAGTCAGGGGTGATAGAGGGAGAAGAAGCTCAGTCAGTCAGGGGTAATGCAGGAAGAGGGGGCTCAGTCAGTCAGGGCTTACTCACTGCTAGGCTGGAGGGAACCCTCCTTCAATAATTGCAGTTGTAGTAGGGAGTCCTATAACTCCCTCGGCTGCTTACATTGTGGGGAAGAGGAGCGCGTGTTATGGATGACAGCACAGCTCATTACCTGAGCTGTGCTGTACAGCCGGAGAGAAGAGGAAACAATGAAAGCTCACATTGATTGGCTGCCCTGCTTGTTCAAAGCAGGGAAGAGCGGTGACATAAAAAGTAATCAGGGCGCAACAACACTTTGTTACTTATAAATAGTGAGCCGCAGTCTGCAGCAGGCGAGAGTGTCTGCAATACCGTCAGTGACGCGTGCAATGCTCTCCTGGGTTGTCTAACTCTGGGAGGAGCTGCAAGGAGTAGTGACGTAGAGGCTGGGAGAATGTCCTGCTTGCAGCTCCTCCCAGAGTTAGACAACCCAGGACAGCAGTGAGCGTATCAGACTGCGGCTCACTATTTGTAAGTAACAGAGCGGTCAGTATGCCTCTGGTGGGCCAGTCTGACCCGGCATGTCCTCCTCCCCCACATATAACATATATAGCCAAGTTCCCCTCTCCCACATATAGCATATAGCATATATAGTCAAGTCCCCCTCCCCCACATATAGCATATATAGTCAAGTCTCCTTCCTCTATTTATAGCCTATATCCGGGGCCGGCTCCAGGTTTTCGTGGGCTTTGGGCGAAAGAGTCTCAGTGGGCCCCTTTAACACATACCACCATTGATGCACAGATACAGCGGAGAAATATAGGTATACAACACAGGGCCCAGCCTGTCCCCTCATCCTTCACATATGCAAACATGCACACACACAGGAGGCAGATATGCAAGCACAGGAAGCAGACATGCACATGCACAGTAGGCAGACATGCACACACACACATACACAGTAAGCAGACATGCGCAAACACTCATGGTAAGCAGACATGCGCACGCACACACACGGAACGCAGACATGCACACGCACACACGGGGTACGCAGATATGCGCACACACGATATGCAGACATGCGCACGTGACGCGCCCCCTGGGCCATGTTCAGGGGAAACCCGGAGCCGGATCTGGGTAGGGGTAGTAGTCCTTGTGGCGGTGACCCGGTCCGTGCCCAGGGTGTCAAACTAAGTGGCAGTCTATGGCAGTAGATGTTAACTTGATCGACTACGCCACCCGTTGAGTGCGGCTTTGAAGCCGCCGCTGCAGAACAGTCCACTGAGGCCAGGTGTATAAGGATGTGCAGCGTGGTGGTATAACCCCCAACGGGAGGGGTATGGCCTCAGGGCAGCAGGTGAAGATGAGGGGGGTTGTGACGGTGCAGTAAGAAGAGTCAGAGTCAGGAGATGCAGTTTCAGGGGTTTTACTCACAAGTGTTCTCTCAGTCGCTCTGGCCTTGAGTGACCACCCGAGCCGTGCTGCGTCCACCAGGTCCTGGACTCGGCTAACCCCCAGGCAGTTCTGGAGCGTGGTCCTGAGCTCCCTTCTCCCTCTCTGTCTCTGGCCATTCCCACCAGGGATCCACCTTTGGCCGGCTCCCTCGGGTCTCTTAGTGGTCAAACCTCCTCTGGGTTCCCTGACCCTATGCTTGGTGTGCCTTTCTGGTGGATTTGGTGAGGGTCGTGGCAAATCTTGACCACGACCTCCGGTTCCTGGCTGAGGATAAGTGGCCTCCACCAGTTCGGGTTCCGGTACCCGTGTCCGCCAACCCTTCACCCTTTCTGGTCTGTTTCTGGGTTCTTGGGGTTCCCTCTGTCTTTCTCTCTGGGTCCTTCTTACTCCTCTCTCTGCAGGCCTTGCTCTGGAGCTGGGCCCAGCCGGAGCCACAGCTCCCTGTCAGCCCTCCTGGCTGAGCTCCTCTGCTCTGCTTCTCCTCAGGCTCTCTGACCAAAGACCCTGTCCTAAGATGGTGCCCACCTTATATACTCCCTCTATGTGTGAACCCAGGTGACCAGCACCCAATGGGCTCCTAGCTTTACCCAGACTACTCCCCCTATCTGCCCCTACACTACTGGGATGTTCCACCCCCCTCCCACTCCAGCCAGGGACAGACGCTGTCGTACCTGCACATATACTGGTGGGAGTACCGTTGTTCTGTCCCCCAGAAATGGGATGTATGTAGTGCATGCAGCCTACTAAGCTCAGTTCCACACTCCATCCTTACCCGGGAGTGGAATACCACACCTCTGGCTTGAGGTGTAATACCCCTGTAGCAGCCGAATCCTCAGGGTGCTACATTCCCCCCTGGTAAATCACAGCACGTCCTCGGGCTGTAAAAGAGCAAAAACATAAAACATACAAGCTTTTTAAAGTGCACTACATATAAAATATATAAACAGTAACCTTCAATCATCCCTTTATGGGAGGTACTTCTCTTTTAAAATGTTACGGACACATCATAAAATAATATTAACTCTTTCATCATAACAAAACTTTTCATATAAAACATTTTTGACCTCTGGCCACTTGTGCAAATTGTGACCAGGTAAGTGCCACAGTCTCTGGTAGAAAAAACAGTTTCCTATAAAACCAGTAGGGGGCGCTTTAAGAAGCGCAACTATTTACAAGGGATATGGCCGCTCTCAGTCCTCGGCCAGTGGGGAAAAGGGATGGCTGCTCACAGTCCTCAGCCTGTGGGGAGATGGGACACACTGGAACAGTTCACTGGTCCCAACGGGGACTATATCTTACTGGCAACAGTTATTGTACCTTCACGGGTAACTATTTACAGTGCTCCTACTGTACATCAGTGGCGACGTCCTCCTGCTCCTGCCTGAGGGTAATCTTCAGACCCGTCCGGGTCCTCTTGTTCCTCCTCACACCGCAGCTCCTCCTCAGTCAGGCGATGTACATGAAGGGCATAGGGTCCTTTGGCACACTGGTGCCGGGTGAAGGTGACCTCATCTCCCAGGTAAAGGTCACGACCTCTGTGTCCCTCCGGCAGATGGCTTTCTACGTCTCTGCGGGTGACAAAGACGTCGCCGGGGGTTCTGTGGTCCCGTATAAAACCCCACCCGTGCTCCATTTGGAATTTTATTACAGTCCCGCTGGCACGGGGACCGTGGGCAGTACGGGGGTTTCTGCGGGCCCGGCGCTTTTGCTCGGCGCTCTGGACTTGGAGCCGCTCCTCGCGGACCCACCTCTCTCGTCGCTCCTTAGCAAAAACCTCCAATTGTTGCCGGCAGCACTCCGTACGCTGGGCTGCGGCTGCCCGGGTCTCCTCGGTGAATCCCATCAGGTCCTCACCGGTAGGGTCCCACTCAAATTGGGCGTCCTCCAACAGAAGCGGATCGAGTTTGGCGGGCGCAGGAGCCGGAATTAGAGGCTCATCCAGAGGCCGTTCCCTCCGGAATCGAGGATGAATATATTCAGGTGGCCACACGAAGAGCAGCCCGTCCTGGGTGGTGTTTTGTGCGGAGCGGTCTTCGCCCAGACGGAGTGCTGTGGAGGCAGAGGGCGCTGTGGTGTTTGCGGCGCCCAGGGGCTCCTGGCCTTGCGTCCAGGCCGAAGGTAGTCTGAATACAAAGGGCGCTTTAAAGGCTGCGGCGCCCGGGTCTACCAGGCCTTGCGACCAGACCGGTGGCATGATGGAGGTAGAGGGCGCTGTGAAGACGGCGGCGCCCTGGGGTACTTGGCCTTGCGACCAGGCCGGGGGCGCTTCTTGCTTGGCCGCGCTCTGAGTCGAGGCGCATGACGTAGCAGGGGGCGTGGCCGCGGCTCCTGCCGCTTGAGGCCTAGCTCGGAGCGGTGACGATGCAGCAACGTGAGTGGTGAGTGGGGTCTCGGGCTCTGCGACGGGGAGCTGGGGCAGGCTTGCGACCCTCGGGCACGGGGTGTTGTCGTCCCCATTACCTGCTCCCTTTCCTTCAACTCCCTCCGCGGCGTCATCTCCGGCCGTCGTCCCTCCTGCACCTTCCTCAGAGGCGGACATGCTCCTTGTCGTGGGTGGCGTGCTTCGCTGGCGGGTTCCAGCCTGCTGGGCCATCTCCTTGCTCCACTCCGCCAGCGCTTCCTGCTGCACCCGGGCCATCTTCCGTGCGAGGCCCTCCAGCGCGGTCTGTGCACGCTCCCGATCTCCGGGGAGCTGCGCCAGAATCTCCAGCAGGCCTTCTGGAGTGGCGGCCTGCAACAGGCTCCTGACCACAGGGTCGGTGCTGCCTGACTATCCCTCCATCTCCGGGTGTGTTCTCTCTAGACTCCCCCAAGCTGCTCCCATCTTCTCTCTTTTGTTCTGTATCCGCCCCCATTGAGGGCGGTCCTGGGGCAACTTGGTGATTGTCAGTTCTAGGGGCAGACCCCCCACGCTGATGGACATCTCAATCATTGCAGTCTCTGCGGGTGGGGGCGGTCTTCGTTTTTGGCGCCATTCTTGGTCCTGGCCCACGATGGGAGGTGGCCTCTTGCCACCCTCTGGCACGCCCATAATGGCGTCCGCTCTGCCAGGGCGGGAAATCTTCTCAGATGGCGGGAACCGCTTCCCACTGGCGGGAAACTCTGTGGATGGCGGGAAAAGACTGCAGATGGCGGGCAAACGGCGGGAAACGATCCGAGATGGTGTCCGATGGCGGGGACCCTCCGGAATTGGCGGGAGACTTCTTTTTGAGGTAAATGTGAACTTTTCTTCAGGCACGCAGTACCCGTCGGTTGCGGGCACGAGATCCTGCCGACTACGCCAAAGTTGACGCGCCCCCTGGGCCATGTTCAGGGGAAACCCGGAGCCGGATCTGGGTAGGGGTAGTAGTCCTTGTGGCGGTGACCCGGTCCGTGCCCAGGGTGTCAAACTAAGTGGCAGTCTATGGCAGTAGATGTTAACTTGATCGACTACGCCACCCGTTGAGTGCGGCTTTGAAGCCGCCGCTGCAGAACAGTCCACTGAGGCCAGGTGTATAAGGATGTGCAGCGTGGTGGTATAACCCCCAACGGGAGGGGTATGGCCTCAGGGCAGCAGGTGAAGATGAGGGGGTTGTGACGGTGCAGTAAGAAGAGTCAGAGTCAGGAGATGCAGTTTCAGGGGTTTTACTCACAAGTGTTCTCTCAGTCACTCTGGCCTTGAGTGACCACCCGAGCCGTGCTGCGTCCACCAGGTCCTGGACTCGGCTAACCCCCAGGCAGTTCTGGAGCGTGGTCCTGAGCTCCCTTCTCCCTCTCTGTCTCTGGCCATTCCCACCAGGGATCCACCTTTGGCCGGCTCCCTCGGGTCTCTTAGTGGTCAAACCTCCTCTGGGTTCCGTGACCCTATGCTTGGTGTGCCTTTCTGGTGGATTTGGTGAGGGTCGTGGCAAATCTTGACCACGACCTCCGGTTCCTGGCTGAGGATAAGTGGCCTCCACCAGTTCGGGTTCCGGTACCCGTGTCCGCCAACCCTTCACCCTTTCTGGTCTGTTTCTGGGTTCTTGGGGTTCCCTCTGTCTTTCTCTCTGGGTCCTTCTTACTCCTCTCTCTGCAGGCCTTGCTCTGGAGCTGGGACCAGCTGGAGCCACAGCTCCCTGTCAGCCCTCCTGGCTGAGCTCCTCTGCTCTGCTTCTCCTCAGGCTCTCTGACCAAAGACCCTGTCCTAAGATGGTGCCCACCTTATATACTCCCTCTATGTGTGAACCCAGGTGACCAGCACCCAATGGGCTCCTAGCTTTACCCAGACTACTCCCCCTATCTGCCCCTACACTACTGGGATGTTCCACCCCCCTCCCACTCCAGCCAGGGACAGACGCTGTCGTACCTGCACATATACTGGTGGGAGTACCGTTGTTCTGTCCCCCGGAAATGGGATGTATGTAGTGCATGCAGCCTACTAAGCTCAGTTCCACACTCCATCCTTACCCGGGAGTGGAATACCACACCTCTGGCTTGAGGTGTAATACCCCTGTAGCAGCCGAATCCTCAGGGTGCTACACACGCACACACACGGAACGCAGACATGCGCACGCACACACGCGGTACGCAGATATGCGCACACACACATGATATGCAGACATGCGCATGCGCACACACGGTACGCAGACATTCGTATGCACAGGGTATGCAGACATGCGCACACACAGGGTACGCAGACATGCGCACACACAGAATACGCAGACATGCACGAGCACATGGTATGCAGACATGGTACACAGATATAATACGTATGATACAATACGCAGACTCGATTGCCCTCCGGACATCTGTCATCAGTCTTCCCCAAGATTGTGGAGCCTACTGAAACAGACTAAGGGACCTTTTTAAATGCTTACGAAGCCTTTGCAGGTGTTTTTTGGTTAATTATTCTCATTTACTGAGATAATGACTTTTGTGTTTTCATTGGCTGTAAGCCATAATCATCAACATTAACAGAAATAAACACTTGAAATAGATCACTCTGCTTGTAATGACTCTATATAATATAGGAGTTTCACTTTTTGTATTGAAGAACAGAAATAAATTTACTTTTTGATGATATTCTAATTTTGTGAGATGCACTTGTATATATACTGTCGTATTACACACATATCAATTTCATATGAAATAATATTTAAAAATGAAAACTGCTGCCACTCACAGTCTTCTGAGATCCAGGAAAGAGTCTGATGGCATTAGCTGCAGAAGATGGAGGAAGTCCGGGCAGCTGCTGCATGCTGGGCAGTGGCACCGCACCAATGACAGCCTAGCCTCATCAAACTCCTTCTGCAAGAGAGGGGTGATGGCGCTCAGACTGCTGTGGTAGTCATCTCCCCCGCCGTACCCGTGCTGTGGGGGAGGGGCGAGGCTATGGAAGCTGGTCAGATTGCTCCTCTGCAGGAGAGGTGTCACTTACCACACTCATTAGCTATGCGCTGCCCAGCTAATCTGCTCCCATAGCAGCAGGCTCCCTCCCTCCCCTGCGGTGCTCCTGCTATGTGTCCAGTCAGAATGACACCGATTCCGGAGAGCTGTTACTGTCAGTGACACCTCTCCTGCACAGATGTTAGTCTGACTCCAACACCTAGCGCCAGCACAGCAGGGGAAGGAGGGAGCCTGCTGCTATGAATGCCATTAGCTGGGCAGTGCATCCCTTTGCTAGGGTATGTGGGGGAGGAGCCTTCTAACGCAGTCAGAGCTGGCCCTGCATCAGGGCCCACCGGAGGATTCACCGATTTCCTGGTGGGCTAGTCCGAGCCTGCTTGTATGTCAGACTATTTGCAATCATTTCTCTCCCATATAGGCTGAGTATTGAAACTGTCTAGTATTAATACTCAACTTCTTTTACTTAAAGTGAAGCTATCAGAAAATAAACTATTGTTTAAATCGGGTTTTTGTGTTAAACTTATTGTTTGGGGGCAATTTTTTTCCATATCACAGTGTGTACTATAAATAAAAACCACAAATCTTGCAATTTTGAAACCGACCACTTGGGCTTTTTTTTAACTTTAACTTCCTGTTGTTTCAGGAAATAACACATGTACATTAACAACAATGAAAAGATCCTATCTTTTATATTAAAGCATCTAATGAGCATATGCAAAGGTCATTGTGAAGGAAGAGGGAGCAGGGAAAGCTGTTACATTACCTGTTGTGATTGCTGGATCCTGTGTTATCAGCTGTGTTTCAGAGATGTTACCTCTCATTGCAATCCTGCCTCTGCTGATAAGGAGCCTGCTGAAAACTCTTCCTGAAAAGACAGAAAGTATGAGTCTAAAAAAAGCCCAAGTGGCCATTGAGAATTTTTTTCTTTTGTATTAAAGATCATCATATGAAAAAAAAAATTGCCAACAATTTAAACAAAAATAATGTAACACAAAACTCTGAAACATACAATCAGTCATTTTCTGCTGATAGCTTTGCTTTAAATTAACACTAATCCTAAAAATAAATGTTCAAATAAGATAAGAAAATAGTTGTCCTCTCCGCTTGTTAGTCTGCAGCATTTCCGGCCTGATCATGAAACTGTCTTGTAGAAATCCTGCAGAGAACACAAGCATCAATCTCTTGTCAATCAGTTCCATCTTTGGCTGCTGAAGCCCTGACCCTTGGACAAGGAGATGGTGTGATGTTTTGTCCTACTACAAACAGGGCAGAGGGGGGAGGCTCCTGCTGCAGACACTTGTCTTACATCAACACACAGAAAGGTAAGTAGAAGAATGGGAACATGGGTGAGATATTGAGACACACAGAGATTTCTTTATATATATATTACTGTATAATTTGTGACAGGTGTTGAAAAAATGCTGCAAAGTAAGAATGCTTTAAAAAATAGAAGAGGGAATAATTTATTTTTTAGCAAACAAATGCAAAGTTAATGAGCAAAAGAGAAATCTAAATCACATCAACATTTGGTTTGACTGCCTCTTGCCTTCAATAAGAGCTTCAAAGCATCAATTCTTCTAACTATAATTGTATATAGTTTTTTACAGAACTCGGCAGGAGGTTGTTCCAAACATCCTGGAGAAGTAACCACAAATCTTCTGAAGATGTCGTTTGTGCAAATGCTTCTGTCTCTTCATGTAATCCTAAACAGACTGGGTGATGTAAGATCAGGGTTCTGTGGGGTCCGGATCATCACTTCCAGGACTTCTTGTTCTTCTTCATGGATAAGTAGTTACCTATATTTCTCATCATTGAGAACTCCAAGAAATGGGCAAAGTTGGAGATCATAGACGCAGTGATCGGCCATGGAAACTTAGTACAGCAGATGAAAGACACATCATGCTTACTTCCACTTGAAATCAGAAGATGTCCATCAGTGCCATCAGCTCAGAACTGGCAGCGACCAGTGGGACTCAGCTACCCCCATGTACTGTTTGGAGAAGTCTGGCCAGAACTGATCCTTATGGACGAATTGAAAGCAAAAATGAACGCATTCGACACGGAAACAAGGTCAAGAGACTTAACAATGCATGAAAGCATAGTGACGGGGTGCAGAAAAATGGCAGCAGGTGCTCAGCACCGATGAGTCAAAATGTGAAATACTTGTCTACAACACAAGACAGTTAATCAGCCTGGGGCAGTGCGGCCATTGTCCCTGACTGTTACCACAGGAGCTCGGTTGTAGCTGTGCCAAGCTCCCGGTGGTAAACGTGCGGGGAAGTGATGATATTTCTAGTGGAAACTGCAGCAGGAAATGTTCCTTGTCTGGGAAGGTTTTGTAGGATTTTTTTTTCCATTTTTGGAAGAGATTTTTTTCTGGAGCGTTTTCTTGTAACCTTTTCATTGGATGGTGTCTAGTTTCGAATGTTTTTCATCTGGAAATAACTAACATACGGTACACTTTTTCTTTTTCTGCCCACATTGTGTTTTGTTTCGAATCCTGAAATTGAAAAATATGCTTAAAAGACTGGATAGGAAGAGTCTTTTAAGCGTTTTTTGAGCAATTTTTCAGACTCCTCAAAAAACTTGATCTCAACATGCCCTTCGAGACCAGATTTTCTAACAAAGCAAGAATGCAAATGCTAGATAGAGGAAACATGGCCAATAATCCTTATCTCATGGTTCTTGCATGTATAGAGAGCAGTATACTTGGTGACCTATTATTATGCAGGCTACTGAATTACAGAAAAATTCAAGTTCGAGTGTCCTTCACTACTAGCCTGGTCGTATCAGGTCTGTCTCAGCCTTGTCTCTAGGGGATCAATCAGCAGTATATGCTCCAGGTAAACAGCATAACAATATGGCTGCAATACATCTGTCTTTTATATCCTCACCCACTTGGACTATAAGACGGCAGGCCACGCCGTTGCTATGGGGCCCGTGAACCGGCACTGACACCGGGCCCCCCCTCCGCCCATCTGCGCCCACACTGCCCACACACAATGATGGGGTTGAAGCTTCTGCTGATGCTTACTCCTTCATCATCATTGCTTGTGCTGACGACCAGAGGGGGGCTCTAGCCATCAACGCGAGCAATGAGGATGGAGGAGGGAGTGTCAGCAGACGCTTCCACCCCCATCAGTCTTCCTCGACGTCTGACGTGTCAGAGCAGCGGCATCGATGACGTCATTTCAGGGCGCCCGCTGTTCTGATATGTGCAGCACTTCACACCAAAGGCTCAGCAGATCAGAGCATCTGGTGGAACAAGGAATAAGGAGAGGTGAGTACTGTGTTTATTTTTTTAAATCAGTGACAAAAGAGTATGGAGGATCATGGGGGGTGCATTATATTGTATGTAGGACCATGGGGTGTGCATTACATTGCATGAAGGACCATGGGGGGTGCATTATATTGTATGGAGGACCATGGGGGTGCATTATATTGTATGGAGGACCATGGGGGTGGATTATATTGTATAGCGGACCATGGGTGGTGCATTATATTGTATGGAAGACCATGAGGAGTGCATTATATTGTATGGAAGACCATGAGGAGTACATTATATTGTATGGAAGACCATGGGGGGTGAATTATATTGTATAGAAGACCATGGGGGTGCATTATATTGTATGGAGGACCATAGGGATTGCATTATATTGTATGGAGGACCATGGGAGGTGCATTATATTGTATGGAGGACCATGAGGGGTGCATTACACTGTATGGAGGACCATGGAGGGTGCATTATACTGTATGGAGGACCATGAGGGGTGCATTATATTGTATGGAAGACCATGAGGAGTGCATTATATTGTATGGAAGACCATGGGGGGTGAATTATATTGTATGGAAGACCATGGGGGTGCATTATATTGTCTGGAGGACCATAGGGATTGCATTATATTGTATGAAGGACCATGGGAGGTGCATTATATTGTATGGAGGACCATGAGGGGTACATTACACTGTATGGAGGACCATGGAGGGTGCATTATACTGTATGGAGGACCATGAGGGGTGCATTATATTGTATGGAAGACCATGGGGGATGAATTATATTGTATGGAAGACCATGGGGGTGCATTATATTGTATGGAGGACCATAGGGATTGCATTATATTGTATGGAGGACCATGGGAGGTGCATTATATTGTATGGAGGACCGTCTGGGGTGCATTACACTGTATGGAGGACCATGGAGGGTGCATTATATTGTATGGAGGAACATGGAGGGTGCATTATACTGTATGTAGGACCATGAGGGGTGCATTATATTGTATGAAGGACCATGGGGGATGCATTATATTATACGGAAGACCATGGGGGTGCATTATATTGTATTTAGGACCATAGGGGTTGCATTATATTGTATGGAGGACCATGGGGGATGCATTATATTGTATGGATGACCATGGGGGGTGCATTATATTGTATGGAGGACCATGGGAGGTGCATTATATTGTATGGAGGACCATGGGAGGTGCATTATATTGTATGGAGGACCATGGGTGTGCATTATACTATATGGAGGACCATGACGAGTGCATTATATTCTATGGAGCACCATGGGAAGTGTATTATACTATATGAAGGATTATGAGGGACGCATTATATTATATGGAAGGCTATGTGGGGTCATTATACTGTATGCAAGCAATTATACAGTGTGAAGGTTTGAGTGGAGTCCATCATACTATGTGGAGGGCTGTGTGGGGACCATTATACTGTTATGAGGGCTAGAGTGGGCCATTATACAATGTGGGGAGGTGTGCGGGCCATTATACATTGTGGGGCTATTATACTGTATGGAGGGCTGTGTAAGGAATCAAACTGTGCTGGGGTCACCATACTTTGCTTTGAGAGTTGAAGTTGGGTACAGTAGCATCATTATACTATTAATGTAGAGGAATTCACCATTGGGGTATCATACAGTGTTTAGGGGCACTTTTGTTGGTATGATACTTTATGGGGACAATGAAAGAGGAATCTAGGACTTCAGCAGGAGGAAAATTACTATGTAAAAGCTGGAAAGTTGTGAGATCTGCTGTTCTGTGACCCCCGACAAATATAAAATATTGGGGGGGGGTGGGGGAATTAAAAATGTTGCCATGGGGCCCGATGATTTCTGTGTACGTGTTACACGCACGCCGCTAGGTTCAGATAGGGTCGAGACAGGTTACATGAATTCTTTGGAATCCTGGGGGAACCGTTACTCAGGCGACCATAGACCGTGTGCTGTAGCTTTTCACAGGGGTATTGACCTTCAGGCATAGACAAGTAGGTTGTTTCACTTGCTGACCAGACACCCTTGACAAGAGTCCTCATAAACGGTAGAACAGTAGCATTTAATAAGAAGCCACATAGCCAGTGCAAGCTAAGTCTGATGAGCAACAGGCTCTAGTGACAAACAGTACAGTTTCTTTAGCAGCACAGCAGTTCACAGTCTTCCCAGTAGTACAGGACAGCACAGTTCTAATGAAAAGGCACATTAATGAACACAGCATTCTTTACAGTACAGTGAGATGGAAGAGGGGGGAGGGATTGCTGAGGGAGATGATCCCGGTGACACCATTTTTTCCAGTCCTTATCTTTCTGCTTGACAATACTCTGCACTGCTAGTTTAGGAACTCTACCTGACCTGTGCTTAGCTTCACTTCTGACTTGAGTCCTTTTCACTTGCAGGGGCGCTTCTGTCAGAAGCAGAACACACACACCACATTTCTCTTCGGCTCCAGCCAGACAGTAAACAACTTCCCCACAATCCCCTGGTAATTCCACTCCTCCTGAGAGTCGATCAGTCTCTTCAGTGATCAGTATTCGATCATCAGATCTGAATTGGACTTCATCTGTACTCTTTGGTACAAACTTTGGAGCCTCAGGACTTAGTTCACTCTCTTGAGGATGGTACGTCCCTCTCCTTGCCGGTCCGAGAAATACAACGGTGTGCTCTTGCTCATCGGCACTTTCAAGGTCACTATCCACCTCCGGAGCTTCAGTCTGTGGAGATCCCTTAGTTGATCTCGGTCGATGTCGGTCTGCTTCTGGAAAGTTTTGTTGTGGTGGGAGATAATCACAAGGGTAGTAACAAATTCCGATGGACTATTCTGGTTTTCTTGTCTCCTCTTTCCAATCAGATTTCATACACTGGAATGTCATCAGCTTTCCTCTTTACGACCACATACACCTTGTCCTCCCAGTACGAACAAAGTTTTCCTGGACCACATTTCTCACGTACGTTCTTGACTAGCACCCGGCTGTTAGAACCTTGTTCTTAGTTTTTTTCCTTTGCTGGTCACATGACCTTGTTGGCCTATTTAATCCTGCTCCGCCCTTCTGGCTTTGCTGGACTTCATTGTATAACTACTTTCTAGCTAGCCTGTGCCCTGTATCTAACTCTGTTAGTTTGCTTGGTCTACGGACCTCTATGTTCTATATATTTTGTTTGTTCGTCTGTCTGCTACTATTTCTGTTAGGAGGTGTCCCATTTTCCTCCCAGTCCTTAGTACTTGTAGGGATTCCTTCCCCACATCTATAGGTCTCCGTACAGACTAGCTTAGGACTTTAGCAGGTCTGATCGCAGGATCAGGTCCCCTGTTACATCGTAGGGATTAAGCTGAGTTCTATCGTAGGGACAGATCTCCTCTCTTTCCTTAGCTCTGGTAGCAGAACATAACAGTAAGTCCAGCCCAGCAAATGCTCTAAGGAAAGATTTTTTTTTCTGTTCCATCATGGTGTCGGTTCTGGATTTGGCTAAACACCTGCAGGGACTCTCTTTGGAGGTGACTGAGCTCCGTCAGCACGTGAGTAACTGTCCTGGAGCACATTTCTTGGAGCCTAAGGTACGTTTGCCGGATTTATTTTTTGGTGAACACCGAGAATTTTTTTCATTTAAAAATGCTTGCTTATTGTATTTTCGTTTGAGACCCAAGTCCTCTGGGGATGATTCCCAGCGCATAGGGTTTATGATGTCACTTTTGCGCAAAGAGCCTCAGGAGTGGGCCTTTTCTTTGCAACCTAGTGATACATGCTTCAGATCAGTGGATAGTTTTTTTTCTGCTTTGGGACTATTATATGATGATCCTGACCGTGTCGCATCAGCTGAGACTGAGTTAAGACGTTTGAGACAGGGATCAGGTAATGTGGAAAAATATTGTACTCATTTCCGTCGATGGTCTACTCAAACAGGGTGGAACGATTCTGCTCTGAAAAGTCTATTTCTTGCTGGGCTCAGTGAAAGGGTTAAAGACCTGCTAATTGCTTATCCTACACCTGAAGATTTGCAACAGGCTATGCAATTAGCTATACGGGTGGATAGGAGACTGCGTGCAAGGGTTAATGAGAGCAAATCCTCTGCTATGTCAGTTTCTGGTTATGAGAATGTGTGTACTAACAGTGGTGAATCGATGGAGATTGGAGCGATGGCACCTCGCTCTCAAGAAAAAGATCGCAGATTTTCTGAAGGCTTGTGTTTCTATTGCGGAAAATCTGGTCATTTGATTAAAGACTGTGAGCTTCGTATCAAGAAAGAAAAAAAAAATGGTCAGTCATGCCCGTATTGCCTGTTTAAATTCCAAGGGTGTATTTTTAGCTGCTTCCACGATTGCTCAGGAAAAATTAATGGAATTTCGGGTGTTTGTTGATTGTGGGTCTACTCTGAATGTAATTGATGGGGGATTCTTGGAAAGACTCAATTTAAAACCTGAACCTTTATCATCCCCCATTGCTGTGGTCTCTGTGAATGGTTCCCCTTTGAAGAATATTACTCTCAAGGTCTGTGAATTTCCTCTCACTATTAATGGTGTTCACCATGAGAAATTGGATTTGGTAGTGTTGAATAACTTGCCTTCTCCAGTAATATTGGGATTGCCCTGGTTAAAATTTCACAATCCTGTACTGGATTGGTCTACCAGTGAAATTAAATCCTGGAGCCATAAATGTTATGACAAGTGTTGTAACGGGCGTATTGCAGCTTTGGATAGGGGAGAATTGCCTGTTCCTATTCAGGATTTTTGTAGAGTTTCTTCTGAGAAGGAATCGCATGTTTTGCCTCCCCATAGAGACTATGATTGTTCTATTGAATTTGTCCCTGCAGCGACTCTTCCTAAAAGTCGTTTATTTAACCTTACTATTCCTGAGAGAAAGGCTTTGGAGGAATACATACAGACAAGTTTGGCCGCCGGTCACATTAGGCCCTCTAAGTCTCCTGTGGCGGTTGGATTTTTTTTTGTAAAAAAAAAGGACGGCGGTTTACGTCCTTGTCTGGATTTTCGTGAGATTAACAAAATTACTGTACGCAATCCTTACCCACTGCCATTGATTCCTGATCTGTTTAACCAGTTAATGGGGGCCAAGTGGTTCTCTAAAATTGACCTTAAGGGGGCATACAATCTGTTGCGCATGAAGGAGGGTGACGAATGGAAGACTGCTTTTAACACTCCTGTGGGTCATTTTGAGAATCTGGTTATGCCTTTTGGTCTTACTAATGCTCCTGCATTTTTTCAGAATCTTATTAATGACATCCTTAGACCTTTGATCGGCAAAAATGTGGTTGTGTATTTGGATGACATTTTGATTTATTCGCCGGATCTGGAGTCTCATTGGCGGAGCGTACGTGAGGTATTACAGTTGTTAATGGACAATTCGCTTTTTGCTAAGCTGGAGAAATGTGAGTTCGCTGTACAGAGAATTAGTTTTTTGGGCTACATTATCTCCAGCGAAGGTTTTGAGATGGACCCGGTTAAAGTTCAAGCTGTACAGGAATGGCCTAGGCCTATTGGTTTGAAATCGATACAGAGGTTTTTGGGTTTCGCCAATTATTACAGAAAATTCATAAAAAATTTTTCTAGTATTGTCAAACCTCTGACCGATCTCACCAGGAAAGGTGCTGATGCGGTTCAGTGGTCTTCTGAGGCCATTGAAGCTTTTGTGTATCTCAAGGAGAGGTTCACCTCTGCTCCCATCCTTATGCAGCCTGATGTGACTAAGCCGTTTTTGGTTGAGGTTGATGCTTCCTCTGTGGGGGTTGGCGCAGTATTGTCTCAGGATAACGGGGATGGATTACATCCCTGTGCTTTTTTTTCAAAAAAAAATTTCGGAGACTGAACTGAATTACGATATTGGTAATCGGGAATTATTGGCTATTAAACTCGCATTTGAACACTGGCGCCACTTCTTGGAAGGTGCGGAATTTGCCGTTCAGGTTCTTACGGATCATAAAAATCTGATATATCTTGATGCTGCCAAGCTCCTGAATGCCCGTCAGGCTAGGTGGGCACTGTTTTTCTCGCGGTTTAATTTCTCCGTTACTTACATCCCTGGTACTAAGAATGTTAAGGCGGATGCCTTGTCTCGCAGTTTTTCTCCCATAGTCGGTGCTGAGAAAGAGGAGAACATTTTACAAGAAGGTGTTGTGATAGCTGCTTTGGACTCCGTTTTGGAAGATGAGATTCTTAAAGCACAGGAGAATGCCCCATCTAACACTCCTCATGGGAGGTTGTTTGTGCCTGGGACCTTTAGGAGAGATTTGTTTGTTGAGTGTCACGAATCTCGGTTGGCAGGTCATCCCGGAATCTCTGAGACCAAGAGACTGGTGGGTCGCAGTTTTTGGTGGCCTGGATGGCAGAAGGAAGTCATTAAGTGGGTGCGCCAATGTACTATTTGTGCTAGATCTAAGTCCTCACATACTCCTGCTACGGGGTTGCTTTGTCCTTTGGAGGTTCCCAGTGCTCCTTGGACACATTTGGCTATGGACTTTATAACTGACCTTCCCCCCCTGAGGGTTTTACTGTCATCTGGGTGGTCGTGGACCGTTTTAGCAAGATGTGTCACTTGGTTCCCTTCGTCAAACTGCCCTGCGCTAAAACTCTCGCTAAGGCCTTTGTCAAGGAAATTGTCAGACTTCATGGCGTTCCTACTGACATTGTTTCTGATAGAGGTCCTCAGTTCGTGGCTCGTTTTTGGCGTGCCTTTTGTGACAGGTTGGGAGTTCATTTGTCGTTCTCGTCCGGATATCATCCTGAATCTAATGGCCAGACAGAAAGGAAAAACCAGGATGTTGAGCAGTTCTTGCGTTGTTTTGTGGCAGACAATCAAGAGGGGTGGTCTGAGTTTCTGCCACTTGCTGAATTTGCTCTGAACAATCATACATCTTCTTCTGCTGGTTGTTCGCCTTTTTTTTGTTGTTCTGGGAGACATCCGTCGTTTGGGTCGTTCTCCAAGTTGGGATCTGCCGTGCCTGAGGAGGAGAATTTTTCCGGTGATTTGGAGAGAGTTTGGACGGATGTGCGTGGTAATCTTCAGGAGGCCAACAGAAAATCTAAAGACTACTTTGATAGGAAACGACAGGAGGTTTTGTTCGCTGTTGGTGACATGGTTTGGTTGTCCTCTAGGAATCTGCGGTTGAGGATTCCTTCTAAGAAATTGGGTCCTAAGTTTGTAGGGCCCTTTAAGGTGCTTCAGGTTGTCAACCAATCTGCTGTTAGGTTGGAGGTTCTTACCTCCTGGAGAATTAATCCGGTATTTCATGTCTCTCTGTTGAAAAAAGCTGTTGTATCGGATTGTGACGCCTCTGCCTCTGTTCCTCCGGTGGTGGAGGACGGGGAATATGAAATTTCTCGCATCCTTAACTCTAGACAGTATAGAGGTAGTTTGCAGTATCTTGTGGCCTGGAAAGATTTCGGACCCGAGGATAACTCTTGGTGAGGTCGGATGATGTTTCCGCGTCCAGACTTATCAGAGCATTTCACAGGAGATTTCCTGATAAGCCTGGTCCTAGGGGATCCGGAGGATCCTCTTAGAAGGGGGGGTACTGTTAGAACATTGTTCTTAGTTTTTTTCCTTTGCTGGTCACATGACCTTGTTGGCCTATTTAATCCTGCTCCGCCCTTCTGGCTTTGCTGGACTTCATTGTATAACTACTTTCTAGCTAGCCTGTGCCCTGTATCTAACTCTGTTAGTTTGCTTGGTCTACGGACCTCTATGTTCTATATATTTTGTTTGTTCGTCTGTCTGCTACTATTTCTGTTAGGAGGTGTCCCATTTTCCTCCCAGTCCTTAGTACTTGTAGGGATTCCTTCCCCACATCTATAGGTCTCCGTACAGACTAGCTTAGGACTTTAGCAGGTCTGATCGCAGGATCAGGTCCCCTGTTACATCGTAGGGATTAAGCTGAGTTCTATCGTAGGGACAGATCTCCTCTCTTTCCTTAGCTCTGGTAGCAGAACATAACACCGGCTTCCCGGTGCCATTTCTGCTCCATAACATTTTTGATCTTAGTACTCCTTACTCTTGCTCTGTCCTTGCGTAACCACTTTGGACGCTATGTTGTATGCCTCTGCCATCCATTCCTTCCATTTCCGAACGTACTCCAGATATGTTCTGTAAGTCTCTGACACCGGAGTATCGAACATGATGTCGATTGGCAGTCTTGGCGATTGTCCATACAATAGGAAGAAGGGTGAGTAACCCGTTGCATCGCTCTTTGTACAGTTATAGGCATGTACCACTTTTGACAGAGAACTCTTCCAGTCTTTCTTCTCGTCAGCTGTTAAAGTGCGCAACATCAACAATAATGTCCGGTTAAAACATTCCACTTGTCCATTACCATCTGGGTGATAGGACGTTGTGTGGGATCTCTGAATTCTACAGTACTTTCCTAGCTTGGCAAAGAGATGGTTCTCAAATTCTCGTCCTTGGTCATGGTGTAAACTCGTAGGGAACCCAAACCTCAAAGCAAAATCATTGAAGATCTTCCCTGTCACTGTTCGACCAGCTTTATTGGCGGTGGCATATGATTGGGCAAATTGAGTAAAATGGTCCATCACCACCAATATGTATTCGTAACCACCCTTTCACGTCTGAAGATGTAGAAAGTCTATTGAGACCATCTCACACGGATAGGTAGTTTGAATGTTGCCAATAGGTACCAGGGTTGATGTGTTGGGATGTTTATCTTTCAGACACCCACACTCCCTGGTCACGTACCTCTCAATATCTCTCTGCATGTACGGCCAGAAGAAACGTTCACGGATCAAGTTGGTTGTCCTTTCCACTCCCAGGTGTCCCATGTTTTCATGGAGTTCTTTGAAGACCAACCTACGGAATACTCTGGGTAGTACCAACTGCCGGTTTTGCCCTCCTTTACGATACAGGATACCGTCTCCACTGAGGTAGAGCTTCGTCCATTCTTTAACTAAAACAGATACTCCCGTCTACTTGGAAACCAATTTTGATCCACATAAAGTAGTATTCTACCAATTATCTGATATTCCTGTTGTGCTCTACAGATTTTTCATTTTGGTAGTTGTTGAATGGACAGGGGGTGATCTTGTTCTCTCGCTTTTATGGTGTTTTCCACCGTCAACAGACACCACAGTGGTGTGTCTTCCTCTTGATAAGCTTGCACTGCTTGGGTAGTGCTCTCAATTGCTTCCAGATTGACTTCCTCCGAGCATTCTTGCATGAACTCCTCAGGCTCTGGTGGCATTCTCGACAATCCGTCAGCATCCGCATTGTATTTTCCTGGCCTGTACTTAATGCTGAAATTTAAGTCAGATAGTTTAGCGACCCATCTCTGACCCGTTGCATTCAGTTTGGCTGTAGTAATAGTAAGGACATAGGTCAAAGAGTTGTTGTCAGTGTATACCTCAAACTCTTTGCTGTAGTAGAGATAATCTCTAAATCGTTCACAGATAGCCCATTTCAATGCCTGGAACTCCAATTTTCCGGAATGTAGATGGTTATTCTTCTCGGCGTCTGTCAACGTTCTAGAACCGTAACTGATGACTCTCAATTTTCCATCTTGATGCTGATACAGGGAAGCTCCCAGTCCAACTTGAGAAGCGTCACAATGAAGAACAAATGGTAAGTTGAAATCAGGATATCCCAAGATGGGTGGTTTTATCAGGTAGTCTACTAGTTCTTCCAATACCTCCAGGTGGTCTACTGTCCACAGAATGGGTTGTTGGGATGAAACGTCATTGTTTCTTTTAAGCCCTGTCCTACTCGCGTTCTTCTTTTTCTCCATGGGTGTTGTTTACACTGTCGTATCCCCCAAGGAGAGGTATAGCGAGGTGGCAATCCTGGAGAAGTTCTGAAATAAGTATGATAGTAGGCGAGGAATCGTAAGATCTGCCTCAACTCCCCGTCAGTAGAGGACCGCTTGTCCAGCAAACCCGCGTCGCTGATTGGTCTGGCCGCGGCCAATCAGCGACGCGGGATTTCAGAAAAAGATGGCGGCCGTTAGCGGCTCATCTGCCGCACGGAGGTCAGCGGCGATGCAGCAGGGAGATGACCGGCGCAGCAGAAGGATCCCGACCAGCGGCGCTGCTGACCTCCATGCGGCTACCGTCACGAGATCAGTGGCCCGTGACCAATCAGCGATATTGGCGCCAAATTTAAACACTGCTTTGCTAATTGGTCGCGGTCGCCGGCCGCGACCAATCAGCGATATTGCAGCCAAATTTAAACACCGCTTGGCTGATTGGTCGCGGTCGCCGGCCGCGACCAATCAGCGATTTTGGCGCCAAATTTAAACACGCTCTCCGGTCCTCCCTAACACGGTTCGGTGATTGGTCGCGGCCGCCGCCAAATTTAAACACCGCTTGGCTGATTGGTCGCGGTCGCCGGACGCGACCAATCAGCGATATTGCAGCCAAATTTAAACACCGTTTGGCTGATTGGTCGCGGTCGCCGGCCGCGACCAAAAAGCGATTTTGGCGCCAAATTTAAACACCGCTTTGCTGATTGCGCCCGGTCGGCCGCATACATATTCTAGAATACCCGATAAGTTAGAATCGGGCCACCATCTAGTACAGTATATAATGGACCCCATACATTGCTCCATACAGTATATAATGGGCCCCATATATTGCTACATACAGTATATTCTGGGCCCCATTTATTGCTCCATACAATACAATGGCCCCATATAGTCTGTAATGGGCCCCATGTATTGCTCCATACAGTATAATGGCCCCATATAGTATATAATTGGCCCCCTATATGGCTCCATACAGTATATAATGGGCCCCATATATTGTTCCATACAGTATAATGGCCCCATATAGTATATAATTGGCCCCTTATATGGCCCCATATAGTATATAATGGGCCTCATATATTACTTCATACAGTATAATGGCCCCATATAGTATATAATAGGCCCCTTATATTGCTCCATACAGTATATAATGGGCCCCATATATTGCTCCATACAGTATAATGGCCCCATATAGTATGTAATGGGCGCCATGTATTGCTCCATACAGTATAATGGCCCCAAATAGTCTATAATTGGCCCCATGTATTGCTCCTTACAGTATAATGGCCCCATATAGTATATAATGGGCCCCATATATTGCTCCATACAGTATACACTGGGTCCTCTAAATTGCTCCATACAATGTAAAGGACCCATGTAGTATATAATGGGCCCAATGTATTGCTCCATACAGTATATACTGGGCCCAATAAATTGTTCCATACAGTATATACTGGGCCCCATAGATTGTTCCATACAGTATAATTGCCCAATATAGCATATAATGGGCTCCATGTATTGCTCTAAACAGTATATAATGGGCCCCATAAATTGTTCCATACATTATCATTTCTCTATATAATATATAATGGGCCCCATACATTGCTCCATACAGTTTAATGGCTCCATACACTATACAGTGCCTACAAGTAGTATTCAACCCCCTGCAGATTTAGCTGGTTTGATAAGATGCAAATAAGTTAGAGCCTTCAAACTGCAAACGAGAGTAAGTTTTATGAACAGAAGCATAAATCTTACAAACCAAAAAGTTATGTTGCTCAGTTGAATTTAATAAAATTTTAAACATAAAAGTGTGGGTCAATTATTATACAACCCCTAAGTTTAATATTTTGTGGAATAACCCTTGTTTGCAATTACAGCTAATAATCGTCTTTTATAAGACCTGATCAGGCCGACACAGGTCTGTGGAGTTATCTTGGCCCACTCCTCCATGCAGATCTTCTCCAAGTTATCTAGGTTCTTTGGGTGTCTCATGTGGACTTTATTCTTGAGCTCCTTCCACAAGTTTTCAATTGGGTTAAGGTCAGGAGACTGACTAGGCCACTCCAACACCTTGACTTTTTCCCTCTTGAACCAGGCCTTGGTTTTCTTGGCTGTGTGCTTTGGGTCGTTGTCTTGTTGGAAGATGAAATTACGACCCATCTTAAGATCCTTGATGGAGGAGCGGAGGTACTTGGCCAAAATCTCCAGGTAGGCCGTGCTTTCCATCTTCCCATGGATGCGGACCAGATGGCCAGGGCCCTTGGCTGAGAAACAGCCCCACAGCATGATGCTGCCACCACCATGCTTGACTGTAGGGATGGTATTCTTGGGGTCGTATGCAGTGCCATCCAGTCTCCAAACGTCACGTGTGTGGTTGGCACCAAATATCTCGATCTTGGTCTCAGACCATAGAACCTTGAACCAGTCTGTCTCAGAGTCCTCCAAGTGATCATGAGCAAACTGTAGACGAGCCTTGACATGACGCTTTGAAAGTAAAGGTACCTTACGGGCTCGTCTGGAATGGAGACCATTGCGGTGGAGTACGTTACTTATGGTATTGACTGAAACCAATGTCCCCACTGCCATGAGATCTTCCCGGAGCTCCTTCCTTGTTGTCCTTGGGTTAGCCTTGACTCTTCGGACAAGCCTGGCCTCGGCACGGGAGCACACTTTCAAAGGCTGTCTAGGCCGTGGAAGGCTAACAGTAGTTCCATAAGCCTTCCACTTACGGATGATGCTCCCAACAGTGGAGACAGGTAGGCCCAACTCCTTGGAAAGGGTTTTGTACCCCTTGCCAGCCTTGTGACCCTCCACGATCTTGTCTCTGATGGCCTTGGAATGCTCCTTTGTCTTTCCCATGTTGACCATGTCTGTGTGCTGTTCTCAAGTTTGGGGAGGGTCTTAAATAGTCAGAAAAGGCTGGCAAAAGAGATCTTTAATCCACACACGTGAAGCTCATTATTCTTGGTGCCTGAACTACTTCTTAATACTTTAGGGGGACCAAACAGAATTCTTGTGGTTTGAGGGGTTGAATAATAAATGACACTCTGAATAAACTTTTTTCGTTTTAAAAAAAATAAAAAAAATAAAAAAAAACAAAATTTGCTGCATTGCATTTCCCACTTCCAGGCTGATCTACAGTACAAATGTCACAATGCCAAGTTAATTCCGCATGTGTCAACCAGCTAAATCTGCAGGGGGTTGAATACTACTTGTAGGCACTGTATACTGGGCCCCATATATTGTTCCATACACTATAATGGCCCCGTATATTCATAGGCAGATTATAATGAGGGCAATCTGGACCTCCGCCCGGGGCCCCGTCCATGGCTAGATTGCCCTCATTATAATATGTGCGGCGCCACGGCACATACCGGCAGTCAGAGGCGGGGGGCCCCCGGACTGCTCCCCCAGCAGCTATGCATGGCCGCTACTTCTTCTTCGGCCGTGTCTGCTAGTGTGATGTCACGCAGTGCGCGCTGCACTGCTGCACCGGAGAGGAGCCGAGCCGGGGTATGGTGAGTATGTGTGAGCGTGTGTCTGTGTGTGCAGGCAGATATCATTGTGTGATGTCTGTTTATATGTTTTTTTTGTGTTGCAAATGTGTTTATGCATGTATGTATATGTCTGTATGTGTTTCTGTGTGTGCGTGACTGCGTGCGGCCTCCCGCTGTGTATAGATGGTTATGTGTGGCCTCCCGCTGTGTATAGATGGTTATGTGCGGCCTCCCGCTCTGTATAGATGGCTATGTCCCCCTAAAGTATTAAGAAGTAGTTCAGGCACCAAGAATAATGAGCTTCACGTGTGTGGATTAAAGATCTCTTTTGCCAGCCTTTTCTGACTATTTAAGACCCTCCCCAAACTTGAGAACAGCACACAGACATGGTCAACATGGGAAAGACAAAGGAGCATTCCAAGGCCATCAGAGACAAGATCGTGGAGGGTCACAAGGCTGGCAAGGGGTACAAAACCCTTTCCAAGGAGTTGGGCCTACCTGTCTCCACTGTTGGGAGCATCATCCGTAAGTGGAAGGCTTATGGAACTACTGTTAGCCTTCCACGGCCTAGACAGCCTTTGAAAGTGTGCTCCCGTGCCGAGGCCAGGCTTGTCCGAAGAGTCAAGGCTAACCCAAGGACAACAAGGAAGGAGCTCCGGGAAGATCTCATGGCAGTGGGGACATTGGTTTCAGTCAATACCATAAGTAACGTACTCCACCGCAATGGTCTCCGTTCCAGACGAGCCCGTAAGGTACCTTTACTTTCAAAGCGTCATGTCAAGGCTCGTCTACAGTTTGCTCATGATCACTTGGAGGACTCTGAGACAGACTGGTTCAAGGTTCTATGGTCTGATGAGACCAAGATCGAGATCTTTGGTGCCAACCACACACGTGACGCTTGGAGACTGGATGGCACTGCATACGACCCCAAGAATACCATCCCTACAGTCAAGCATGGTGGTGGCAGCATCATGCTGTGGGGCTGTTTCTCAGCCAAGGGCCCTGGCCATCTGGTCCGCATCCATGGGAAGATGGAAAGCACGGCCTACCTGGAGATTTTGGCCAAGTACCTCTGCTCCTGCATCAAGGATCTTAAGATGGGTCGTAATTTCATCTTCCAACAAGACAACGACCCAAAGCACACAGCCAAGAAAACCAAGGCCTGGTTCAAGAGGGAAAAAGTCAAGGTGTTGGAGTGGCCTAGTCAGTCTCCTGACCTTAACCCAATTGAAAACTTGTGGAAGGAGCTCAAGAATAAAGTCCACATGAGACACCCAAAGAACCTAGATAACTTGGAGAAGATCTGCATGGAGGAGTGGGCCAAGATAACTCCACAGACCTGTGTCGGCCTGATCAGGTCTTATAAAAGACGATTATTAGCTGTAATTGCAAACAAGGGTTATTCCACAAAATATTAAACTTAGGGGTTGTATAATAATTGACCCACACTTTTATGTTTAAAATTTTATTAAATTCAACTGAGCAACATAACTTTTTGGTTTGTAAGATTTATGCTTCTGTTCATAAAACTTACTCTCGTTTGCAGTTTGAAGGCTCTAACTTATTTGCATCTTATCAAACCAGCTAAATCTGCAGGGGGTTGAATACTACTTGTAGGCACTGTATATAATGGGCTCCATATATTGCTCCATACAGCATAATGGCCCCATATAGTGCTCCATATAGTATAATGACCACATATAGTATATCATAGGCCCCATATAGTGCTCCATGCAGTATAATGGCCCCATATAGTGCTCCATATAGTATAATGACTACATATAGTATATAATAATCCCCATATAGTGCTCCATACAGTATAATGGGCCCCATAAATTGCTCCATAAAGTATATACTGGGCCCGATGAATTATTCCATACAGTATAATTGCCCCATACAGTATATAATGGGCCCCATATATTGCTCCATACAGTATATACTGGGCCCCATAAATTGTTCCATACAGTATAATTGCCCCGTATAGTATATAATGGGCCCCATATATTGCTCCATACAGTATAATGGCTCCATAAAATATATACTGGGCCCCATATATTGCTCCATACAGTATAATGGCCCCATATAATATATAATGGGCCCCATATATTGCTCCATACAGTATATACCAGTACCCATATATTGATCCACAGTATAATGGCCCCATATAGAATATAATGGCCCACATATATTGCTCCATACAGTATAATGGCCCCATATAGTATATAATAGGCCCCATATATTGCTCCAAACAGTATATACTGGGCCCCATATATTGCTCCATACAGTATATATCGGGCCCCATATATTGCTCCATATAGTATATACCGAGCCCCATATATTGCTCCACAGTATAATGGCCCCTTATAATTTATAAAGGGCCACATTTTTTATTCCATACTGTATATACTGGGCCCCATATATTGCTCCATACAGGATATACTGGGCCCCAAATATTGCTCCATACAGTATATACTGGGCCCCAAATATTGCTCCATACAGTACATACTGGGACCCATATATTGCTGCACAGTATAATGGCCCCATATAGTATATAATGGGCCCCATATATTGGTCCATATAGTATATACTGGGCCCCAAATATTGCTCCATACAGTATATACTGGGCCCCATATATTTCTCCATACAGTATATAATGGGCCCCATATATTGCTACATGCAGTATAATGTCCACATATAGTATATAATGGGCCCCATATATAGCTCCATACAGTATATACTGGGCCCCATATATTGTAGCACAGTATAATGGCCCCATATAGTATATAATGCTCTCCATAAATCGCTAAATACAGTATAGTGGCCCCATATAATATATAATGGGCCCCATATATTGCTCCAAACATCATAATGGCCCCATATAGTGCTCCATACAGTATAATGGCCACATATAGTAAATAATGGGCCCCATATATTGCTTCATACAGTATATAATGGGCCCCACATATTGCTCCATACAGCATAATGGCCCCATATAGTGCTCCATACAGTAAAATGACCATATATAGTATATAACAGGCCCCATATAGTGCTCCATACAGTATAATTGGCCCCATATATTGCTCCCTACAGTATATACTGGGCCCAATATATTGCTCCATACAGTATATACTGGGTCCCACATATTGATCCACAGTATAATGGCCCCATATAGTATATAACATGCCCCATATATTGATCCATACAGTATGATGGCTCTATACATTATATAATGGGCCCCATATATTTCTCCATACATTATAAACTGGGCCCCATATATTGATCCACAGTATAATGGCCACATATAGTATATAATGGGCCCCATATATTGCTTCATACAGTATAATGGCCAAATATAGTATTTAACGGCCCACATATATTGCTCCATACAGTACAATGGCCACATATAGTATATGATAGACCCCATATATGGCTCCATACAGTATATAATGGGCCCCATATATTGCTCCATACAGTAAACTGGCCACATATAGTATATAATAGGCCCTATATATTGCTCCATACAGTATAATGGCCCCATATAGTATATAATGGGCCCCATATATTGCTCCATACAGTATATACTGAGCCCCAGATATTGCTCCACAGTATAATGGCCCCTTATGATATATAAAGGGACAATTGTTTTGCTTCATACTGTATATACTGGGCCCCATATATTGCTCTATACAGAATATACTGAGCCCCATATATTGCTGAACAGTATGGACACCCGGCCACCCCCTGGCGGCTGAGGACCGAGTGTGGACACCCGGCCGCCGGGCGGCTGGGGACTGAGTATGGATTCCAGGCCGCCAACACAGCCATGACGTGGTGGCCAGATTCCGCCTTCAGAAGCCAAAAAGGCCCAATTTCAAGTGGTAGCAAGCAGTATGGTATTGCAGCCTGGGGGTGGGTGGGTGGTTGGCTGCATATTTGCGCTTGCATTGCAAGGAATGGGGGAGGTACAAATTGAACACTGCCCTGGTCGCGGGGATAGTTGCAAGTCTGCATCTTCTGATGCGGCAAGGATGACTTCTGATGGGCACACTTTTAGGCAGTGACCTGGGTGTCAGAGATGCTTCCAGGGGTCTTCCCCGTGCTGTTCCCATGTCTTTTCAGCACTGTATGCATGTGTCACACAGCACATGGCCAGATAAGGTTGTAAAATGTTAAAATGACATTTCCCGGTGAATGCATTTGTCACGGTTGAAAGCAATACAAAAGTGCAAAAACGCATAAAAAATGCTACTTGTGAACATAGCCCAAGGTGTGGAGGAGTATTTTTTTGGGGCGGGGGGGGGGGGGAGTATTTATTTTACCTTATACACAAGTCTTCTTTACCCTGGAAAGGAAGTTCCTTAACATATTTCACAGGAAAGCACTTTCAGTTTCGTTTTTGAACGCTTTATTGTGAGCCCGTAAAAGTGGCTTAATACCTCTGACCACGTTGTTGACAGCAGTGACCTGGGGGTCATAAATGCTTCCTGGGGCGATCCCCATGCTGTCCCCATGTCATTTGAGCACTGTCACTATCGTTTTGGCCACTTGTTAGGCTTTTAAAAGACTGCCGGAGGTGCCGCGCCAAAAATGCTCGGGTCTCCCATAGACTAACATTGGGCTCGTTGCTCGGGTCGAGCAGCCGAGTATCACGGTGAGCTCGGCCCGAGCTTCGAGCACCCGAGCATTTTACTGATCGCTCAACACTAGTCTCTGCATCTTTCAAGAAAACCATGATTGTTCTGCAGGACAAGGCTCCAGCTCAGCATCAAAGTCTCCACTGCTCGGCTGCCAGGAAAGGCCTTAAAGAGGAAAAAATATGGACACGGACCTAAGCCCTGATGAGAAATTGTGGGCCTTTCTTAAATTGGGGATTTACGGTGAAGGAAAATAAACACTTTTCTGAATGGTGTCTGGGGCTGTGGTTGGTGTTGCCCAAAAAGTTCTTTGTCAACATATGAAGAAACTGACAGACTCCATGGATGGAGCTTATGGATGTTATTGAAAAAATGGATGACCATAGGCGGATTATAATGAGGGCAATCCGGGCGACCGCCCGGGGCACCGAGCCTCCAGAGGGCCCGTGGCTCCGGGCGGGGTGTCTATGTCCGGATTGCCCTCATTATATGTGCGGGCCGCCGCCGCGGCACATACCGGCATCAGTGGCGGGAGGGGGGGCCCGGACCGCTCCCCCAGCAGCGGTGCACGGCCGCTATTTATTCATCGGCCGGGCCAGCACTGCAGCAGTTAACTTCCCTGTGATGGCCCGGCCGCGTCACTGCTAGGAGACACGGCCCTGTGCGCGGCCGTGTCTCCTAGCTGTGACGTCATGCAGTGCGCCCCGGCCTGCACTGCTACTTACCACCGGAGAGCCTGAGGACTGGAGCCGAGCCGGGAGATGGTGAGTCTGTGTGTGTGTGTGTGTGTATATATGTATGTATGTATGTGTGTGTGTATGTATATATATATATATGTGTGTGTGTGTATATGTATGTATGTGTGTGTGTGTATGTATATATATGTGTGTGTGTGTGTGTATGTATATATATATGTGTGTGTGTATGTATGTATGTATGTGTATATGTATGTGCATGTGTGTGTATGTATGTATGTGTATATGTGTGTGTGTGTGTATATATGTATGTATGTGTGTATATGTACAGTACAGACCAAAAGTTTGGACACACCTTCTCATTTAAAGATTTTTCTGTATTCTCATGACTATGAAAATTGTACATTCACACTGAAGGCATCAAAACTATGAATTAACACATGTGGAATTATATACTTAACAAAAAAAGTGTGAAACAACTGAAAATATGTCTTATATTCTAGGTTCTTCAAAATAGCCACCTTTTGCTTTGATGACTGCTTTGCACACTCTTGGCATTCTCTTGATGAGCTTCAAGAGGTAGTCACCGGAAATGGTTTTCACTTCACAGGTGTGCCCTGTCAGGTTTAATAAGTGGGATTTCTTGCCTTATAAATGGAGTTGGGACCATCAGTTGTGTTGTGCAGAAGGCATGTGGATACACAGCTGATAGTCCTACTGAATAGACTGTTAGAATTTGTATTATGGCAAGAAAAAAGCAGCTAAGTAAAGATAAACGAGTGGCCATCATTACTTTAAGAAATGAAGGTCAGTCAGTCCGAAAAATTAGACAAACTTTGAAAGTGTCCCCAAGTGCAGTTGCAAAAACCATCAAGCGCTACAAAGAAACTGGCTCACATGAGGACTGCCCCAGGAAAGGAAGACCAAGAGTCACCTCTGTTTCTGAGGATAAGTTTATCTGAGTCACCAGCCTCAGAAATCGCAGATTAACAGCAGCTCAGATTAGACACCAGGTGAATGCCACACAGAGTTCTAGCAGCAGACACATCTCTTCAACAACTGTTAAGAGGAGACTTTGTGCAGCAGGCCTTCATGGTAAAATAGCTGCTAGGAAACCACTGCTGAGGACAGGCAGCAAGCAGAAGAGACTTGTTTGGGATAAAGAACACAAGGAATGGACATTAGACTGGTGGAAATCTGTGCTTTGGTCTGATGAGTCCAAATTTGATATCTTTGGTTCCAACCACCGTGTCTTTGTGCTACGCGGAAAAGGTGAACGGATGGACTCTACATGCCTGGTTCCCACAGTGAAGCATGGAGGAAGAGCTGTGATGGTGTGGGGGTGCTTTGCTGGTGACACTGTTGGGGATTTATTCAAAATTGAAGACATACTGAACCAGCATGGCTGCCACAGCATCTTGCAGAGGCATGCTATTCCATCCGGTTTGCGTTTAGATGGACCATCATTTATTTTTCAACAGGACAATGACCCCAAACACACCTCCAGGCTGTGTAAGGGCTATTTGACCAAGAAGGAGAGTGATGGAGTGCTACGCCAGATGACCTGGCCTCCACAGTCACCAGACCTGAACCCAATCGAGATGGTTTGGGGTGAGCTGGACCGCAGAGTGAAGGCAAAAGGGCCAACAACTGCTAAGCATCTCTGGGAACTCCTTCAAGATTGTTGGAAGACCATTTCCGGTGACTACCTCTTGAAGCTCATCAAGAGAATGCCAAGAGTGTGCAAAGCAGTCATCGAAGCAAAAGGTGGCTACTTTGAAGAACCTAGAATATAAGACATATTTTCAGTTGCTTCACACTTTTTTTTTGTTAAGTATATAATTCCATATGTGTTAATTCATAGTTTTGATGCCTTCAGTGTGAATGTAAATTTTCATAGTCATGAAAATACAGAAAAATCTTTAAATGAGAAGGTGTGTCCAAACTTTTGGTCTGTACTGTATGTGTGTGTGTATGTATGTGTGTGTGTGTATATGTATGTATGTGTGTGTATGTATGTGTGTGTGTATGTGTATATATGTGTGTGTGTGTATGTGCAGGCAGATATCATTGTGTGATGTTTGTTTATATGTATTTTTGTGTTTCAAATGTGTTTATGCGTGTATGTATATCTGTATATGTTTGTGTGTGTGTGCGACTGCGTGCGGCCTCCTGCTGAGTATAGATGGCGCCGTGCGGCCTCCTGTTGTTTCTGGGGGGGGGTGCCGTGCGGCCTCCCGCTGTGTATAGATGACGCCGTGCAGCCCCCTGCTGTGTATAGATGGCGCCGTGCGCCCCCCTGCTGTGTATAGATGGCGCCGTGCGGCCCCCTGCTGTGTATAGATGGCGCCGTGCGGCCCCCTGCTGTGTATAGATGGCGCCGTGCAACCTCCTGCTGTGTATAGATAGCGCCGTGCGGCCTCCTGCTGTGTATAGATGGCGCCGTGCGCCTCCTGCTGTGTATAGATGACGCCGTGCGGCCTCCTGCTGTGTATAGATGGCGCCGTGCGCCTCCTGCTGTGTATAGATGGCGCCGTGCGGCCCCCTGCTGTGTATAGATGGCGCCGTGCGCCTCCTGCTGTGTATAGATGGCGCCGTGCGGCCTCCTGCTGTGTATAGATGGCTACGTGCGGCCTCCTGCTGTGTATAGATGGCTACGTGCGGCCTCCTGCTGAGTATAGATGGCGCCGTGCGGTCTCCTGCTGTCTCTGGGGGGGGCGCCGTGCGGCCTCCCGCTGTGTATAGATGGCACCGTGCGGCCTCCCGCTGTGTATAGATGGCTACGTGTTCTCAATATTGAGTCACACAATTAATGTAAGGCTATGTGCCCACGATACAGAAATGCTCCGGATTTTTTTTTTAGCGTTTCTGCATCTCCCTGGCAGAAAAAACGCATGCGGATTTTAGATGTGGATTGTACATGCGGATTGTACATTCGTTTTTTCTGCCAGGGACATGCAGATGTGAAGCGTTCTTCACAAGCATTTCTGCATGCGGGTTGACAAGCGATTTTAGCATAACTTGGAAAGTGCTTGACAACTTGGTCACACTATATAAATCCATGCAACCGGCAACCAGCATGGATTTATATAGTGTGGCCGTAAAAGAATGGTAAAAAATAAAAAATATATACTTACCTTCTGATGGCCTGCCGACGTCAGCGGTCGCATGACCCGTCACATGACCAAATGACTTCACGGCAGGTCCTTTTCAGACCATCGCGAGCTGCCGGGGAGCCAGGACGCATCGGATAAAGACACCGGGGGCCATCAGAAGGTAAGTATAATATTTATTTTTTATTTTATTCTTTTTTTTACAGGTTCTATGGTACCCGGGTCCGGAGGAGAGTCTCCTGTCCTCCACACCCGGGTACCATCCGCACATTGAAACGCTTGGATTCCGCATCTACAGATGCAGGGATGCAGATTCCATGCGTTCTAATGCAAGTCAATGGCGGCGAAAACGCCGCGCTTCCGCAAAATAATTGGTAATGCTGCGGATTTTTCATTGGGGAACATGGCAGGCCTTTTACCAAGCGTTTTTTAAGCATTTCCGCAGCGCAATTGCCGCTGCGGAAACGCTTAAGAAACGCATAGTGGGCACACAGCCTAAAAAAAAATATTATAATTAATATTGTGGCAAATTAATTTCACGTGAACTATCACAGGGGATCATGTGACATGTCACGTGATAAATCAGGTGTGTGTTGAGGGGGGGGTGTCTGGGGGGGGGGGGGGCCGCGCCTTCTATACTGCCTGGGGCCCTTGCTACTCTTAATCCACCCCTGTGGATGACTATACTATTATATTGGTCACTGATATTTTTTTTAAATGTCAGAAATGTATTTTTAGACATTATGAGCTGTTCGGTTGTTTTTATCACTTTAACAGATGAAAATAAATAATTGAGATGGGAAAATTTATGTTTTTCATTTAGTTGCCCAATAATTCTGCACACACAGATATTCTCCTAAGAAAGACAAAACCTCACTTATACTTTTTTCAAAATTATTCAGGGTTCAGGTCTATTAACCTTTGGGATTGACAGACAGCACTGGAGAAGATCAATAATAAAATGAATCATCAAAAATACAAATTGTGCACAAAGTATATATATATACACATCAGCAAAACATTGGTTCAATATCCTCCTAATTTGATATCTATCTATTTCATATCTATATTTATCTATGTATCCATCTATCTATCTCATCTATCTACTTATCTGTCACTGTGACATCACGATACATTCTATGTCACAGTGATGTGATGACATCATCACATTCTATATCCCAGTGTTACAGCCCAGGGGAAATCACTGCCTCACAGACTTACAGGGGTGAGGGAGTACCTTTTGTTTTTCGTGACAAACGAAGCAAAAATTTATTCTAAAATGGATAAAGAGAGAAGACGAGCCCAAAGAGATCGGGTTCTGAGAGAGAGGAGAGGAATAAATGAAGAGCAGGTATTGTTGTTCGCTTTAGGGCGAAAAGACATTAATCTACCGGACATGGACACTGACACCTCAGAAATGGCGTCCAAACGACAAAATCTAGAGAAAATGAGAAAGTCCAAAAGACATGAGAGCCTTACACAGAGAAGGAACATGGAGAACCTCATGGAGTCTGACTCTGCTGCCTCCGCTGAGCTTCAGGGGGCCATTCTTATCTCCTTGAAAAAAATCGGAGATCTGGTCCCTGAAATAAGGAAAAGGAATAAAGAAGCCATCCTCAATAAGCGGAGAAACATCAGCGCAGAGTTAGAGCTGGAGGAAGTTCTCCAAGAAACTCCAAGACAGGTCTCATCCAGATCTGAAGGACAAGACACCCTGAACCTGCAAAGAGCGGCAGCCCAGAAAAGAATGAGGAACAGCAGAGACTGGGTTGTCCAATGCAGGAGGCATCTGACCTATGCCAAACCCATCATTAATGGGAATGGTGCCCTATGGAGATCCCACTCATCAACCAAAACCATCTCCATCCCGGATTTTCTGTTCCATCTGAGTGTTTCTTCACCAGAGAGATCAATGGATATAGATGAACCAGGTAAGAAATAATCTTACTCAGTATAATAAGACTGTGGGTGAGGGGGATTATCCTCCTAATATTAAGTACAGGCCTCAATTATCAATGCTGACTAATGGAAGAACTGTCCTTGTCGCCCGTAGCAACCAGTCACCTTTCAGTGTTCTATAGAATGTTAAGAAATGGAATCTGTGCTGTGAATCGTTGCTATGGGCAACAGGGACATTTTTGCTATTAGACAGTTTTGATAAACGAGAGACCAAATATTAGACATTTCCTGCTCATTTACATAGTTCTGTTTAAAATTATAATATATGCGCTGGAGCTATATCTATTAACCCCTTCTTGACCGGGCAATCTTTCATTTTTCTCCTCCCATCTTCCAAAAGCTATAACTTTTTTCCCTTTGTCTTCCAGTATAGCCACACGTGGGCTTATTTTTTTTTAGTGGGCCGAGTTGTGGTTGTGAACGACACAATTTATTTTGTCATTCAATGTTTTAGAAAACAGGGAAAAAAATCAAAGTGTGGTAAAATTGTGGGGAAAAAAAGGGGGATTCCGACATTGTTTTTTTTATTGTGTCCATTGTGTGGTCAGAATGACCCCATCAAGTGATTCTCCATGTCAGAGACCATTGTGCTAATGCTGAACATGCAGAGGTTTTCTTTTTACTTAAGTGGTGAAAATTAGAAATTTATTAGAAAAAACATTGATTTGAGTCTCCATATTCTGAGACATTGTAACTTTGTGATTTTGATACCTGGATGGCGCAGTGTAAGGGCTTCTTTATTGTGGAGGAAGCTGTAGCTTTTATTAGATCTTTCTTGGGTAGAAAGGACATGGTGATATCTTTCTATTGCAATTTCTAGATAAATATGGCGCCTCTAAAAAACCCAATTTTGATGTTTCAATTTTTTTCTCATTTTAATATTTACTGTTTGGGATAATTATTTTTATATTTTTGTATATCCCTCTTATACTAACATAGTAATCCCAGTTATGCTTATTTTTCATTTTTTTAATTATTATTATTAATTAAGAAAGTTGGGTGATTATATTATGTTTTTCAAATTATTATTTTATTTTTTTATTATTTTTTATTTAATTTTTTAGTCTCTTTAAAAGACATGAACCTGTGATTTTCTGATCGCTTGCACTATATACTGTGATGGAACTGTATCGCTGTATATGGCTTTATTAACGTTGTCATAAGAAATTAAACCAGGCTGGTCTGAACAGGAGGACGAAAGCGAAGCACAAGGTTTTTCAGCAGGCCCAGATAGTCATTATAACCAATTAACCCCTTGCAATTGTGTCCTGGTAGGGGCTAATGGGTGCTGATGCGCATAAATCGGCAATCATTTCATTTAAATACCGCTGTCAGCATTGAAATGGTTAAACTGCAGTAATCAGCGTGTGCTCCAGTTGCTGCTGTTATAGGCTGTTGGCAGCTATGCAATACGGTCGGTATCAGCCTGGTAAAATGCAGGCTCAGCACCTGAATCCGCTCCATACATTTACCGCACAACATGACAAACATTTCCATTATGTGTTCTCAAAGAGATTAACAAATCTTGTATCATCTCAGCAGGTGGAAGTGTGACACCCCAGGGGTCTGGTTGCCACAGTGATAGAGATATTATGTCTGAGAGCAGGTGGGAGGTCCTTTGGTCAGGGATCCTGTGCATGCCACACCTCCTGCCCAGTCTTGGGAGGGGAAGAACTTCCCCTGTATAAACCCGGGGCTGAGGCAGGGTGAGTCAGACAAGGAGAGTGGAGAAGAGAAGCAGCATAGGAAACAGCAGAGTTACAAGGAGTCAGGGGCTGGCAGCTACAGAGCTCGCCCTGACTAAGAAGATTCTTTACCGGACCCGGAGTCCGAGGCTGTGGGGACTAACTCCTACCCAGCAGCAGAATCCGTCGGGCAGGGGATTTCAGGTCCTCTGGCCCAGAAGCCCGAAGGCACGGTCACACGCGTGGGACCAGCACCGCCATCGTGGAGCGGAAGCCATTAGAAGGCCCTGAGTCACCGGCCATACGGGTGAGCACCACACGGTACACTCAGGGACGTGGGCTACTTACATCAGCTTCTAGCAAGGTAGCCAGAAGAGTACAGTCAGTTTGGGAGGCCTACAATTACGCCTGGCCAGGGGAGATCCCATCTGCTCAAAGACTGACCAGGCCCCGTTTGCTAGCAAGTACTCCGGGAGGGTCTGTCGTTGTTACCAGTAAAGACCCTGAACTACACCGTACCGTCTCTGAGTGGTTCCTGCTACCCCCATCATCCACGTCGGCTGCCCTGAGGCCATACCCCTCCCGTTGGGGGTTATACTATCACGCTGCACAATCCTACCACCGGCCTCAGCGGTCTGCACTGCAGCAGCAGCTTCCTGGCTGCACTCAACGGGTGGCGTAGTCATCAACTATTTACTACTAATAGACTGCCGTCTAGTTTGACTCCCTGGGCACGGACCGGGTCACCGCCACGAGATTACAACCCTCCACGGATCCGGCTCCGGGTAAGCTCCCGCGTGCGCACCGCAGCGCGACACAGGCCCAGGGGCGCGTCAACTTTGGCGTAGTCGGCAGGATTTCGTGCCCGCAACCACCGGGTATTGCGTGCCTGAAAAGCAAAGACTGTTCAAACTTACCAGTGGTGAAGGTTTCCCGCCATCCGGCGCCATCTTCTACCTTCTTCCCGCCATCCGCGAAGTTTTCCCGCCATCCGGCGCCATCTTCGACCTTCTTCCCGCCATCCGTGGAGTTTTCCCGCCATTGGACGCCATCTTGAGGACGCCGCGCGGGAAGAAGAGGGGCGTGGACTCCGAAAGCGCGCGAGAACTGAAGCCCCGCCTCACGTCCGGACGTTGCGTAAGGTCCTGGAAGGAGCCCAGCAGACGCCGACGTCACAGGAGCGCGACGGAAGGTCCTCAACCCTGACGATCCACTGCGGAGCCGCGGCCTACGGAAGAGGATCATCGCAAGGTAGGCCACGGTCCACTAGGGGGGAGGAAGATGTCGGATACGGAGGAGAGCTTCACTGCCTCAACCCCCGCCAGCGCTACCGCTGCTGCAGTTATGCCCTTCACCATGCCCTATATCCCGGGAGCAGCTTGGCTACCCCAGTACTCAGGGGAGTCACATACCCTGCATGACTTTAGAGAAAAGCTGGATAGCCTCTTCCAGGTGTACCCCCTCACAGAAGAGCAAAAAGTGAGCATCCTGGTGGCCCAACTAACCGGGGCAGCCAAAAGGGAAGTAAAATCCTGGCCACCTGGGAGGAAGACTGTCGCAGGGATACTAACCCGGCTGAAGGACACCTTTGATACCCGCACCTCAGCCGAGATTAAGCTTAGATTCTACGGGTGCAAGCAGCGAGCGCATGAGAGTATAAGGGACTATGCACTAAACCTACAAGAGGCCCTGAGGGCCATAAAGCAGACCGACCCTGATGGGGTGGGAAACGAGGACAGGCTGTTGACTGAACAATTTATAGAGGGTTTATATTGCAATGCCCACCGAACCCAGTTGCGGGCAATGGCCTTACAGGATCCCCATCTGGACTTTGCACAGTTCAAGGACAGAGCCATCCGGGTGCTCCGAGAACCGGCACCAGGTGGCGTTGTGACCCACAGACGCCCCACTACCACTTACTACCAGGAGGCGGCGCCCTTGTCAGCAGGGCCTGTGGGAGCTGATGCGCAGGCTTTGGACAATGAGCCGGCTCCAGACCTACACCATCAGGTCCAAGAGCTAGCTAAGAGCGTTGCTGCGCTAACCCGAACTGTGCAGTCTTTACAGGTTTCCACCCCAGGGAAGATCCAGCTGGCATCCGGACCGGAGGACATCCCGTGGCGTCGACCAAGGAGGACCCCACCGGCCAGAGGAAGACCCAGTGACCGATACAGTGAGGATGGACGACCCATCTGCCGCCGCTGCAATCAACCCGGACATATGGCAAGGTACTGTTCTTTAAACGGGCACAACCTGGGGTAGAGGGCCAACCCCCAGGAAAAAGATCACCAGGCCCATCGAACTGGCGCGACAGATATGTGGGAGGACGTCCAGTCTTGCCTGTGGTACTGGATGGCATTCCCATGAGTGCCCTACTGGACACCGGGTCACAGGTCACCACCATCCCGTACGTGCTCTTCAAGCAGTACTGGAATGACTCGGATATTACCCGCTACCCCGACGACGACTTGAGTATCATCGCCAGCAATGGTCAGCCCGTGCCACAGATCGGATTTAAAGAGGTGACCATCAAAATTGGTAGAGTCGAACTGGCCGCACAGGGACTGATCATTGTAGATATCGATAAACATGAGAGTCACCCAAAAATAACTCTAGGAACTAATGTAATTGAAAATTGTCTTGCAGAGGTGATTTTCCTTTTACAGCAGGTTGCCAAGAATGCCAGCTCCGGCGAGCAGCGGGTGCTCCAGAAAGAGATCCGGGCACTGATGCAACGGCAACAAGTGGAACTCTCCGGCGGTGAGATTGGTAGCGTAAGAATGTGTGACCCTTTTCCTATTGCCATGCCCCCAAAAAGTGAAATGATGATTTGGTGCCGGGCAGCTATTGGTCTGAGAGGTAGAGATTACCAGGCAATGGTAGAACCAGTTTACTCAGACAGTAGGCCCACCATTTTGACAGCACGGGGGGTGGTCAATGTACGCCATGGGAGGGTGCCCATTCGCATAATAAATATCGGGGAGAGGGAAGTGTACCTGCCCCGGTATGCCACGCTAGCCAAATTATATACCACTAATCAAAGTTCTATACAATCTGTGGAACCCTTGCCTCCATCTCACCCGGAGGAAGGTAACGGCTCTAAGAAAGACATGGAGGACTGGTGTCAGCAACTACATTTGGGTACTGACTCCACTCCCTCACATCAGAAACAAGGAGTCTATCGGGTGGTTCAAGAGTATGAGAGAGTGTTTAGTAAACACCCGTTAGACTTCGGGCGAGTCAAGGGGGTAGAACATCGCATCCCCACGGGAGATCATCCTCCCATAAAAGAGAGGTATCGACCCGTACCCCCTGCACATTACCAACACGCCAAGGGGATGCTTAGAGATATGAAGGAGGCTGGGGTAATCCGGGATAGTTGTAGCCCCTGGGCAGCCCCATTAGTTTTAGTCAAAAAGAAAGACAACACCATGAGGATGTGTGTAGATTACCGGAAAATCAACCGTATCACACACAAGGATGCGTACCCCTTACCAAGGATAGAGGAGTCATTGGCTGCTTTAAGATCTGCTAACTTCTTCTCTACCTTGGATCTCACTAGCGGGTACTGGCAGGTTCCTGTAGCAGAGGCGGACCGGGAGAAGACCGCATTCACCACCCCGATGGGACTTAGCGAGTTCACCTGCATGCCGTTCGGACTCTGCAACGCACCAGGAACCTTCCAACGCCTAATGGAGTGTTGTCTGGGCCACAGAAACTTCGAGACGGTCCTGTTGTACCTGGACGATGTCATCGTATATTCCAAGACGTATGAGGACCACCTGAAACACCTGGCGGAAGTGTTCGAGGCTCTGGCGAGTTACGGCCTAAAGGTGAAACCCTCCAAGTGTCACCTCCTGAAACCAAAGGTGCAGTACCTGGGACACGTGGTGAGCGCTGATGGAGTGGCTCCCGACCCCGATAAGATCACCGCAATTAAGGGATGGCCAAGCCCCTCCAGCGTAAAAGAAGTGCGGCAGTTCCTCGGGTTGGTAGGCTACTACCGAAGGTTTATTCCCGGTTTCACCAAAAAGGCAGCACCTATGCAGGACCTCCTGATAGGCCAGTCCCGGAAGGCCAAGAACCAGAAGCCGCCCTTCAAATGGGAAGAGCTGGAAGAAGAGTCCTTCCGCCAGCTGAAGATGGCCCTCACGGGGGACGAAATCCTGGCGTACCCGGATTATAGCCAGCCCTTTATCCTCTACACCGACGCCAGTAACATCGGGCTAGGAGCCGTACTGTCCCAGATCCAGCAGGGGAAGGAACGAGTAATCGCCTACGCCAGCCGAAAACTGCGACCCACCGAAAGGAACCCCGAGAATTACAGCTCATTTAAGTTAGAGTTCCTGGCCGTAGTATGGGCAATCACTGAGCGCTTTAAGCATTACCTCGCTTCTTCCCGGTTCACCGTGTACACGGATAACAACCCGCTGACACACCTGGACACGGCAAGACTCGGTGCCCTGGAGCAGAGGTGGATGGCCCGTCTGTCCAACTACGAGTTCACAATTAAATACCGGGCAGGACGCTCCAATACCAACGCGGACGCCCTGTCCAGGATGCCCAACCTGCCGGACGGAGGAGAAGATCCGGAGGGACTGGAAGAAGTTGAACTCCCTGCGTTCCACCGTCATGGGACTATCCAGTATTCCCACCGGGTAAAGAGTAAGCAGGCTGCTACGTTGAACCCCTTACCCCACTACAACTGGGCGGAAACGCAAGACAGCGACCCTGCCGTCCGACTGGTGAAGGAGATGCTGACTCGGCCGGAGGCTCGCCTTGAACCAGACGCTCCGGAGGAAGCCAAACAACTATGTGCAGAGAAGAGTCGACTGTTCCTTTACAAAGGGAAGTTGTGCCGCAGAATGGTTAACTCCCGGACGCATGAATTACTCTGGCAAGTAGTGGTGCCACGAAGAGACGCAGCCATGGTGATGGAGGCATACCACGACGGAGCTGGACACTTTGGGTGGAAAAAGCTGGAGTTCCTGCTGCGCGAGCGGTTCCACTGGGTAGGCATGAGGGGAACCATCGAGAAGTGGTGCAGAGATTGTGGCCCGTGCAACCTGAGAAGGAAGGACCGAGCCAGCCAGAAGACTCCCCTGCAGTCCATCGTCACCCGGCAACCATTGGAACTGGTAGCCTTGGATCATGTAAAACTGACCCCAAGCAGAAGTGGCTACGTCTACGCGTTAACCATCGTGGATCATTACTCCCGGTTCTTGGTTGTCATCCCCGTCAAGGACTTAACGGCTCAAACAGCAGCTAGAGCCTTCCAGCAGCACTTCTGCCGTCCACACGGGTACCCGGACCAAGTGCTGACGGACCAGGGACCTGCCTTTGAAGCGGAGGTCTTTCAGGAATTCTGCAATCTGTATGGCTGCCGGAAGATAAGGACGACACCCTACCATCCGCAGACTAATGGACTTTGTGAAAAAATGAACCAGGTGGTAATGGATCTTCTAAAAACGTTGCCCCTGGAAGAACGCAGTCTGTGGCCTGAAAAGTTGCCCGATTTGGTGGACCTATACAACCACATCCCGGTAGGTTCCACCAACTGTACCCCGGCTTACCTAATGAGGGCAAGACCTGGTAAGTTACCTGTTGACCTGGAAATGGGAGTCCTGACCCCCGAGGACACTTCACCAGAAACAGACTGGGACACAGAGAGGCAGCAGCAGTACCGGAGAGTACAGGAGAGCGTGGAGCGAAGTCTCTGTCAGGCTAGGGAAAGACAAGAGAAAACTTACAACCAGTATGCTCCCGCTGTTCCCCTGGTACCCGGAGAGCAGGTCTTGAAGAGGAAGAGACGGCTCCACAAGTTGGACGACCAGTGGGAGAAGGACCCGTACACCGTACTGCCCTCAAGCCACGAGAACCCGAAGGTCTGTACCATCAGTAAAGACGGAGGGGAAACCACAGCCATTGTATCCCGGGACCACCTGAAGAAGTGTCCCGAACAACTGAGGAACCCTGAAGAGGAACAAGAAGACCATCGACCCGTGGAAGAAAGGGAAGATATGGTTAGTACCGTGCTCGGGGACTTTCCTCAGTCTTGGACTCAAGTCAATGGTGCAGTTGTGGTACCCGTACTCACCTTCCTCCAACCATCATCCCAAGAACCTACGGAGCAACGGGTAGAGCTGGAAGAACAGCCGGTCCAGGAGGCAGAAGACTCCACACAAGCAGAACAGGAGAATCAACCCTCTGCTTATAGTGAGCCTGCCGTACCCCTAGTGAGACAAAGAGCCGGTAGACAGCTGCCCAGTTTACCCTTGACAGCTCCTACACCCTGTAGTTCAGGGCCAGACAGTCAGCTCCGTAGGTCCACTCGGGCCACTAGAGGCCAGTTACCCGCACGCTGGAGAATTTAAAGTGTATAAATTGTTTTATTTATGTTTTTCTGTGTCTTGTTGCTTGTGTATAATTTTGTGTTTCTAGTTATTTTTAGGAAACCTTGGTGGATTTACCGGGAATCCTTGTATATAGTTGGAGCGTAACCCAGGATGGACTAGAGACTGTTAAGGACTCGGGGTAGGACAGACCCCTACCTGGTTACGTCTCCCTGTGTTGGTGAAATGGACACCTTTGCTTTTCTTCAAAGACTGCATCCGGTTGCGGACACGCCGTAACCATCTTATGTGTTTTTCTTATAGTATTGTTATTGTTATACTTTGTTATGTTTTTCTAAATGTGTTTAGTCCCGGAGTACTAAATTTCACTAGGGGGGAATGTGACACCCCAGGGGTCTGGTTGCCACAGTGATAGAGATATTATGTCTGAGAGCAGGTGGGAGGTCCTTTGGTCAGGGATCCTGTGCATGCCACACCTCCTGCCCAGTCTTGGGAGGGGAAGAACTTCCCCTGTATAAACCCGGGGCTGAGGCAGGGTGAGTCAGACAAGGAGAGTGGAGAAGAGAAGCAGCATAGGAAACAGCAGAGTTACAAGGAGTCAGGGGCTGGCAGCTACAGAGCTCGCCCTGACTAAGAAGATTCTTTACCGGACCCGGAGTCCGAGGCTGTGGGGACTAACTCCTACCCAGCAGCAGAATCCGTCGGGCAGGGGATTTCAGGTCCTCTGGCCCAGAAGCCCGAAGGCACGGTCACACGCGTGGGACCAGCACCGCCATCGTGGAGCGGAAGCCATTAGAAGGCCCCGAGTCACCGGCCATACGGGTGAGCACCACACGGTACACTCAGGGACGTGGGCTACTTACATCAGCTTCTAGCAAGGTAGCCAGAAGAGTACAGTCAGTTTGGGAGGCCTACAACTACGCCTGGCCAGGGGAGATCCCATCTGCTCAAAGACTGACCAGGCCCCGTTTGCTAGCAAGTACTCCGGGAGGGTCTGTCGTTGTTACCAGTAAAGACCCTGAACTACACCGTACCGTCTCTGAGTGGTTCCTGCTACCCCCATCATCCACGTCGGCTGCCCTGAGGCCATACCCCTCCCGTTGGGGGTTATACTATCACGCTGCACAATCCTACCACCGGCCTCAGCGGTCTGCCCTGCAGCAGCAGCTTCCTGGCTGCACTCAACGGGTGGCGTAGTCATCAACTATTTACTACTAATAGACTGCCGTCTAGTTTGACTCCCTGGGCACGGACCGGGTCACCGCCACGAGATTACAACCCTCCACGGATCCGGCTCCGGGTAAGCTCCCGCGTGCGCACCGCAGCGCGACACAGGCCCAGGGGCGCGTCAGAAGCCTTATGATGCCCTCTGACGTAGGGAACATGCCAGCACAAGACCTTGCTGATGCCAGACCCGTTACTTTAACCCAGAGAGAATTGGTTAACATAGAAAATCCTATTAACTTTCGCCACCTTGAAATCCTCAAAGTTGTTGGAGAGGGAAATTTCGGAAAGGTAAGTGTGAATTTCTCCTCCTCCGTGCTCCCCAAAGTATCCTGCACCAGATACACAGGAGGATATACATATTCATTACAGGATGTTAATATGTAATGGTGATTGGGATAAACCAGTGATCCATTATACAGATCCCTATAATAGATGGGATTTTGGTCTGATCGCCTGTGATTTTTCTCCAGGTCCTCTTGGCATCAGATATGTTCAGCGGAGAACTGCTGGCTATTAAAGCCATAGACAGGAATTATTGTGATGAAGACACAATCTCTAAAGAGTTAAAGGTCCTGAGTATGGCCACCGACTGCCGCTTCATAACATCTCTGCGGGGGTTTATGGAGGTACCAACAGAATATATAATAGCCATGGAGTATATTGCCGGAGGAGATCTGTCTGTCCACATGGCAAAATCGATGAAATTTGATATGGAAACATCAAGGTAAATGTCTTAGACTGAATCATAATATTCTACTGCCCATACATTGTGGTCCTAGAGTGTATGTAACCACTGATCCATCCTCTACTTTCTACTCCACAGACTCTTTGCGGCAGAAATGGTTTGCGGACTCCAGTTCCTCCATGAACACGGCGTGATACATTGGTAATCAGTTCATCTTCATAAATCTCTGTTGTCTCCTTACATATCTATTGTAGAAAGTTCTGTTCATGAATTATCCTCACAATCATGTCTGATCATTTTTCCCTGCAGTGACCTGAAGCCTCAGAACATCCTCATCCATGACACCGGACACATAAAGATCGCGGACTTTGGCTTATCAGCCGTGAATGTGGTCGATGAGGTCCTATTGGAGGATACTGTTGGCACGAATGGTTACATCGCACCGGAGGTAAGGAACATCCCTGTGTGATTGATGCCGATAGTAGGACTGAGTATTAATCTGAGGATCCTGCTCATATCTAATCACAGACCGGTCCTCATGGCCTCTGTGTGTAAATCCCCTCCCCGATATAGTAATCTCCTATCTTATGTTCCCACAGATAATGGATGAAGAAAGCTTCAATCATAAGGCAGATTCCTTTTCATTTGGTGTCATCCTGTACATGATGATTGTGGGGAAAAAGCCGTTCTATAGCAGTGGTTTGCTGGATCAATACCACTGGTCTCTGCAGGTGGACGTCCCAGATTTTCCAGACTGGATGCCCAGCGATGCACTTGACATCTTAGAAGGCGTAAGTAGGATCAGAAGAAGAAGGATGATGAGGGACTATAAAGAAAGCTAGAAGATAAGATGCGGACAGTCCATGGACATTGTGTAATAACGTATCAATAATAATATATAATATAATGATTAATGGTCTCTCTCATTTTCCAGCTTCTCTGCAAAACTCCATCTGCCCGGTATGCTATATCATCCTTCATCCGAGAGCGCCCATTCTTCCTCTCCATAAACTGGAGCGACGTGGAGTCCGGCGAAGCCGACCCACCATTCAAATTTGATGAAAATGTAAGTATAGCACATAGGGACATCCATAGTGTTATCTGTGCCCAGTAACACACACACCCATTATACACCTTATCATTATATCCCCCAGTATACATTATATATGTGAGGAGACGATTCTCAGACATGTATATTTATCATCTTAAGATGGAGAAAAGCGGCACTCACCCCAAAGTGGCACTCACCATTACTTCTTTATTAATCTGCTGTAAAACATATCGGCAGGGAGAGAATGCCGCTTTTCTCTCTTTTTGACTGCAATTGCTTCCCAGTCTGGGGTGTATTTAGCTGAGCTCCCGTGTGGTTCATGAACCCTTTTTTAAATGTGCAACCTTCAACATTGTAATCTCCTCCCAGACTTTATGATAGTGCAGAATCGCTTCTCTTTCTTTATTGTGAATATATTTCTCTCCTTACAGGAGGATTAGGCTGATATATATCAGCCCCTTTCCAGTAACATCTAGGAATGAAGCTTTCCATTACTCGGAAGAGACAACTAAACTGGACTTTCTCATTTACCGGACTTTGACAAACCTACCGAGCTTCGACCACATATCAGCCACGTAGATTCGAGCACCAAACATCCAGGGATTTAGTCCGATCGCCATATTTGGGGTCAGGAAGGAATTTTTTTCCCCTGATATGAGGATTATACAACAACTAGTCCTCGGGGTTATTTTTCGCCTTCCTCTGGATCAAAATAGCAAGTAATTAAAGGCTGAAATTGAAGGACTTCTTTCAGCCATACTTGCTATGTTACCATCTGGACGACTCATCTACAATGTGGTGGTAAGAAGACGACTACCGAATATGGACAAAGAGAAGGCAGTGGCTGCTCCTTCTCCACCGGATATGGACATAGAGAAGGCAGCGGCTGCTCCTTCTCCACCAGATGTGGAAAAAAAGAAGGCAGCGGCTGCTCCTTCTTAAAATTGGCCAAGTAAAGAGAGGTGGAAGCGGCTGCTCCTTCTCACACTTGGCCATGTAGCGACAGAAGGATGCGGCTGCTCCTTCTACTACCAGGCCATGGACAGACAGAAGGTAGCGGCTGCTCCTTCTACTACCTAGCCATGGTCAGACAGAAGGCCATATGGTTGATCGCGGTGCTCTAGGAATCCAGGAAAACTCCAACTTCACAGATCACACGTCACACATTCCTGCTCTTCTCCTCTCCGTCATGTGTGATCCAGACCTGGATGTCCAAAAGCAGCTGAAGTGCAACCAAAGGCCTGAAGAGCGGAATCATCATCTGCTCCTTTCTATAGAAAGTGACTGTATCTACAGACTTTCTTTTTTCATCTTTGCATATAATTAACAACTTATATGCACAAATAAATATATTGAACATCTATGTTGATTCTGGTTAGATTCTTCTCATATAGAGAACTGCTTTTTGGTATTTTTATTAATATCATGATGACCTAATGTAATTGTGGATGGGTTGAATATCTCACAAACATTTCTGCATAGAGTAAAATATTTACGTTTTAAAAAAGAGATGAGAGAATTTAATCTTCTCAAACTGTAAAAGAATCCTCATTCCCTAAAATGTGTATTATTTTGTAATTCACTTCTGTGCAGATACAGCCGGCCTCTATTTTACTACACTGTAAAGAATCATTAAAAGGTTAAAAATAAAAATTTAAAAAATATACTTATCTTACTGCTCCCCCAGAAGCATTACTTCTGGAGAAGAAGAAGGGCAAGTCGCCTCAAGCCCCTCACTCCGAGGGGCCCACCCAAAGCTTAACAATATCGGTGAGGGCGTAAAGCTGATACAGAAAGACTTGATACAGAATGCCAGGGTGACACACTAAAGACCCCCATAGCAGGGATAAGGGGGATAGAGCGACATGATGAAGTCATCACTCTGTGACTCTGATGTCCCGTGCGTGCCTCTGCATGATGATATCACCATGTTGGTCTACCTGTGACTAGCTACTGTCTGCCGGCGGACTCACTAGGATTCAGTGTTAGGTAAGTATATTATGTTTATGTTTTTTTAGTAATACTTATAATTGGACTGACTGTGGTGGCATTGTAGCACCCTGAGGACTCGGCTGCTACAGGGGTATTGCACCTCAAACCAGAGGTGTGGTATTCCACTCCCGGGTAAGGATGGAGTGTGGAACTGAGCTCAGAAGGCTGCATGCACTACATACATCCCATTTCCGGGGGACAGAACTACGGTACTCCCACCAGTATATGTGCAGGTACGACAGCGTCTGTCCCTGGCTGGAGTGGGAGGGGGGTGGAACATCCCAGTAGTGTAGGGGCAGATAGGGGGAGTAGTCTGGGTAAATGTAGGAGCTCATTGGGTGCTGGTCACCTGAGCTCACACATAGAGGGAGTATATAAGGTGGGCACCATCTTAGGACAGGGTCAGTCAGTCAGTCAGTCTGTGAGTCAGCAGTAACTCCAGGAGAGGAGAAGGAAGAGGGACCCAGAGGCGCAGGACGAGAGGGGACCCCAAGATCCCAGAATAAGGACAAAAGGGTGAAGGGTCGGCAAAAGGGTACCGGATCCCAAGCTGGCGGAGGCCAAAGCAAACCTTAGCCAGGAACCGGAGGTCGTGGGCAGGATCTGCCACGACCCTCACCAAATCCACCAGAATGGCACACCGAGCATAGGGTCAGGGAAGCCAGAGAAGGTTCAACCACCAAGAGACCCGAGGGAGCCGGACATAGGTGGATCCCTGGTGGGAACGGCCAGAGAGAGAGAGAGAAGAAGGGAGCTCAGGACCACGCTCCGGAACTGCCTGGGGGTTAGCCGAGTCCAGGACCTGGTGGACGCAGCACGGCTCGGGTGGTCACTCAAGGCCAGAGTGACTGAGAGAACACCCGTGAGTAAAAACCCTGAAACTGCATCTCCTGACTCTGACTCTTCTTACTGCACCGTCACAACCCCCATCATCTTCACCTGCTGCCCTGAGGCCATACCCCTCCCGTTGGGGGTTATACCATCATCGCTGCACCCATACCACCGGCCTCAGCGGACTGTTCTGCAGCGGCGGCTGCAAAGCCGCACTCAACGGGTGGCGTAGTCGACATCCAAGTTAACATCTACTGCCATAGACTGCCACTTAGCTTGACACCCTGGGCACGGACCGGGTCACCGCCACTAGGACTACTACCCCCATCGAGATCCGGCTCCGGGTATCCCTTGCACACGGCCCAGGGGGCGCGTCAACTTTGGCGTAGTCGGCAGGATCACGTGCCCGCAACAACCGGGTACTGCGTGCCTGAAGAAAAATTCGCATTTACCTCAAAACGAAGTCTCCCGCCAATTCCAGAGGGTCCCCGCCATCAGACGCCATCTCGGATCAGTTCCCGCCATTTGCCCGTCATCTGCAGTCTTTTCCCGCCATCTGCAGTGTTTCCCGCCACTGGGAAGCGGTTCCCGCCATCTGAGAAGATTTCCCGCCTTGGCAGAGCGGACGCCATTATGGGCGTGCCAGAGGATGGCAAGAGGCCACCTCCCATCGTGGGCCAGGATCGGAAATGGCGCCAAAAGTGGAAACCGCCCCCACCAGCAGAGACTGTGATGATTGATATGTCCATCAGCGTGAGGGAACTGCCCCTGGAACTGGCAATCACAAAGTTGCCCCAGGACGACCCCCAATGTGGGCGGATACAGAACAAAAGGAAGAAGATGGGAGCAGCCTGGGGGAGTCCAGAGAGAACGCACCCGGAGATGGAGGGAGAGTCAGGCAGCACCGACCCTGTGGTCAGGAGCCTGTTGCAAGCCGCCACTCCGGAGGGCCTGCTGGAGATCCTGGCGCAGCTCCCCGGAGATCGGGAGCGTGCACAGACCGCGCTGGAGGGCCTCGCACGAAGGATGGCCCGGGTGCAGCAGGAAACACTGGCGGAGTGGACCCGAGAGATGGCCCTGCAGGCTGGAGCCCGCCAGCGAAGCATGCCACCCGCAGCGAGGAGCAAGTCCACCTCTGAGGACGGCGAAGGAGGGACGACGGCCGGAGACGACGCCGCGGAGGGAGCCGAAGAGATGAAGGCAGGTAATGCGGACGACAATATCCCGTGCCCAGAAGCCGTAAACCTGCCCCAGCTCCCCGTCGCAGAGCCCGAAACCCCACTCACCGTTCCCGTAGCCGCTGCGTCATCGCTCCAAGCTAGGCCTCAAGCGGCCGGAGCCGCGGCCACGCCCCCTGTGACGTCACGCGCCTCGATCCAGAGCACGGCCAAGCAGGAGACGCCACCGGCCTGGTCGCAAGGCCGAGTGCCCCCGGGCGCCGCAGTGCCAACAGCGCCCTCTACCTCCACTGAGCCACCGGCCTGGTCACTGGGCCAAGTAACCCCGGGCGCCACCGTCTTCACGGTGCCCTTTACATTCAGGGTGCCCCAGGCCTGGTCGCAAGGCCTGGTGAACCCGGGCGCCGCCACCACAATAGCACCCTCAACGTCCACAGCGCCACACCTGGGTGAAGACCTATTTGCCCAGCACACATGCCCGGATGGGCAGCCCTTTGTGTGGCCACCGGAGTATCACCATCCCCGACTCCGGAAGGAAAGACCCCTGGATGAGCCCCTGATCCCGGCTCCGGCGCCCGCCAAGATCACCCCACTCTCGTTGGAGGAAGCGCAGTTTGCGTGGGACCCCACCGGAGAAGACCTCATCGGGTTCACCGAGGAGACCCGGGCAGCCGCAGCCCAGCGTGCGGAGTGCTGCCAGCAACAATTGGAGGTTTTTGCTAGAGAGCGACGAGAGAGGCGGGTCCGCGAGGAGCGGCTCCAAGTGAAGAGCGCCGAGCAGAAGAGCCGAGCCCGCAGAAACCCCCGTGCTGCCCACGGTCCCCGTGCCAGCGGGACTGTAATAAAATTCCAGTTGGAGCACGGGTGGGGTTTCATCCGGGACCACAAGACCCCCGGCGACGTCTTTGTCACCCGCAGAGACGTTGAAAGTCATCTGCCGGAGGGACACAGAGGTCGTGACCTATACCTGGGTGATGAGGTCACCTTCACCCGGCATCAGTGCGCCAAGGGCCCGTATGCCCTGCACGTGCATAGACTTACTGAGAAGGAGCTACGGGGTGAGGAGGATCAAGAGGACCCGGACGGGTCTAAAGATTACCCTCAGCCAAGAGCACACCGCCACTGATGAACTGTAAATAGAATATGTAAATAGTTACCCGTGTGGGTACAAAAACTGTTGCTACCAAAGTGTAGTCCCCGTCGGGACCAGCAAGTGAATACCCGTGTGTCCCTATCCCTTAACAGGCTGAGGACTGTGAACAGCCATTCCTTTTCCCCACTGGCCGAGGACTGAGAGCGGCCATATTCCCCTTTGTACATAGTTGCGCTTCTTAAAGCGCCCCCTACCGGTTTTATAGGAAACTGTGTTTTTTCTACAAGAGACTGTTGCACTTTACCCGGTCACAAGTAGCACCGTGGCCGGAGAAACGAGAATGTTTAATATGAAAAGTTTAATATGAAAAGTTTTATGATATATATAATGTTTTATATGTTTATGATGTTTTTGAAAAAATTTGTATGTTTTTGGATGTTTGTATTCTTTTACAGCCCGAGGACGTGCTGTGATTTACCAGGGGGGAATGTAGCACCCTGAGGACTCGGCTGCTACAGGGGTATTGCACCTCAAACCAGAGGTGTGGTATTCCACTCCCGGGTAAGGATGGAGTGTGGAACTGAGCTCAGAAGGCTGCATGCACTACATACATCCCATTTCCGGGGGACAGAACTACGGTACTCCCACCAGTATATGTGCAGGTACGACAGCGTCTGTCCCTGGCTGGAGTGGGAGGGGGGTGGAACATCCCAGTAGTGTAGGGGCAGATAGGGGGAGTAGTCTGGGTAAATGTAGGAGCTCATTGGGTGCTGGTCACCTGAGCTCACACATAGAGGGAGTATATAAGGTGGGCACCATCTTAGGACAGGGTCAGTCAGTCAGTCAGTCTGTGAGTCAGCAGTAACTCCAGGAGAGGAGAAGGAAGAGGGACCCAGAGGCGCAGGACGAGAGGGGACCCCAAGATCCCAGAATAAGGACAAAAGGGTGAAGGGTCGGCAAAAGGGTACCGGATCCCAAGCTGGCGGAGGCCAAAGCAAACCTTAGCCAGGAACCGGAGGTCGTGGGCAGGATCTGCCACGACCGTCACCAAATCCACCAGAATGGCACACCGAGCATAGGGTCAGGGAAGCCAGAGAAGGTTCAACCACCAAGAGACCCGAGGGAGCCGGACATAGGTGGATCCCTGGTGGGAACGGCCAGAGAGAGAGAGAGAAGAAGGGAGCTCAGGACCACGCTCCGGAACTGCCTGGGGGTTAGCCGAGTCCAGGACCTGGTGGACGCAGCACGGCTCGGGTGGTCACTCAAGGCCAGAGTGACTGAGAGAACACCCGTGAGTAAAAACCCTGAAACTGCATCTCCTGACTCTGACTCTTCTTACTGCACCGTCACAACCCCCATCATCTTCACCTGCTGCCCTGAGGCCATACCCCTCCCATTGGGGGTTATACCATCATCGCTGCACCCATACCACCGGCCTCAGCGGACTGTTCTGCAGCGGCGGCTGCAAAGCCGCACTCAACGGGTGGCGTAGTCGACATCCAAGTTAACATCTACTGCCATAGACTGCCACTTAGTTTGACACCCTGGGCACGGACCGGGTCACCGCCACTAGGACTACTACCCCCATCGAGATCCGGCTCCGGGTATCCCTTGCACACGGCCCAGGGGGCGCGTCAGCATCATACAGTGTGGGGACTAGTGTGGAGTATCATACAATATGGGGGGCATTATACTGTGTACAGTAAGCTGTGGGGGGGACATATGGTATGAGAGCTTTATATTGTGTGAGGACTCATGTGGTGGTATCATACAGTGTGGGAACTAATGTGGGGGCCATCATACAATGCCATCATACAAGACCATAATAACTGGGGGGTGTATAATATAATTTAGGGACTAATGTGGGGGCCATCATACAATGTTGGGTGCATCATACTGTTTATAAAAGGCTGTGGGTTCTGTTATACAGTTGGGGACTACTGAGGGGGTATCATACAATGTGTGTGCTACTGTGGGGGCCATCATACAATGTTGGGTTCATCATACTGTTTATAGGAAGCTGTACGGGCGATCATATACTGTGGGGACTACTGAAGGATATCATGCAACGTGGGGGCTACTGTGCGGGCCAATGTTGGGGGCATTATATTGTGTACAATAAGCTGTTGGGGGATAATATAGTATGGGTGGCTTTATACTATGTGAGGACTGCTGAAGGGGCCATCATACAATGTTGGGTTCATCATACTGTCTATTGAAAGCTGTTGGGACTATTGTGAAGACACGGGGTCTTCCATGGGCATAATACTACTAGGAAAACACAGGGTTAGGGTTAAACAGTGTAGCAATACTTTATTGAACCAAGTGAACAGGTGATTCCAACCTTTATATCTCCGGGTTTATCCATGGGTTCCAGGTGACCGGATGGTCCCAACATGGCTAACAAAAACATATATAGTATATAATGGGCCCCATTATTGCTCCATACAGTATATACTGGGCCCCATTTATTGCTCCATACACTATAATGGCCCCATATAGTATATAATAGGCCCCATATATTGCTCTATGCAGTATAAAGGCCCCATATAGTATATAATAGGTTCCTTATATTGCTCCATACAGTATATAATGGGCCCCATATATTGCTCCATACAGTATATATGTGGCACCACAGGGGTCTGGTTGCCACAGTAATAGAAATATTATGTCTGAGAGCAAGTGGGAGGTTTCTCTGGTCAGGAGCCCTGAGCATGCAACACTGCCCGCCCAGACCTGGGAGGGGAGGAATCTTCCCTTATAAACTGGGTCTGGGGCGGGATTAGGGGAGTCAGAGCCTGGAGAGGGAAAGTAAGAACCAGGAGCTCTGTAGGAACAGTAGCTGAATACCAGGGGCTGGAGCTGTGCAGAGTTCGCCCTGGTTGAAGACACTAATACCGGACATGGAGTCCGAGGCTGTGGGGACATCCAGGTCCAGCAGCAGAATCCAACCGGCAGGGGATTCCATGTCCTCTGGCCATAGAACCCGGAGGCACGATCACAAGCAAGGGACCAGCAACGCCATTGTGAAGCGGAGGCTAACAGAAGGCCCCAAGTCACCGGCCATACGGGTGAGCACCACACGGTATACTCAGGGACGTGGGCTACTTCTACCCGCATAGAGCAAGGTAGCCAGGAAAGAGTGCAGATAGACGGGGAGGCCTACAACTCCACCTGGCCAGGGGGAGATCCTGCTTGCTCACAGACTGACCAGGCCCCTACTGCTAACCAGTACTCCCGGGAGGGTCTGCTTTATACCATCAGTAAAGACCCTGAACTGCACCACACGTCTCTGTGTTTCATCGCCGCACCAGCACCATCAGTACTGGGACGCTCACACCATCACTCCCATCATCTCTCACATTAGCTGCCCTGAGGCAATACTTCTCCCGTGGGCAGTTATCCCATACTCGGCTGCGCAAACAACATCAGCCTCAGCGGTATGCAGCGCAGCGGCGGTCCCCACTGACCGCAATCCACGGGTGGCGTAGTCGGACATTGTTATTACCTAAGACTGCCACTGGTTTGACCACCCTGGGCACGGACCGGGTCACCGCCACACTGAGACTACAACCCCCAGCGATCCGGCTCCGGGTATCCCCTGCACAACACTGGCCTCATACAGTATATGACAGGCCCCATATATTGCTCCATACAGTATATACTGGACCCCATATAATGCTCCATACAGTATAATGGCAACATATATTATATAATGGGCACAATATATTGCTCCATACAGTATATACTGGGCCCATATATTGCCCCATACAGTATAATGGCCCCATATATTATATAATGGGCCCAATATATTGCTCCATACAGTATATACTGGGCCCTAGATACTGCTCCATACAGTATAATGGCCACATATAGTATATAATAGGCCCCATATATTGCTCCATAAAGTGTAATGGCCACATATAGTATATATGGGCCCCATATATTGCTCCATACAGTATATACTGGGCCCCATATATTGCTGCAAAATATAATGGCCCCATATAATATATAAAGGGCCACATTTTTTGCTCCATACTATATATACTATATATACTGGGCCCCATATATGGCTCCATACAGTATATACTGGGCCCCATAAATTGATCCATACAGTATAATGGTCACATATAGTGTATGATGTGCCCAATATATTGCTCCATACAGTATATACTGGGCCCCATATAATGCTGCACAGTATAATTGCCCCATATAGTATATAATGAGCTCCATAAATTGCTCAATACAGTATAATGGCCCCATATATTATATAATGGGTCCAATATATTGCTCCATACAGTATATACTGGGCCCTAGATAATGCTCCATACAGTATAATGGCCACATATAGTATATAATGGGCCCATATATTGCTCCATACAGTATATACTGAGCCCCATATATTGCTGCAAAGTATAATGGCCCCATATAATATATAATGGCCCCATATAATATATAATGGGCCACATTTTTTGCTCCATACTGTATATACTGGGCCACATAGAGTATATACTGGGCCCCATGAATTGATCCATACAGTATAAGGGTCACATATAGTATATGATGTGCCCCATATATTTCTCCATACAGTATATACTGGGCCCCATATACTGCTGCAGGGTATAATTGCCCCATATAGTATATAATGGGCTCTATAAATTGCTCCATACAGTAAAATGGCCCCATATAATATATAATGAGCCTCATATATTGCTCCATACTATATAATGGCCCCATATAGTGCTCCATACAGTATAATGACCACATATAGTGCTCCATACAGTATAATGGGCCCCATATATTGCTCCATGCAGTATATACTGGGCCCCATAAATTGTTCCATACACTATAATTGCCACGTAAAGTATTATATAATGGGCCCCATATATGGCTCCATACAGTATATACTGGGCGCCATATATTGCTCCATACACTATAATGACCCCATATATTATATAATGGGCCCCATATATTGCTCCATATAGTATATAATGGACCCCATAAATTGATCCATACAGTATAATGGCCCCATATAGTATATAATGGGCCCTATGTATTGCTCCATACAGTATAATGGCCCCATATAGTATATAATGGGCCCCATATATTGCTCCATGCAGTATATAATGGGCCACATATTGCTCCATACAGTATAATGACCACATATAGTATATAATGGGCCCCATATATTGATCCACAGTATAATGGCCCCATGTAGTATATAATGGGCCTCACACATTGCTTCCTACAGTATAATGGCCCAAAATAGTATATAATATGCCCCATATATAGCTCCATACAGTATATAATGGGCCCCATATATTGCTCCATACTGTATATACTGGGCTCCATACAGTATATACTGAGCCCCATATATTGCTTCACAGTATAATGGCCCCTTATAATATATAAAGAGAAACTTTTTTGTTCCATACTGTATATAATTGGCCTAATATATTACTCCATACAGTATAATGGTCACATATAGTATATAATGGGACCCATATATTGCTGCACAGTATAATGGCCCCATTTAGTATAAAATGGGCTCCATAAATTGATAAATACAGTATAATGGCCCCATATAATACATAATGGGCCCCAGATATTGCTTCATACAGCATAATGGCTCCATACAGTATATACTGAGCCCCATATGTTGCTCCATACAGTATAATGGCCCCATATAGTATATAATAGGCCCCATATATTGCTCTATACTGTATATAATGGGCCCAATATATTGCTCCATACAGTATAATGGTCACATATAGTATATAATGGGCCCCATGTAATGCTGCACAGTATAATGGCCCCATATAGTATAAAATGGGCTCCATAAATTGCTAAATACAGTATAATGGCTCCATATAATATATAATGGGCCCCATATATTGCTCCATACAGCATAATGGCCCCATATAGAGCTCCATACAGTAAAATGACCACATGTAGTATATAATAGGCCCCATATAGTACTCCATCCAGTATAATGGGCCCCATATATTGCTCCATACAGTATATACTGGGCCCGATAAATTGTTCCATACAGTATATACTGGGCCCCATATATTGATCCACAGTATAATGGCCCCATATACTATATAATGGGCCCCATATATTGCTCCATACAGCATAATGGTCCCATATATTATATAATGGGCCCCATATATTGCCTATACAGTATAAACTGGGCCCCATATATTAATCCACAGTATCATGGCCCGATATAGTATATAATGGGCCCCATATATTGCTTCATAAAGTATATTGGCCCCATATAGTATATAATGGTCGACATATATTGCTCCAAACAGTATCATGGCCCCATATAGTATATAATAGGCCCCATATATTGCTCCATACAGTATATACTGCACAGTATAATTTCCCCTTATAATATATAAAGGGACACATTTTTTCCTCCTACTGTATATATTGGGCCCCATTTATTGCTCCATACAGTACATACTGGGCCCCATATATTGCTGCACAGTATAATGGCCACATATAGTATATAATGGGCCCCATATATTGCTTCATACAGTATAATGGCCAAATATAGTATTTAACGGCCCACATATATTGCTCCATACAGTAAAATGGCCACATATAGTATATGATAGACCCCATATAGCACAAAATAGGCCCGATATATTGCTCCATATAATATAATGGCCACATATAGTATATAATGGGCCCCATATATTGCTCCATACAGTATATACTGGGCCCCATATATTGCTCCATACAGTATATACTGGGACCCATATATTGCTGCACAGTATAATGGCCCCATATAGTATATAATGGGCTCCATACATTTCTAAATGCAGTATAATGGCCCCATACAATACATAATGGGGCCGATATATTGCTCCATACAGTATAATGACCACATATAGAATATAATAGGCCCCATATATTGCTCCATACAGTATAATGGCACCATATAGTATATAATAAGCCCTATATATTGCTCCATACAGTATAATTGGCCCTGGGTAGTGCTCCATATAGCATAATGGCCCCATATAGTGCTCCATACAGTATAATGACCACATATAGTATATAATCGGCCCCATATAGTGCTCCATACAGTATAATGGGCCCCATATATTGCTCCATACAGTATATACTGGGCCCCATATATTGATCCACAGTATAATGGTCCCATATAGTATATAATGGGCCCCATGAATTAATCCATACAGTATATAATGGGCCCCATATATTGGTCCATACAGTATAACGGCCACATATAGTATATAATAGGCCCCATATATTGCTCCATACAGTATAATGGCCCCATATATTATATGATGGGCCCCATATATTGCTCCATACAGTATAATGGCACCACATATTATATAATGGGCCCCATATATTGCTCCATACAGTATATACTGGGCCCCAAATGTTGCTACACAGTATAATGGCCCCATATATTATATAAAAGGCCCCATATTTTGCTCCATACTGTATATACTGGGCCCCATATATTTCTCCATACAGTATATACTTGGCCCCATAAATTGATCCATACAGTATAATGGTCACATATAGTATATGATGTGCCCCATATATTGCTCCATAAAGTATATACTGGGCCCCATATACTGCTGCACAGTATAGTTGCCCCATATAGTATATAATGGGCTCCATAAATTGCTCCATACAGTATAATGGCCCCATATAATATATAGTGGGTCTCATATATTGCTCCATACAATACAATGGCCCCATATAGTGCTCCATACAGTATAATGACCACATATAGTGCTCCATACAGTATAAAGGGCCCCATATATTGCTCCATACAGTATATACTGGGCCCCATAAATTGTTCCACACAGTATAATTGCCCCATATAGTAAATAAGGGGCCCCATATATTACTCCATACAGTATAATGGCTATATACAGTATATACTGGGCCCCATATATTGCTCCATACAGTATATACTGGGCCCCATATATTGCTGCACAGTATAATGGCCCCATATAATAAATAAAGGGCCACATTTTTTGCTTCATACTGTATATACTGGGCCTCATATATTTCTCCATACAGTATATACTGGTCACCATAAATTGATCCATACAGTATAATGGCCCCATAGAGTATATAATGAGCCCTATGTATTGCTCCATACAGTATAATGGCCCTATATAATATATAATGGGCCCCATACATTGCTCCATACAGTATAATTGCCCCATATATTGCTCCATACAGTATAATGGCACCACATATTATATAATGGGCCAAATATATTGCTCCATACAGTATATACTGGGCCACATATATTGCTGCACAGTATAATGGCCCCATATAATATATAAAGGGCCACAATTTTTGCTCCATACTGTATATACTTTGCCCCATATATTGCTCCATACAGTATAATGGCCACATATAGTATATAATAGGCCCCATATATTGCTCCATACAGTGTAATGGCCACATATAGTATATAATAGGTCCCATCTATTGCTCCATACAGTGTAATGGCCACATATATACTATATAATGGGCCCCATATATTGCTCCATACAGTATATACTGGGCCCCATATGTTGCTACACAGTATAATGGCCCCATATATTATATAAAAGGCCCCATATTTTGCTCCATACTGTATATACTGGGCCCCATAAATTGATCTATACAGTATAATGGTCACATATAGTATATGATGTGCCCCATATATTGCTCCATACAGTATATACTGGGCCCCATATACTGCTGCACAGTATAATTGCCCCATACAGTATATAATGGGCTCCATAAATTGATCCATACAGTATAATGGCCCTATATAATATATAGTGGGTCCCACATATTGCTCCATACAATATAATGGCCCCATATAGTGCTCCATACAGTATAATGACTACATATAGTGCTCCATACAGTATAAAGGGCCCCATATATTGCTCTATACAGTATATACTGGGCTCCATAAATAGTTCCACACAGTATAATTGTCCCACATAGTATATAATGGGCCCTATATATTACTCCATACAGTATAATGGCTACATACAGTATATACTGGGCCCCATATATTGCTCCATACAGTATATACTGGGCCCCATATATTGCTGCACAGTATAATGGCCCCATATAATAAATAAAGGGCCACATTTTTTGCTCCATACTGTATATACTGGGCCTCATATATTTCTCCATACATTATATACTAGGCACCATAAATTGATCCATACAGTATAATGGCCCCAAATAGTATATAATGGGCCCTATGTATTGCTCCATACAGTATAATGGACCTTAATAATATATAATGGGCCCCATATATTGCTCCATACAGTATATACTGGGCCCCATATACTGCTGCACAGTATAATTGCCCCATATAGTATATAATGTGCTCCATTAATTGCTCCATACAGTGTAATGGCCCCATATAATATATAATACGTCTCATATATTGCTCCATACAATATAATGGCCCCATATAGTGCTCCATACAGTGTAATGACCACATATAGTGCTCTATATAGTATAATGGGCCCCATATATTGCTTCATACAGTATATACTGGACCCCATAAATTGCTGCACAGTATAATGGGCCCCATATATTGCTGCACAGTATAATGGCCCCATATAATACATAAAGGGCCATATTTTTTGCTCCATACTGTATATACTGGGCCTCATAAATTGCTTCATACAGTATAATTGCCCCATATATTGCTCCATACAGTGTAATCGCAACATATAGTATATAATGGGCCCCATATATTGCTCCATACAGTATAATGGCCCCATATAATATATAATGGGTCTCATATATTGCGACATACAATATAATGGCCCCATATAGTGCTCCATACAGTATAATGACCACATATAGTGCTCCATACAGTATAATGGGCCCCATATATTACTCCACACAGTATATACTGGGCCCCATAAATTGTTCCACACAGTATAATTGCCCCGTATAGTATATAATGGGCCCCATATATTACTCCATACAGTATAATGGCTCCGTACAGTATATACTGGGCCCCATATATTGCTCCATACAATATATACTGGGCCCCATATATTGCTGCACAGTATAATGGCCCCATATAATATATAAAGGGCCACATTTTTTGCTCCATACCGTATATACTGGGCCTCATATATTGCTCCATAAAGTATATACTCGGCCCCATACATTGATCCATACAGTATAATGGCCCCATATAGTATATAATGGGCCCTATGTATTGCTCAATACAGTATAATGGCCCTATATAATATATAATGGGCCCCATACATTGCTCCATACAGTATAATTGCCCCATATATTGCTCCATACAGTGTAATCGCAACATATAGTATATAATGGGCCCCATATATTGTTCCATACGGTATAATGGCCCCATATAGTATATAATGGGCCCCATATATTGCTCCATACAGTATATACTGGGCCCCATATATTGCTCCATACAGTATATACTGGGCGCCATATATTGCTGCACGGTATAATGGCCCCATATAGTATAAAATGGGCTCCATAAATTGCTCCATACAGTATAATGGCCCTATATTATATATAATGGGCCCAATATATTGCTCCATACAATATAATGGCGCCATATAGTGTTCCATACAGTATAATGACCAAATATAGTATATCATAGGCCTCATATAGTGCTCCATACAGTATAATGTGCCCCATATATTGCCCCATACAGTATATACTGGGCCCCATAAATTGTTTCATACAGTATAATTGCCCCGTATAGTATATAATGGGCCCCATATATTGCTCCATACAGTATAATGGCTCCATACAGTATATACTGGGCCTCGTATATTGCTTCATACAGTATAATGGTCCCATATATTATATAATGGGCCCCATATATTGCTACATACAGTATATACTGGGCCACATAAATTGATCCACAGTATAATGGCCCCATGTAGTATATAATGGGCCTCATATATTGCTTCATACCGTATAATGGCCCCATATAGTATATAATAGGCCCCATATATTGCTCCATACAGTATATAATGGGCCCCATATATTGCTCCATACAATATATACTGGCTCCATACAGTATATACTGAGCCCCATATATTGCTCCACAGCATAATGGCCCCTTTTAATATATAAAGAGAAACTTTTTTGCTCCATACTGGATATACTGGGCCCAATATATTGCTCCATACAGTATAATGACCCCATATAGTATATAATGGGCCCCATATATTGGTCCATACAGTATATACTGGTCCCCCATATATTGCTCCATACAGTATAATGGCTTCATATAGTATATACTGGGCCCCATATATTGCTCCATACAGTATAATGGCCCCATATAGTATATAATAGGCCCCATATATTGCTCCATACAGTATATAATGGGCCCCATATATTGCTCCATACAGTATATACTGGGCCCCATATACTGCTCCATACAGTATAATGGCCCCATATAGTATATAATGGGCCCCATATTTTGCTCCATACAGTATATAATGGGCCCCATATAATGCTCCATACAGTATATACTGGGCCCCATATATTGCTGCACAGTATAATGGCCCCATATAGTTTATAATTGGCTCCATAAATTGCTAAATACAGTATAATGGCCCCATATAATATATAATGGGCTCCATATATTGCTCCATACAGTATAATGGCCCCATATAGTGCTCCATACAGTATATTGACCACATATAGTATATAATAGGCCCCATATAGTGCTCCATACAGTATAATGGGCCCCATATTTTGCTTTATTTTGCTTCATACAGTATAATGGCTCCATATAGTATATAATGGCCCCATATATAGTTCCATACAGTATAATAGCCCCTTATAGTAAATAATGGGCCCCACATATTGCTCCATACTGTATAATGGTCCCATATAGTGCTCCATACAGTATATACTGGACCCCATATATTGCTCCATAAAGTATAATGGCCCCATATAGTATATAATGAGCCCCATATATTTTTCCATACAGTTTAATGGCCCCTTATATTGCTCCATACAGTGTATAATGGGCCCCATATATTGCTCCATACAGTATAATGGCCCCTTATCTATAATATTACCGGGGATGCGTATCTGAAGCCTTTATAGACTGCGCATGCATGACGCGCAGTCTGGCTCCAGGCAGAATCACGCATCCAGCCGTTACAGGTAAGAGGAGTGTATGGCGCGGTATACGTAGACACTGAACGTATACCGCGATCTCCGGCGCCATACTTAGATACTTACCTGACCGGGAGGAGCGTTGCCGCGGCGCCTCTCTATGCCGGAGACCGGGGCAGGAGTAAGGCGTCGGATCGGAAACCAGGATGGGGATGAGGGGTGCCGTGCATACCGGGATTGGGGGTGAGGGGTGCCATGCATACCGGGATTGGGGGTGAGGGGTGCCAAGCATACCGGGATTGGGGGTGAGGGGTGCCATGCATACCGGGATTGGGGGTGAGGGGTGCCATGCATACCAGGATTTGGGGATGAGGGGTGCCATGCATACCGGGATTGGGGATGAGGGGTGCCATGCATACCGGGATTGGGGGTGAGGGGTGCCAAGCATACCGGGATGAGGGATACCATACAAACCAGGATAGGGATGAGGGATGGGGTACCATGCATACCGGGATAGGGATGAGGAGTACCACACATACCAGGATAGGGATGAGGAGTACCATACAAACCAGGATAGGGATGAGGGATGGGGTACCATGCATACCGGGATAGGGATGAGGAGTACCACACATGCCAGGATAGGGATGAGGAGTACCATACATACCAGGGTTGGGATGAGGGGGCCACGCATACCAGGATTGGGGGTGAGGGGTGCCATGTGACTCGCCCCTTGGGCCGTGGGGCACTCGGATCCGGGCAATAGGGAAACGGTGGGAGTAGTAGTGGCAACCCGGTTCCGTGGCTCAGGGTGGTCAGGACAGTGGTAGTCCGTTATGTCCTGTTGATTATGTCTGACTACGCCACCCGTGGATTGCGGTTATTAGGAACCGCCGCTGCATGCAGACCGCTGGGGCTGATGATGTGTGCAGCTGGGGTAGTGTGACTCCTCACGGGAAGAGTGCGGCCGCAGGGCAGTATAATGGATGGTGGGAGTGATGGTAGTGAGAGTCCCAGTGCTGATAGTGCTGGAGGAGCAAGGAGCACACAGAAAACAGGTTGCAGTCCAGGGTCTTTACTAAAACAAGTAAACTGACCCACAAACAGTCCCGGCTAGGAGGGGACCTGGATGTCTGAGAGCAACGGGGAAATTGGCCCTGGTCAGGGTGAGGGTGTAGGCCTACCGTGCTTTCTGTGCTCCTTCTGGCTATCTCCTCTTTATAGGGTAACAGCCCACGCTTCCGAGCTCTCCGTGTATTCTCGCCTGTATGGCCTGCGACGTGGGTTCCTTTCTGCTCCCAGCCTTGTACGGCTTTACTGGTCCCTTCGGTTGTGGCAGGGCCTCCAGGCTTCTTAGGCCAAGGAATATACAGTCCCCTGCGGACTGGTTATCTGCTGGAGAATGTGGAATCCTCCCAGCCTCAGACACCAAAGTCTGGTAAATTAAGTCCGTTATCTGCCAAGACAGGCTCTCTTCGCCTCTTGTCTCTGGCTTGTGGCTCTCCTACTGCCACACTTCCTCTTAGGGTGCAATACAACTGTCCCTCTCTGCTCTGGGACCTGAATCCTGAGACAGGTCGTCCAGTTCTCCCTAACCCTGCCCCCAGTACCAGCTTTTATAGGGGCAGCCAGCTCCCCCTACTGGCCTGAGACAGGAGGCATTGCATGCTAATGTTCCCCTGACCAGATAACCTACCCCTTGCTCTCAGACACAGCTTTATTACACTTTGTGGCATCCAGGCCAGGGTGACACACCATGCATACCAGGATTGGGGATGAGGGGTGCCATGCATACCAGGATTGGGGATGAGGGGTGCCAAGCATACCAGGATTGGGGATGAGGGGTGCCATGCATACCAGGATTGGGGATGAGGGGTGCCATGCATACCAGGATTGGGGGATGAGGAGTGCCATGCATACCAGGATAGGATGGTGGGGACAGGATGGAGGCAGCACAAATACCAGGAGGGGGGGCAGCACATACCAGCATGGGAGACCATATACCAATAAAAATGCTCGCCACCTGGGCGTAGAACGGGTTCAATAGCTCGTAGTATATAATGGGCCACCCTCATATTTTGCGACATACAGTATAATGGCTTCATATAGTATATACGGGGCCCCATATATTGCTCCATACAGTATAATGGCCCCATACAGTATATACTGGGCCCCATATATTGCTCCATGCAGTATAATGGCCCCATATGATGCTGCATACATAAAACAAAATATCAATTACTCACCTCTCCCGTTCCCCGCAGGTCCGGTATACCCAGCGCATCTTCTAACTCTGGAGTGCTCAGGTCAGAGGGCGCGCTGTGGTGACGTCATTGCGCCCTCTGCCCTGACACATCAGAGTTAGAAGACACTGGAGCTGTTCGGAACGAGGAGAGATGGGGGAGGGGCTGAGGGTGGGGAGGACCCCGGTGGCTGCACGGGCCCCATAGCGCGCCATCGTTTCCCCCTCCCTGGGCCACAGTACTTGCCTGCGTGCATGGGGTGGTGTCGCCAGCCATTGTTGTCATGGTAGGTCAGTTCTGCATGCGAGCACTCCTGCATCCTCCGCTTTTAAAAAGCCAGTGCCCTTTTCCTCCTCCTCTCTGGGGCCCATCGGGCATTTCACCGGTGCCCTGCCAGGCCAGTCCGACCCTGTGTGAATGTAATGTTGTACAGAGCACAGACATATGCCGGCCCTTCCTCCAAAGTGGAACTAAACAATGTGTGCTTCATCTGTGCTGCGCAGACTATGCTGACGTCCAAATCATAGCCCCACTGGATCCGGGACGGTTGTGAGATATGCCGATGATTTCTGCAGGACCCACAGCTTGTTTTTCTCAGTCGCTGCTCTCCTCCTTCTCTGACTGATCACAATATTATCTATTCCAGGTCCTTCAGCTTTGTGGTAGGAGGTAACAGGTTCCCCCAGCACTCCATGTGGCTCACACCTCACACCGCTCAGTACTCTGTCAGTAATCTGCTATATATCATTGCTGCACCAGAGCCATCTAGAGGTCACAGTAATACATTGCAACACAACAAAGTAAACATTAAAAGAGAGAAAAATAAACACTCTATAGAATAAAATATTCAGTCATTTAAAGGCAGACTGAAAAATTAAATAGTTGGCAAAATACACAGAGGTGACACCACTGAGAAGATGTGTTTTATTGATTAAGTGGTGTGCGCCCCTTAATGAATTTGATGCATCCAACTATAAAATACTCCATCATTAAAATTGGGGTATACAATGTCAATCTTAAATGGAAGGTGCCGTGATTTTTATTTTTGTATTAATAATTATTGAGTATATAATCAATTATTTTTAATACAAAATTAAATGCACTGGTTTAATATTTTTGAATTTATTAACTCTATCTACAGCCACAGTGGGCGGCCATATAAGTTTGCTGATGTGTAATTGTCTGAGCACGAAGCTTACACACTTCAAATATGGCAGCCTCTGTGTACTGTGTCCTCCTGCATTTCCTGCATTGTGTCACACCAGGTGTTAGTGCAACACAGAGGGAAAGGGAGCCCAGACACTAGGAAAAGGGGGAAGTGGAGACCTCCTAGTCTGGTCTAGCGTCACCCTGTTTCAACTACCATCCCTATATTGCCTCTTCAGCAATCGCCGCACACGTGCCTCGCCCTACTTTCCCTGGCGCATGGCTACGGCTAGGGATGGAAGGAGATGAGCACTAGTCAACCTCCACTAAACACTATAGACAACAAGGGAAGACAAAACACGGGGAAATTGCTTAGCTTTAGATGAGTCCAAATATGCACACGGCCTCAAGCTCCAGAGAGGACAAAGTACTGCTCCGTCTAAGCCTCACAAGTAGAAATGAATATTGCCAGCGACTCCCTCTCAGACACACCAGATATATATAAACCCAGGCCAGAGAGCTAATTAGCAAGAGAGAGGTAGCCGCTCGGTCCTAAAGACAGCCTCTTATCTAAGAAGCTGTCTGCAATGCCAAACGTAGAGATCTCCTGCAACCCACTGCAGGGTGACTGTCACCTCTGACACACCCGTGACACATTGTGGCTGCCTGCTGCTGTGACCTAGGCACGCCTCCTGGGCTGTCCAGGTCACAACTGTGGGAGGAGATCGGCACCATGTTTTTTGAAGCCCATAGCTGTACTGCGAGCTACACTTTCCCCCTGTCACCATTCACACAGCTCAGTGCGAGCAGTGACAGGAGGCGCAGGGATGCGGTGAATGCTGAGCGGAGGTCCAGGATGAGATGAGTATCGCAGTGTTCAGTAGACTTATATAGCAGGATAGGAAGTATTTCCGCGCTCTCCAAAGAGACAAATGTTGGTAATAGAATTGTAGGTTTATTGTCAACGCGTTTCAGAGTCCACAGACTCCTTCCTCAGGACAACCATACATAACCAGTTACAGGCATACATGGTTTAAATGCAGAAAAAAAAAAATGGCACCAAGTGCAGAGGGAGGGGTAAGTACAGTCACATGTCTAAATACATGCACATGACAGCTGATCTGATCAGCTATCATGTGCCTCTAACAACTGCGGAAGGATCCGAGATCCACCCGTAGTTGTTAACCAGTTAAATGCTGCTGTCAATCACTGACAGTGGCATTTAAAATAAGCGTCAGCCGAAAGCGCATCATATGTCCCGCCCATGGATTGTCATGACAGTCAGGGGCTCTGCAGAAGACCCCTGTGCTTGTCATTGGGAATCTACTATGAACGCCGGCGTGTGGCCGGCATTCATGGGAGATCGTGAGTTTTGCTACAAATAGCAGTGCTGAAGCCTTGCTATGTGTAGCACAAGCGATTAGATGATCGCAGCTTCAAGTCCCCTATGAAGAATATTGAAGCAAGTAAAAAAAAAGTTTAAAAATATATTTTAACAATAAAAAAAACAAACGTTCAAATCATCCCCCTTTTGCCCCATAGAAAATAAAACAATAACAAAAAAATAAAATAAACATATTTGGTATCGCCCCGTTCAGAATCTCCCGATCTATCAAAATATAAAGTAAATTAATCCCATCTGTAAACGGAGTAACGAGAAAAACATCGAAAAGCCAGAATTACGTTTTTTGATCGCCTCAACGTTGTAATAAAATGCAAAAAAGGGCGATCAAAACATCAGATCTACCCCAAAATCGTATCAATAAAAACATCAGCTTGTTGCGCAAAAAATAAGCCCTCAACCGGCCCCAGATCCCAAAACATGGAGACGCTACGGGTCTCGGAAAATGGCGACATAAGCTAATTTTTTTTCCTTACAAATTTCAGATTTTGTTTCACCACTTAGATTAAGAAGAACCTCTCCATGTTTGGTATCTGCGAGCTCGTAATGACCTGGAGAATCATAATGGAGGGCAGTTTTACCATTTAGAGAACATAATAAAAAAAAATTGTGGAAATGAACTTTTTTTTCAATTTCACAGCATTTTGAATTCTTTTCCCGGTTTCCAGTACACTATATGGTAAAATCAATGGTGTCATTCAAAAACACAACTCGTCCCCCAAAAAACAAGCCCTCGTACGGCCATATTGACGGAAGAATAAATAAGTTATGGCTCTGGGAAAAAGGGGAGCAGAAAACCAAAGAGCGAAAATGGAAAATCGCAAGGTCGTGAAGTGGTTAAAAACAAATGTTAATATTAAAAAAAAAAAATAACAGTTTACATGTTTTCAATTGCCGAAAATAAAATTTTGATGGCACAATCCCTTTAATGAATGTCCTGATATGATATCTAATGAGATTTCAGTCCCTCTGTATGTAAATTAAAGCTCAGATTATCTCCACAGCTTCATATTATAAGCAGAATTACAACACGCACACATGAAATACACTGCAGAGAAATAAGAGCGTTCTGTCCCTTTAAATTCAGTGTGTTACATAACACTGCTCAGCCAATAGGATCGCTGGATTTGAATTTGAAAATAAAGCAAACTGTCATTCATCCTCAGTCTGTTACAGGACAGTGAGCGGTGAAGATGGATGTCGGTGAGTGCTCCCATCCCATCATCTGATGTCACTGATCTCACCTAAATTCAATATAGGAGAGAACGGCTGCTGTCACCTGCCACTAGGGGGAGCTATCAGTACAATATATATCTACTGGTGCACTGTGCTCCCCCTAGTGGCTGCAAGAAAGCAGAATTGTATCATTAGGTCACACAGGACACTCTGCTGCCAGTATTATTTATTGAGGGGTTTATGCCACTGTTGTCAATGGGATGAGTGTGCTGGCACTGATAATGGGGGTTAGGCTTTATCCGCTGTTAATGAAGTCACTTTGGCAGTTGTTTTTAGGGGGTTTCCTGTACTTATGGGAATGAAGAACATAGAAATACATGAATGTCATATATCTTTATTTACACCCAGTAAAGGCTATGCTCCATGTGGTCATATGAGTGTATGTGTGTAATGGGGGTCCGATACCGGGGGGACGTTCACTATGAATAAATGTGGAAAGCTGTTTGTGTCTTTATCAGATCTGTGACTAAAGCCCTAGTCTCACATAGCGAGCTCGCTAGCGAGATTGCTGCTGTGTCACGGTTTTGGTGACTCACCAGCGACCTCACCAGCGATGTCGCTATGTGTGACACTTTGCAACGATCAGGCCCCTGCTGTGAGGTCGCTGATCGCTGCAAAGTGTCCTGGACCATTTTTTGGTCGTTGGCCTCCCGCTGGCCAGCACACATCACTGTGTGTGACCAGTGGGACCAACGATCTGGCTGGTAACCATGGTAAACATCGGGTTACTAGGGGCACGCGCACACTTAGTAACCCGCTGTTTACGATGGATACCGCTCTGCTAAGGTGAACGGTAACCTCCCGCGCACGTAGCAGAGTGGTATCCATGGTAAACAGCGGGTTACTAGGGGCACACGCGCACTTAGTAACCCGATGTTTACCATAGTTACCAGCCTTCTCCTGCTTCAGCAGCAGGCTGGTAACGGGAGCAGGACATCGTGGAACGATTCTTTCCACAATATCGCTGCTCCCCTGATCGCTGGTGAGCCTGCCTGTTTGACAGCTCACCAGCGATGTATTAGCAACGCAGCAACGATCCCTGACAGGTCGTATCGTTGTCGGGATCGCTGCTGCATCGCTTAGTGTGACGGGGCCTTTAGTCTTTTTTGGATTCACAGCTTTTCCTATGACTACTGCAGAAGAGAATAGATACAGGATGGCCGCGAGCCGCAGATCTTGGGGGGTCAGCAGCTTTATTATAACCGGACCCCTTATCCTATTCTTCATCCCTGGTGAATGATAAGTGGACACTCATCAGATTCTGTTTTCTTTAGGACGTCTACCTCCAACAGGAATGTGTCTTCGGACCTGGACTCTTCTCATGTGAGATTATTTTTTAAAATATTTTTTTTTTCCATTAATCTGAAAATATTGTGCCATTAACCCCTTAAGGACCCCGGGATTTTCCGTTTTTGCATTTTCGTTTTTTGCTCCCCTTGTTCCCAAAGTCATAGTGTTTTTATTTTTTGGTCAATTTGGCCATGTGAGGGCTTATTTTTTGCGGGACGAGTTGTACTTTTAAACGCCATCACTGGTTTTACCATATCGTGTATGGGAAAACAGGAAAAAAATTCCAAGTGCGGTGAAATTGCAAAAAAAGTGCAATACCACAGATGTTATTTTTTTGTTTTTTTACCACGTTCACTGAATGCTAAACCTGACCTGCCATTATTATTCCCCAGGTCATTATGAGTTCGTAGACACCAAACATGTATAGGTTCACTCTTATTTAAGTGGTGAAAAAAAATCCAAAGTTTGCTTAAAAAAAAAAAAAAAATGGCGCCATTTTCAGAGACCCGTAGCGTCTCCATTTTTCGGGATCTGGGTCTGTGTGAGGGCTTATTTTTGCAGACCGAGCTGACGTTTTTATTGATACCATTTTGAGTTAGATCCGATGTTTTGATCGCCCATTATTGCATTTTATTGCAATGTTGCAGCGACCAAAAAACGTAATTCTGGCTTTTTGAATTTTTTTCTTGTTACGCCGTTTACCGATCAGATTAATTCTTTTTTTATATTGATAGATCTGGCGATTCTGAATGCGGCGATACTAAATATGTGTATGTGGGGTTTTTTTTTATTATTTTATTTTCAATGGGGCGAAAGGGGGGTGATTTAAATTTTTATATTTTTTTAATTTTTTTCATATTTTTAAAACATTTTTTTTGCACTTTTTGCTTGATTCTACAGTCTCCATAGGAGACTAGAAGCAGCAACTGTCTGATCGCCTCTGCTACATAGAACAGATCACCTTTATGCAGCAGAAATGCTCCTGTATTATGAGCGCCGACCACTAGGTGGTGCTCATAGTGATCTTTACATGACAACCACTGGGGTCTGCTGCAGACCTAGGGTTGTCATGCCCACCCATCAGTGACCCGCGATCACGTGACAGGGTCACCGATAGGTGGGATAAGTGACGCGCCTCTGACGCGGCGCTGTTAAATGCCGCTGTTAGAGATTGACAGCGGCATTTAACTGGTTAACAGCCACGGGTGGATCGCGATTTCACCCGCAGCTGTTGCGGGCACATGTCAGCTGTAATAATCAGCTGACATGTGCTCGGTTCAGTGGGGGCTCACCGCCGGAGCCCTTACTGAACCGGGGATGATAGCCTGGGGCGTACTAATACGCCCCAGGCTTTAAAGGGGTTAATCCAGCATTTGATAATGCAGACCATCTATTAGTTCAGTACAGAATTGAAACACAATGTAGATTGAGCAGAAAGTCAGTTAGAAGACAGTTTCCAATAGTAGATTGTTGGCTTTCTATGCCGGGAATAATTCCGAATTCAGCAGGTCACGTTGATGTTAACAGGCTTGGACTGGCCAACAGGAAAACGGGAGAATCCTCCGGTGGGCCACCACCCTCTGATATGAACAGTACTTGGCACAATATACTTGAATCTCTATGTACAGACAAAGTCAGCATCTTATTCACTTAACAATCTATCCAGTTCATTGTTATGTAGATTTATGACTGAGGATAATGTTACGTTAATTGAAAAGTGGGGTCCTGGAGTTGGCTACTGGTGGGCCGAAACTGGATGCTGGATTAAATAAATTTACCTGTAATTTAAAGGTTTGATACCTCTGGGCTTTGTATGATTGATCTCATTATGTGCTTGTTTTTTCTTTCCAGCTTGTCCAAGAACAAAAGAAGAAAGGGATCTACAACTTCTGATATACTGCACCAGATTCCTGCCGTCTCCGATCTTCAACATGGAGGTCACTGATCACACCGCCGAATATGTTTTCCATGTTTTCTCCATAGATGTAAAGGAACTAGGGTTGAGCGAGTATGTTCTGTCCAAGTATGCTCGGGCCGAGCTCCGAGTATTTATAGCTGCTCGGTGATATGGTTGAATCGCTCCCGTGTGCATCATTTGCAACTGTTTGACAGTTTTATTACATGGGAGGAATGTGTAAGAAATAGACATTCCTCACTGTTATGCACACGCCCGGGCTAAGCGGCGTGTGCGTGTGATTGGTAGTGATTCCACTGGACCGTGCCGGAGAGTGAATGCCTGGAGGGGCGTGACTAAGTATTCACCCGATCCGACCAGGGTCGCACGACGGCATACGACGCCAGTGCACCAAGGAGGAACCGAGCAGAGGGACCAGGTGCTACTCCAGGACAGACCCCGGACACGGCTGTTGACCCACACAGGGAAATACAGGAACAGGCTGGTAGGCTGGCACACAGACTGGAGGGTATAGGCAGGCACGACTGGTATGCAGGCAGGCGGGTATGCAGGCAGGGGGGTAAAGGCAAGCACAGCTAGAGTGCAGACAGGGAGGCACTAGCAGGTAGGAACACAGGCGGGATAGGACCCAGTACACACCGGGACTCAGGAACAATACAGGCAGAGGGTTACAGGCAAGCACAGCTAGAGTGCAGACAAGGCTGAGCAGGGAGGACAGGGCTCTGTTCACACGGAACAGACAGGAAGGGAAAGACAGAGTCAGATACTCACACAGTACTTGCAGAGACAACAAGCAGGAGTTAGGTACGAGTTCAGACTCTGCAGAAAAAGGAAGGGAACGGACATAGAGGCAAAACAGGTAAAGGACAGGAGAGAGTTCAGACTGGAACTGAGTGTACGGAGGAGACCGACACTGCAGAGGGATACAGGAGCGGGTCTGGGAATACGGCCCCCAGAGAGGCGAAACGAACAGGCAAGGAGCGTGTTCAGACAGGACAGACCAGACACAGGAGCGGGTCTAGGAAATCGGCCACTAGAAGGCGAGAGGAACAGGCTAGGAGCGTGTTCAGACAGGACAGACAAGAGAACACAGAAAGGAGTCAGTTCAGACACGGGAGCTGATACCGCAAAGCAGGAGACATACAGGACTCAGTTCAGACACGGGAACTGATACAAAAAGCAGGAGACAAGAGACGGGACCTGGCACCTTCAGAGTGCAAGCACACACTGAAGGAAACACTATGCTCAGGCAGGGATAGAAGGGAGCTGCTGAGCTATATACCAAGTGACAGACAGCAATAGGCTGAGGACGCACAAGGGGTGTGACCCACAGCAGGTACAAAAGGCAGGAAGTGATCGGGCGCCGCCCTTAAGCAGCAGAAACAGACACAAACAGACAGCATGGAGGGAAGCCAGAGAGACATTCTGGACAGGAGATCAAGTGCGCCCTCTTGCACAGTGGGAGATGGACCACCATGCAAGGACGCCGCCAGGTATGTTACAGTACCTCCCCCCTTACGCCCCCTCTTCTTCAGGCCTGCCAGAATCTTCCGCAGGGAATTCGAGGGCCAGTCGTTCACTGGGTTGGAGGGGGACAGAGACTTAAGGGTAATCTCTGCTTCGAGGTACATCTTGTCAAGCTCACAGGAAGAAATAGACGGGTTATCACGTACATAATGAGGAAAAGTCACTGTCTCTTTGTTATCTGGTGGTATCCCGGAGGATTCAGGAAACAACTGGAGGTCCTCCGCCGGGTCAGAAGAGTGCAGAGGCTCAGAGAAAACAACTGCTTCAGAGTACACTAGGTCGGACTCACTGGAGGAAGCAGGCGAGGTATCGGGTACCGAGTATAGGAAAGTCTCTGTCCATTCACCACCAGGTGGCACCCCGAAGGGTTCTGGAGACAGCTGGCGGTCCTCCGCCTGGTCAGAGGGGTGTAGAGACTCATGGGTAACCTCTGCTTCAGAGTACACTAGGTCGGACTCACTGGAGGAAGCAGGCGAGGTATCGGGTACCGAGTATAGGAAAGTCTCTGTCCATTCACCACCAGGTGGCACCCCGAAGGGTTCTGGAGACAGCTGGCGGTCCTCCGCCTGGTCAGAGGGGTGTAGAGACTCACGGGTAACCTCTGCTTCAGAGTACACTAGGTCGGACTCACTGGACGAAGCAAGCGAGGTATCAGATCCAGGATATAGGAAAGTCTCTGTCCATTCACCACCAGGTGGCACCCCGAAGGATTCTGAACACAACTGGAGGTCCTCCGCCTGGTCGGAGGGGTGTAGAGACTCAGGAGTAACCTCTGCTTCGGAGTACACTAAGTTGGACTCACTGGACGAAGCGAGCGAGGTATCAGGTACAGAGTATAGGAGAGTCTCTGTCCTTTCGCTACCAGGTAGCACCCCGAAGGGTTCAGGAGACAACTGGAGATCCTCCGCCTGGTCGGAGGGGTGTAGAGACTCGGAGGTAACTACCACTTTGGGGTACCCATTGTCAGGCTCACAGGACGAAGCGGACAAAGTATTGAGTACCGGGTGTAGAGAAGTCTCTCTCCATTTGTCATCGAGTGGTATCCCGGAGGGTTCAGGAGGCAACAGGGGATCCTCCGCCAGGTAGTAGAGGTCCACAGACTCTGAGGTAACCACAGCTTTGGAGCATCCTTGGACATGCACACCGGTTAAAGAGAAAGAAGCATCTGATGCCGGGTGCAGGAAGTTCTCCTGTGTGGAGTCTGGATGGGCAGAAGTCTCTTCGGCCAGGAGAACTGGTGCACTACCCACGCACATTACCCATTGGGGTTTCTCCGGGATACAGGGAGATGAAGCTTCAGTAGGGACTCCAAGGCTGGGGTCAGGAGGTCTCAGGGAGGACAGACCCTGGCGTGACGGCTTGCCTCTAAGTCTAGCACGTCTGGACTGCCTCTTGAGGTTGAGAGAAGTATTCCGGAAAGCGTAGTCACCCTGTGAGGATTCTGGGTGGGCAGTAGTCTCATTGGGCTGGAGGACTATTGCGCTACCCACACACATTACCCGTCGGGGCTGCTCCGGGATATTGGGAAGTGAAGCTTCAGCAGGGGCTTCAGAGTTAGGGTCCTCGAAGACCATACGAAAGGCCACCAGGAAGGCCTGCAGGTCAAGGATGACAGGATCCCATGCTTCCCATAGGGGGGTGACCCATTTCAAGGCATCACCCGCTAGGTAGTCAATCATAAAGGCCACTTTAGCCCAATCGGAAGGAAAATAGAGAGGGTAGGCCTTAAAGTGTAGCATGCATTGCTCCACAAATGCACGACACTGTCTTGGATCCCCATAGTAACGTGGCGGATCCGCAGGAACGAGGGCTGATAGATCCATCTGGACGGGTGCGTAATTCGCCTGGAACTCAGCTAAAGGGGGAAAAAAAAATTTATTTATTTTATTTTAATGCATGTATTCGCTGGAAAAACTTCTCAAAGAGCGAAGGCCGTGGGGCTCAACGGGAACCATGGCCTGAGCATGCTGTTATGCACACGCCCGGGCTAAGCGGCGTGTGCGTGTGATTGGTAGTGATTCCACTGGACCGTGCCGGAGAGTGAATGCCTGGAGGGGCGTGACTAAGTATTCACCCGATCCGACCAGGGTCGCACGACGGCATACGACGCCAGTGCACCAAGGAGGAACCGAGCAGAGGGACCAGGTGCTACTCCAGGACAGACCCCGGACACGGCTGTTGACCCACACAGGGAAATACAGGAACAGGCTGGTAGGCTGGCACACAGACTGGAGGGTATAGGCAGGCACGACTGGTATGCAGGCAGGCGGGTATGCAGGCAGGGGGGTAAAGGCAAGCACAGCTAGAGTGCAGACAGGGAGGCACTAGCAGGTAGGAACACAGGCGGGATAGGACCCAGTACACACCGGGACTCAGGAACAATACAGGCAGAGGGTTACAGGCAAGCACAGCTAGAGTGCAGACAAGGCTGAGCAGGGAGGACAGGGCTCTGTTCACACGGAACAGACAGGAAGGGAAAGACAGAGCCAGATACTCACACAGTACTTGCAGAGACAACAAGCAGGAGTTAGGTACGAGTTCAGACTCTGCAGAAAAAGGAAGGGAACGGACATAGAGGCAAAATAGGTAAAGGACAGGAGAGAGTTCAGACTGGAACTGAGTGTACGGAGGAGACCGACACTGCAGAGGGATACAGGAGCGGGTCTGGGAATACGGCCCCCAGAGAGGCGAAACGAACAGGCAAGGAGCGTGTTCAGACAGGACAGACCAGACACAGGAGCGGGTCTAGGAAATCGGCCACTAGAAGGCGAGAGGAACAGGCTAGGAGCGTGTTCAGACAGGACAGACAAGAGAACACAGAAAGGAGTCAGTTCAGACACGGGAGCTGATACCGCAAAGCAGGAGACATACAGGACTCAGTTCAGACACGGGAACTGATACAAAAAGCAGGAGACAAGAGACGGGACCTGGCACCTTCAGAGTGCAAGCACACACTGAAGGAAACACTATGCTCAGGCAGGGATAGAAGGGAGCTGCTGAGCTATATACCAAGTGACAGACAGCAATAGGCTGAGGACGCACAAGGGGTGTGACCCACAGCAGGTACAAAAGGCAGGAAGTGATCGGGCGCCGCCCTTAAGCAGCAGAAACAGACACAAACAGACAGCATGGAGGGAAGCCAGAGAGACATTCTGGACAGGAGATCAAGTGCGCCCTCTTGCACAGTGGGAGATGGACCACCATGCAAGGACGCCGCCAGGTATGTTACACTCACATGTAATAAAACTGTCAAACAGTCGCAAATCATGCACACGGGAGCGATTCAACCATATCACCGAGCAGCTCTAAATAATCGGAGCTCGGCCCGAGCGTACTCGGCGAAAGGGTTAATAGAACATACTCACTCATCACTAAAAGGAACGTCTCAATAGTCAACTGAATGAATATCTTCTTTTATTAGCGCCTCATGCCGACCAACCGGGAAGCTCAGAAGAAATATCTACCATTTCCTTTGGATGAAGAAAAACCTGAGCCAACATCAGTGATGCCAGAAGAGCCGAAAGAAGAGGAGATGAAGGAGGCAATGAAGTATTGGGAGGTAGAAGAAATGGAAGTAGATGAGGCAGAAGACACCAAGGCGAAAGAAGAAGATAAGGCAGAAGATAGCAAGGGGAAAAAACAAGATAAGGCAGAAGATACCAAGGGGAAAAAACAAGATAAGGCAGAAGATACCAAGGGGAAAAAAGAAGATAAGGCTGAAGATACCAAGGGGAAAAAACAAGATAAGGCAGAAGATACCAAGGGGAAAAAAGAAGATAAGGCAGAAGATACCAAGGGGAAAAAACAACAAGATAAGGCAGAAGATACCAAGGGGAAAAAAGAAGAAGATAAGGCAGGAGATACCAAGGGGAAAAAAGAAGAAGATGCTAAAAAGTCAAAAGCAAAAGAAGAAAAGAACAACACCTGTGCCAGAAGAGTTGACAACCAGCCAGCAGGAAGACACAAGATCCGCCAGCAGTCCATCCTTAAATACGTGAATACCAACCTCAGAGGAAGGAGGAACATCATCTGGACCATCCTCCTCAAATCAGCGAGACGTTGATGGACTCTAAGGCACCAACATTCCAGCTGAAGGAACATCAACAGCTACAAATCTAAAAATAATAAAAATAATAGACATAAAATAGTTATTATTAGATTAAGAAAGCTTAAAAATGTAGTAAAATCATAATAAAGACTTTAATAATATTAGGAGCAGTAATAATAGCAGTAATATAATATTAATTTGTGTAATAATGGTAGAGACATAAAAATAACATCAGCAGGTTTGATCCAGGGTTGTAGGACTGATCGCCTTTTCCCGGGGTCAAGAAGGAATTTCCCCCCTGAGACAACAATTGGCTGAATGTGTCCAGGGGTTTTTGCCTTCTTCTGAATCAACAGCTTTAGAAATAAGGACCTGTGAATTAGTAAGATTATAGTAGAATCAGCAATAGTGGAGTAGTAATATAATATAGTATATAGCGTAATATTAGTGACCATAAAACAAGAATAATTTCACTAGTAAAGTAATAATAAATTTATACTATAATATTAAAAATAAAATATTAATAATATTTGTTAAATGATTAATTATTAATTAAATTAAATATTAATTATTAAAATTTGAATAAGTATTAGGAGATTTGATCCAGGGTTCTAGGACTGATCGCCTTTTCCCGGGGTCAAGAAGGAATTTTTCCACCAAGACACAAATTGGCCGAACGTGTCCGCGGTTTTTTGCCTTCTTCTGGATCAACATCTTTAGGAATTATGATCTAATTTTTAATTTTAGTAAAATATCAATACAAATGTTAGCAATAATGGTAAGAATAAAATAGCAATAATACAAAATTATCTAGCATAAAATAGTAGAATATTAGTAATATCAGTAAAATAGCAGGAAACTAAAAATAACACAAATAATAGTAATACAAAAAATAGTATCTAAGGTAATGATTATAATAATTAGTAAATAATTAATATATATTAGGGTTTTGATTCAGGGTTCTAGGACTGATCGCTTTTTCCCGGGGTCGAGAAGGAGTTTTTCCCCTTGACACAAATTGGCTGAATGTGTCCAGGGGTTTTTGCCTTCTTCTGGATCAACAGCTTTAATTCTAGGAATCTCATAGTACTAGAGTAATAATAGCAATAATAAGTATAATAATGTTGTAATAATAATCAATAGATTGTGAGGATAAGAATAAGATAGATACAATAAATAGGTTAGTTTGTTAGTGTAGGGCCCCATCTGATGAGGTCGTCTTGTCGTTGGCAGATGGGCTTGCACAATTTGATCAAAATGTGCACTAAGAACCTCAAATTTATAAGTTTAAAGAATAAGGAAGTAATAAAATACACAAGATTATAAATATAACTTTGTCTTGCCACATTATTTTCCTGTAATGAAGGAAATCAGCAAATCCAGAACATTTTAGATATTTGTATCTCTGTGTCGTAATCATAGCTGGTTAAAAACGCAATGCGACAGCATAAGAAATTGTTAGATTCTATTTTGCAATGAGGCGCACAATGTAAACGTCAACTGACACATGCCACCATGTAACCCTAGCATAAAATGTATTAAAGTAAAATGTATTAATTTATTTCATAAACCAATAGTACACGTGAAAATTAGAAACTTTGTAATATATTTTATTAAAGAGATCTGTTTTTTTCTCCTCCTGGGCTGATCATTCATTCTCAATGACCTTAATTCTTGGGTAAAATCTTTAGTGAATACAGATTTTCCAATTACTGAGATAGAAGATAACAGTTGGTGCTCAAAAAGTTCTATGGAGGGAGTAGGGTGGAGTTAGAGGCGGACACAAACATTCTACTGCAAGTTCTCCTGAAAGGACAATTTCACTCTAATGTGTAAATCATGATAGTTAACGTATATTTCAGACTATAAGACGCACCTAGGTTTTAGAGGAGGAAAATAGGAAAATAAAAATTTAAGAACAAAATGTGATCATGATGTACTGTTATGGAGGTAGGGGTCTTCTGCTGACACTGTTATAGGGGAAATATACCCCAATTCTATACTAATATCCCCCATCCTGGTATATATATGTCCCTCAATCCAGATATACAAGTGCTTCTCACAAAATTAGAATATCATCAAAAAGTTAATTTATTTCAGTTCTTCAATACACTAGACTTTGTGTTTTCATTGACTGTAAGCCATAATCATCAACATTAACAGAACTAAACACTTGAAATAGATCACTCTGTAATGACTATATAATATATGAGTTTCACTTTTTGTATTGAAGAACTGAAATAAATTAACTTTTTGATGATATTCAAATTTAGTGAGAAGCACTTGTATATGGCCCCGAATCCAGGTATATATGGCCCCCATCCTAATCCTGGTATGTATGGCCCCCTCATCCCCATCCTGGTATGCATAGCCGCATCCTCCCTATCCTGGTGTGCATGATCCCCTCATCGCCATCCTGATATGCACGGCCCCATCTTCCCCATCCTGGTATGCATGGCCCCCTCATCCCCATCCTGGTATGCATAGCCGCATCCTCCCTATCCTGGTATTCATGGCCCGTTCATCCCAATCCTGCTATTCATGGCCCCATCCTCCCCATCCTGGTATGCATGGTCCCCTCATCCCCCTACTGATATACTTGGCCACTTCATCCTCATCCTGGTATGTGACGCGCCCCCTGGGCCGTGGGGTGCTCGGCCGGGCCGGTCGATGCTGGGGGATGTTACGGTGGCAATGACCCAGTCCGTGACCCAGGTTGGTCAATAAAAGGGGAAAAGTAAAAGGGAATAAAGTTTTTATAGAAATAATGTTCGTGACGCCACCTGTGGTATGCGGCTATATGGGGCCGCCACTGCGGTGCAGATCCTCTAGAGCTGATGATGATGCAGCAGAGTTGGTTCAGCTCTCCACAGGCAGAGCTTAGCCCCAGGGCAGGATATAGTGATGCTATGAGGTAGATGTTGCTGGTGCTGTGTAGTGCAGGGCAGGTGATGATGCAGCAATAATTCTAGGACACTGTGGGGTGCAGTCTTCAAGGTTTTACTCACTGTTATCACACTGCTCCTGGTTACAACTGCCAGATTATAACCTCCCACGTCGTCCTGCGTTCACCAAGAAAGGGGTTCAGCAGCTCTCAAGTATTTCAGGAGTACTTAAACGGTACCCCGTTTTATGTTCCTTCCTCGGTCGTCTTCCTGTGCTTGCTCTCACCCTCCTGCCCTGCGCCTCACAATCAGTGTCCCAAGCCGGTAGCCTCGGATCTTGTCGGGCGACGTGCAGTCCCCTGGACCCTATGCGGCCACCTTTTCGGCGATATAATTGTGGTAGTTGGCAGATGCACCTTGAAAGTACAGTAGCCTCCGGTTATTAGCTGAACGTTGCAATTCTCACTAGTTAGGGGCCGGTCCCCTCTGCGGCTTGATCCTTCCATGTCCTGGTAGATTCGGGCAGACGGGTGGCCTCCAGCACTGCCCGTACCCCTAGGATCCCCTCGTTCCTCCTGTAGCCTTCCTTCCTGCTCCTCTCCTCAGTTGGTCTCACCTCCTGGGCCTCTCAGACTAGGCCCGCTCCGCCTGAGCAGAGCTCCTGCAGAGCTCCTACTCCACACACTCTCCTCCTCTGACTGAACTCCACTCCCTTTCCAAGATGGTTCCCTCTTTTATATCACTTCCATTCCTGTGCTCCCCTGTACTACGTCCTCCACCCACACCCACTACATAGTTCCACCCTTCAGCTAGGGACCAGGGACTGTGCTCTCCCTTAGGAGCAATCTCACCCTGCCCCCACTGAAGTGGAATGTGTTGGATGCAGGTGTTAGGGTCCCGGGCAGCACTCTATCCTTACCCGAGAGTGAGATACCACACCTCTGGGTGAGATGCAGTACCTCTGTGGCGACTGAACCTGCAGGGGCGCCACAATATCTTATTGATCGGTGTAATCTGACCATTGGAAACCGCACCGATCAGAAGAATGGGGAACTTTTATTCCTGTCAGGAAACTTATCCACATTTTAAAATGCAGCAGCAGGTGGGACGTCTGACCGCAGCTCCATTCATCCTCTTTGAGGCTTCCAGAAAAAAAGCAAGAGCAGTCACTGAGGGAATGAATGGATCAGTGATCAAGTCGCACATGAGCTCCAGTCTAATGGGGATAAAAGCTCCACAGTCTGCCGATCGCACGGGTCCCAGCAGTCAGACCCCCACCAATCAATAAGTTATCCTTAGGCCACGTTCACACATCAGTATTTGGTGAGTATTTTACATCACTTATTTGTAAGCCAAAATCAGGTGTGGGACAATCAGAGGAAAAGTATAATAGAAACACGTCACCACTTCTGTATTTATCACCCACTCCTGGTTTTGGCTTACAAATACTGATGTAAAATACTGACCAAATGCTGATCGAGTGAATGTGGCCTTAGGATAGGCGATTACTTGTTTTCACCGGAGAACCTCTCTAAGTGCATATTTGCTACTGTGTAATAGACACAGGGCAGGGAAGGGTTAAACGTCAACGTAATTAATCTTTAATAAAGAATCTTCTAGTTATTGATATCAGAGAGAACAAGTGACCTCCATACACAACGTAATCTCCTATACAAACACCAATAATACCACATACAAGGAACAAATACCGTCACATCATGACCAGACCACATATTACCACCACATAGTAACCGAATAATACCACATACAAGGAACAAATACCGCCACACCATGATCAGACCACATATTACCACCACATAGTAACCGAATAATACCACATACAAGGGACAAATACTGCCACACCATGATCAGACCACATATTACCACCACATAGTAACCAAATAATACCACATACAAGGGACAAATACAGCCACATCATGATCAGACCACATATTACCACCACATAGTAACCGGATAATACCACATACAAGGGACCAAAAACCGCCACACCATGACCAGACCACATATTACCACCACATAATAGCAGAATAATACCACATACAAGGGACAAATACCGCCACACCATGATCAGACCACAAATTATCACCACATACAAGTGACAAATACCGCCACAACATGACCAGACCACATATTGACTGAATAATACCACATACAAGGAACAAATACCGCCACAGAATGACCAGATCATATATTACCACCAAATACAAGTGGCAAATACCACTATACTATGACAAGACTACACGTTACCATTACATAGTCACCGAATAATGCTACAATAAGGATCATGAATAAAAAACACAATACTAATACACTGGAGCTCTGTATATAGTGTGTAGGGTAGTGGTAATGTAGTGATCACCAGTGACATTATACACAGGAGCTCTGTATATAGTGTATAGTGTGCATTTACATGTAATACACTGACTCACCAGTGACGTCTCTAGTTGAAGTGCTTCATCTAGCACAGACCGCCATTACTTCTTCCATCCAAGACTTGTCACTGCAGAAAATAACCCACAGTTATCAATAGCTGATCACTTCTAGAGCACATTCCCCACTTATTTCCTGATTTCTACACTACAGCAGATGAAGAAAAAACACAATACTAATACACAGGAGCTCTGTATATAGTGTATAGGGTACTGGTAATGCAGTGATCACCAGTGACATTATACACAGGAGCTCTGTATATAGTGTATAGGGTACTGGTAATGCAGTGATCACCAGTGACATTATACACAGGAGCTCTGTATATAGTGTATAGTGTACTGGTAATGCAGTTATCACCAGTGATATTATATACAGGAGCTCTGTATATAGTGTATAGTGTGCATTTACATGTAATAAACTGACTCACCAGTGACGTCTCTAGTTGAAGTGCTTCATCTAGCACAGACCGCCATTACTTCTTCCTTCCAGGACTTGTCACTGCAGAAAATAACCCACAGTTATCAATAGCTGATCACTTCTAGAGCACATTCCCCACTTATTTCCTGATTTCTACACTACAGCAGGTGAAGAAAAAAAGTGACATAGTGCCGCCCTGCACAGTAACAGGACCTCACTTTTGTTACTCCCCCATGGACAACAGTATCCTCAAAAGTAAATTAAAGTACAGCAATAATGTCCCCTACAGTAATTATGTCCCCATTTGCCACCATAAATTAATACCACATTCTGACCCCCATACTGTAATTGTCACCCATCCTGGCCACCTTTATTTAATAATATTCCCCATCCTTGGTTCTCATGTATCTCCTCCACCCATCCTGGGCCTGTATGTATCATCCTCTCTCCCCCCCCATCATGGGCCCCTATGTAACATCCTCTCCCTAACCATCATGGGCCCCTATGTATCATCCTCTCCCCCATCATGCGCACCTATAAGGCATCCTCTCCCCACTCATCATGTCGCCCTATATAGCATCCTCTCCCCCATCATGTGTCCCTATATAGCATCCTATCCCCCATCATGTGCCCAAATATAGCATGATCACACCATCATGTGCCCCTATAAAGCATCCTCTCCCCTCTCATCATGTGGCCCTATATAGCATCCTATCCCCCATCATGTGCCCAAATATAGCATGATCACCCTATCATGTGTCCCTATATAGCATCCTCTCCCCATCATGTGCCCATATATAGCATCCTCTCCCCCTTCATGTGCCCCTATATAGCATCCTCTCCCCCCTCATCATGTGGCCCTATATAGCATCCTCTCCCACATTATGTGCCCCTATATAGCATCCTCACCCCCATCATGTGCCCATACATAGCATCCTCTCCCCCATCATGTGCCCATATATAGCATCCTCTCCCCCATCATGTGCCCATATATAGCATCCTCTCCCCCTTCATGTGCCCATATATAGCATCCTCTCCCCATCATGTGCCCATACATAGCATCCTCTCCCCCATCATGTGCCCATATATAGCATCCTCTCCCCCATCATGTGCCCATACATAGCATCCTCTCCCCATCATGTGCCCATATATAGCATCCTCTCCCCCATCTTGTGTCCCTATATAGCATCCTCTCCCCCTTCATGTGACCATATATAGCATCCTCTTTCCCCATCATGTGCCCCTATATAGCATCCTCTCCCCATCATGTGCCCATATATAGCATCCTCTCCCCCATCATGTGCCCATACATAGCATCCTCTCCCACATCATGTGCCCCTATATAGCATCATCTCCCCCATCATGTGCTCATATATAGCATCCTCTCCCCCTTCATGTGCCCATATATAGCATCCACTCCCCATCATGTGCCCATACATAGCATCATCTCCCCCATCATGTGCCCATATATAGAATCCTCTTCCCCATCATGTGCCCATATATAGCATCCTCTCCCCATCATGTGCCCATATATAGCATCCTCTCCCCCATCATGTGTCCCTATATAGCATCCTCTCCCCCTTCATGTGACCATATATAGCATCCTCTTTCCCCCCCATTCCTTCACTACCCTGCCTGTTCATAAAGGAAAAAAAATCTTCTTATCTTTCTGCACACCCCCGGCGGCGTCCTCTGCAGGTTCATCCTCATCATGGGCCCCTGTGGTCTCCGCCGTCCATTCAGAGGCTGCGCGCAGACAGCAGCCCGCCGGCCGGATGCCTTTTCAGATCACTGCTATGCACTGTGCACTGACGTCACCGTCCGGCGCATAGCAGTGACGTTCATTGTCCACCAGCCTATCAGAGGACGAAGGCTGACGCGCGCAGCCTTGATTGACTGGCGGCCTTTGAACGTCACTGCTATGCGCCGTCTGTGCGCAGCGCATAGCAGAGAGTAGATTTTCCTGGAGGCGGCCATCAAGGGGAAGGTATGCGCAGCGCTGAGCGTGCTGCGGCCCGCGGTCAGAAAGATCATAGTTACTGGCGGGCCCCCAAAATTTTGGAGGAAAAAGTGCGTCTTATAGTCCGAAAAATATGGTAACTCTTTCTACTTCTTCTTGGCTTCTATTAATATGAATAAAATTATCCATCAACATGATACGCCTAGAACAACCTGCATTCACAATTGTCTTACTCTGAGGGGCTACCTAATACACAGAATTATCCAAAAACGCCAGAAAAATTTGAACATTTTCAATGAGAAGCATTTCTTTGTCTAGGAGTCCTTTCTAGGATATTTTTGAACACCTTATCTCTGGCACTTGTATGCAGCGTTGGACTGGAGTACATTGGGCCCACCAGAGAAAATCATTCTTGGGGCCCACTGTGTAGCTACATAGAAATGCAGTTGTGCTCAAAAGTTTACATACCCCGGCAGAATTTTTCCTTCCTTGCCTTGTTTCAGAGAATATGAATGATAATAAAAAAACTTTTTCTCCACTCATGGTTATTGGTTTGGTGAAGCCATTTATTGTCAAACTACTGTGTTTTTTCTATTTAAATTGTAGCGTCGGCGTCCCTGCCTCCTGATAGGCAGGGACGCTGTTCCCCTCACCTCTCCGCTCCGTGCCGTGCCCGGCGTCCTCCTCCCACTGTGCTTAGGGCGCGCGCGCGTGCTCCCCCTCTCTTAAAGGGGCCGCGCGCGCCGTCCTAAGGAGTCCCCGGCCAATGGCCGGAGGACCTCACCATATATAAGGCACCTCCTCCAAAATGGAGGTGCCCGAGCAATGTTGTTGCATAGTCTATCACTTTGCTTCAGCCCTCAGGTCCCGTTACCAGTTACCTGCCAGTTACCTGCCAGATTCCTGCTTGATACCTGCCTGATACTTGTATATCTACTTGCATTCCTGCGGTCAGACAGTCTGCCTACCAGCCCTGCCAGTCTGTCTATGAATCTGATTGCCCGCTCACCTGGGAGCGCTCATCTGCTACCTGCCTGCTAGCCTACCTGGAGGCTCTGCCGTCACGTGCTGTGACCACCTGCCTGCCCAGAGACTCTTACCCGCTCACCTGGGAGCGTCCGCCTGCTACCTGCCTGCTAGCCTACCTGGAGGCTCTGCCGTCACGTGCTGTGACCACCTGCCTGTCCAGAGACTCTTACCCGCTCACCTGGGAGCGTCCGCCTGCTACCTGCCTGCTAGCCTACCTGGAGGCTCTGCCGTCACCTGCTGTGACCACCTGCCTGTCCAGAGACTCTTGCCCGCCCACCTGGGAGCATCCGCCTGCTACCTGCCTGCTAGCCTATCTGGAGGCTCTGCCGTCACAATGTCACACTGTCACAGAATACTGGAGGTAGGGGGCCTAAGCTGACCCTAAGCTGGGGCCCTGACTAATCCCTCATCCTGGAGGTACTGTTAAAGGTACAGAGGTCCAGGCCGCCAGCGTAACCCCTACCTCCTGAGGATCCCTGCACCACAGTAATCTAGTCCTGAGAAGGACCCCGATCACAACAATTGGGAACCAGCGATAATATGCCCACACACAGTATTTAGACGAACGAGACAGTACAAGGGAAAAACCAAAACCACCTTGCATACAACTTCAACAAAACTACAACAGAGGGAACACCAACGGGAAAGGAGATAAATGATAAAGCGAGGAAAGGGAAATAACACTTTCAAATACACTTATCTCAGCAACTCCAAACACCACGATCCGCTCTGTAAGTCTGAATGAAAAGCTTTCACCGACACCTCACAAACAGACCTGCAGGAATATAAAGGAGTCTCACTAACGAAGCATTGATTGCAGCTGGGCGAGGCTGGACCTCAGCTAGCCCAGAGAGAGAGAGAATTAACTCCTTCACTGCCGAGAAAACACAAAGCACCAACAAGTCAGCTGCGAGAAGTCAGGCTGTGTACTCGTGACGATCTTCGTGGCAACACACCCGTGACACACTTGCTGTGACCACCTGCCTGTCCAGAGACTCTTGCCCGCTCACCTGGGAGCGTCCACCTGCTACCCGCCTGCTAGCCTATCTGGAGGCTTCGCCGTCACTTGCCGTGACCACCCGCCTGTCAAGAGACTGTTCCCGTCACTTGCCGTGACCTCCTGCCCCCCTACCCAGAGACTGTCCCCGTCACTTGCCGTGACCTCCTGCCCTTCTACCCAGAGACTGTCCCCGTCACTTGCCGTGCCTACCTGCCCGCCTACCCTGGGAGCCACCCGCTTCCTTACAAGGACTGCCCCTTTGTATCGTAGCTCAGAGGTTCCACCTCCCAGACCCGTTACATAAATCTTAATGACAACCAAAAACATCCAAATGACCCTCATGAAAATTTCACATACCCCAGTTCTTAATACCGTGTATTCCCACTCTAACATCAATGACAGCTTGAAGTCTTTTGTGGTAGTTGTGGATGAGGTTTTGTATTTCCTCAGATGGTAAAGCTGCCCATTCTTCTTGGTAAAAAGCCTCCAGTTCCTGTAAATTCCTGGGCTGTCTTGCATGAACTGCGCGCTTGAGATCTCCCCAGAGTGGCTCAATGATATTGAGGTCAGGAGACTACTGAGGTGGCCACTACAGAACCTTCACTTTGTTTTGCTGTAGCCAAAGACAGGTCGACTTGGCCTTGTGTTTTGGATCGTTGTCATGTTGGAACGTCCAAGTATGTCCCATGCGCAGCTTCCGGGCTGATGAGTGCAAATTTGCCTCCAGTATTTGCTGATAACGTGCTGCATTCATCTTTCCTTCAACTTTTACCAAGTTTCCTGTGCCTTTGTAGCTCACACATCCCCAAAACATCAGCGATCCACCTCCGTGCTTTACTGTATGAATGGTGTTCCTTTCACCATAGGCCTTATTGACCTCTCTCCAAATGTAACGTTTATGGTTGTGGCCAAAAAGTTTGATTTTGGTTTCATCACTCCAAATTACCTTGTTTCAGAAGTTTTGAGGCTTGTGTCTGTGCTGTTTGACACATTGTAGGTGAGATACTTTGTGGCATTTGCGCAGTAATGGCTTTCTTCTGGCGACTCGACCATACAGCCCATTTTTCTTCAAGAGCCTCCTTATTGTGCATCTTGAAACAGCCACACCGCTAGTTTTCATAGAGTCCTGAATTTCAGCTGATGTTATTTGTGGGTTTTTCTTTGCATCTCGAACAATTTTCCTGGCAGTTGTGGCCGAAATCTTTGATGGTCTACCTGACCGTGGTTTGGTTTTTACAGAGCCCCTGATTTTCCATTTGTTAATCAAAGTTTGAACGCTGCTGACTGGCATTATCATTTCCTTGGGTATGTTTTTGTATCCCTTTCCTGTGTTATACAGTTCAACTACCTTTTCCCGTAGATCCGTTGACAATTCTTTTGCCTTCCCCATGACTCACAATCCAGAAATCAGTGGCTGGATGAAAGATGCAAGAGTCTGTCTGGATCCCAGAAACTCACTCAGCTTTTATGCACACATACTGATTACAAGGAAACAGGTCACAGGTGAGGATGTTACCTTTAGTAGTCATTCAAACCCATTTGTTTCAAATTCTGTGCATGCTATCAGGCCAAAATCACCAGGGTATGTGAACTTTTGGTCAGGGTCATTTGGATGTTTTTGGTTGTCATTAAGATTTAAAAAGAGAAAACACAGTAGTTTGACAATAAATGGCTTCACCCAACCAATAACCATGAGTGGAGAAAAAGTTTTTTGTTATCATTCACATTCTCTGAAACAAGAAAGGAAAAATTCTGCCGGGGTATGTAAACTTTTGAGCACAACTGTAAATACAAGACCACCAATTGTATGGTAAAACACGCTAATATCAGCGTATAATATAAGATAGTACACTTAATGTTATAGAAAGAGCTTGCGTCACATTTTTGGTGCAAACTCAATGATAAGTGTACCCTGGTGTTTACTAACCACTAAACCAATGTTTTATTGCACCAGCGGAGTGGAAGGGATTTTATGATATCTCATCCATACGCTGAGAAAATCCACGACGTGAATTGACCGGCGCTGCGGATTTGACATCACGTGTCAATTTATGCTGTGGATATTCACCTTCGATTTCATCCTTTGCAATACAAAGGAACAGGTCAATGGTAAAGGTGCATCATTGCGTAGTAGTAAAAGCAGCAATATCTGCACAATATCTGGGTGGATATTACCACTGTTCATTTGCTGTGGGAATTCCATTGTAGAAATTAAGCAGCAAATACATTATGTGAATAGAGCCACTAATAGTGGCGGGGGTCCTAATTCAGTTATGTATGACACTGGAGTGATAGCAAAATAGCTTTCCCTCACATCCCTTGTACGCTTTTTACGGAAATCTTTCTGCCACCTATAAGGCCATAACTTTTTATGAAGGGCCTCATTTTGTTAGTAGTGGAAGAAGAAAACTGAGTGATACAGGGAGAGGGGGCTCAGTGAGGGGTGATATAGGGGTAGGGGGTGCAGTCAGTCAGCGGTGAAAGAGGGGGAGGGGGCACAGTCAATCAGGGGTGATACAGCGAGGGGGGGCTCAGTCAGTCAGGGGTGATACAGAGGGTGAGGGCTCAGTAAGTCAGGGGTGATACAGGGAGAGGGGGCTCAGTCAGTCAGGGGTGATACAGGAGGGGGCATAGTCAGTCAGGGGTGATACAGGGAGAGAGGAGGCTCAGTCAGTCTGGGGTGATATAGGGAGATGGGGCTCAGTCTGTCAGGGGTGATACAAGAGGAGGGGGCACAGTCAGTCAGGAGCGATACAGGGGGAGGGGGCACAGTCAGTCAAAGATGATACACAGGGAATGGGTGCAGTCAGTTAGGGGTGATACAGGGAGAAGATGCTCAGTCAGTCAGGGGTAATGCAGGAAGAGGGGGCTCAGTCAGTCAGGGCTTCCTCACTGCTAGGCTTCAGGGAACCCTCCTTCAATCATTGCAGCTGTAGTAGGGAGTCCTATAACTCCCTCTGCTGCTTACATTGTGGGGAAGAGGAGCGCGTGTTATGGATGACAGCACAGCTCATTACCTGAGCTGTGCTGTACAGCCGAGGAGAAGAGGACACAACGAAAGCTCACATTGATTGGCTGCCCTGCTTGTTCAACGCAGGGAAGAGCGGTGACATAAAAAGTAATCAGGACACAACAACACTTTGTTACTTATAGTGAGCCGCAGTTTGCAGCAGGCGAGAGTGTCATCAATGCCGTCAGTGACACGTGCAATGCTCTCCTGGGTTGTCTAACTCTGGGAGGAGCTGCAAGGAGTAGTGACGTAGAGGCTGGGAGAATGTCCTGCTTGCAGCTCCTCCCAGAGTTAGACAACCCAAGACAGCAGTGAGCGTATCAGACTGCGGCTCACTATTTGTAAGTAACAGAGCGGTCAGTATGCCTCTGGTGGGCCAGTCTGATCCGGCATGTCCTCCTCCCCCACATATAACATATATAGCCAAGTTCCCCTCTCCCACATATAGCATATAGCATATACAGTCAAGTCCCCCTCCCCCAAATATAGCATATATAGTCAAGTCTCCTTCCTCTATTTATAGCCAATATCCAGGGCCGGCTCCAGGTTTTCGTGGGCTTTGGGCGAAAGAGTCTCAGTGGGCCCCTTTAGCACCTAACATCATTGATGCACAGATACAGCGGAGAAATATAGGTATACAACACAGGGCCCAGCCTGTCCCCTCATCCTTCACATATGCAAACATGCACACACACAGGAGGCAGATATGCACGCACAGGAAGCAGACATGCACATGCACAGTAGGCAGACATGCACACACACACATACACAGTACGCAGACATGCGCACACACTCATGGTAAGCAGACATGCGCACACACACACACGGAACGCAGACATGCACACGTACACACACGGTACGCAGATATGCGCACACACGATATGCAGACATGCGCACGCACACACGGAACACAGACATGCACACGCACACACGCGGTACGCAGATATGCGCACACACACATGATATGCAGACATGCGCTCGCGCACACACGGTACGCAGACATTCGTATGCACAGGGTATGCAGACATGCGCACACACGCAGTACGCAGATATGCGCACACACACGATATGCAGACATGCATACGTTACGCAGACATGGTACACAGATATAAAGCGTTTGATACAATACGCAGACACGACTGCCCTCCGGACATCTGTCATCAGTCTTCCCCAAGATTGTGGAGCCTACTGAAACAGACTAAGGAATCTTTTGTAAATGCTTAGGAAGCCTTTGCAGGTGTTTTTTGTTAATTATTCTTATTTACTGAGATAATGACTTTTGTGTTTGTGTTTAACAGAAATAAACACTTGAAATAGATCACTCTGTTTGTAATGACTCTATATAATATATGAGATTCACTTTTTGTATTGAAGAACAGAAATAAATTAACTTTTTGATGATATTCTAATTTTGTGAGATGCACTTGTATATATACTGTCGTATTACACACATATCAATTTCATATGAAATAATATTTAAAAATGAAAACTGCTGCCACTCACAGTCTTCTGAGATCCAGGAAAGAGTCTGATGGCATTAGCTGCAGAAGATGGAGGAAGTCCGGGCAGCTGCTGCATGCTGGGCAATGACACCGCACCAATGACAGCCTAGCCTCATCAAACTCCTTCTGCAAGAGAGGGGTGATGGCGCTCAGACTGCTGTGGTAGTCATCTCCCCCGCCGTACCCGTGCTGTGGGGGAGGGGCGAGGCTATGGAAGCTGGTCAGATTGCTCCTCTGCAGGAGAGGTGTCACTTACCACACTCATTAGCTATGCGCTGCCCAGCTAATCTGCTCCCATTGCAGCAGGCTCCCTCCCTCCCCTGCGGTGCTCCTGCTATGTGTCCAGTCAGAATGACACTGATTCCGGAGAGCTGTTACTGTCAGTGACACCTCTCCTGCACAGGTGTTAGTCTGACTCCAACACCTAGCGCCAGCACAGCAAGGGAAGGAGGGAGCATGCTGCTATGAATGCCATTAGCCGGGCAGTGCATCCCTTTGCTAGGGTATGTTGGGGAGGAGCCTTCTAACGCAGTCAGAGCTGGCCCTGCATCAGGGCCCACCGGAGGATTCACCGATTTCCCGGTGGGCTAGTCCTTGTATGTCAGACTATTTGCAATCATTTCTCTCCCATATAGGCTGAGTATTGAAACTGTCTGGTATTAAAACTCAACTTCTTTTACTTAAAGTGAAGCTATCAGAATATGAACTATTGTTTAAATCGGGTTTTTGTGTTAAACTTATTGTTTGGGGGCAATTTTTTTCCATATCACAGTGTGTACTATAAATAAAAACCACAAATCTTGCAATTTTCAAACCGACCACTTGGGCTTTTTTTTAACTTTAGCTTCCTGTTGTTTCAGGAAACAACACATGTACATTAACCACAATGAAAAGATCCTATCTTTTATATTAAAGCATCTAATGAGCATATGCAAAGGTCATTGTGAAGGAAGAGGGAGCAGGGAAAGCTGTAACATTACCTGTTGTGATTGCTGGATCCTGTGTTATCAGCTGTGTTTCAGAGATGTTACCTCTCATTGCAATCCTGCCTCTGCTGATAAGGAGCCTGCTGAAAACTCTTTCTGAAAAGACAGAAAGTATGAGTCTAAAAAAAGCCCAAGTGGCCATTGTGATTTTTTTTCTTTTGTATTAAAGATCATCATATGAAAAAAAAAATGCCAACAATTTAAACAAAAATAATGTAACACATCTGAAACATACAGTCAGTCATTTTCTGCTGATAGCTTTGCTTTAAATTAACACTAATCCTAAAAATAAATGTTCAAATAAAATAAGAAAATAATTGTCCTCTCCGCTTGTTAGTCTGCAGCATTTCCGGCCTGATCATGAAACGGTCTTGTAGAAATCCTGCAGAGAACACAAGGATCAATCTCTTGTCAATCAGTTCCATCTTTGGCTGCTGAAGCCCTGACCCTTGGACAAGGAGATGGTGTGATGTTTTGTCCTACTACAAACAGGGCAGAGGGGGGAGGCTCCTGCTGCAGACACTTGTCTTACATCAACACACAGAAAGGTAAGTAGAAGAATGGGAACATGGGTGAGATATTGAGACACACAGAGATTTCTTTATATATATTACTGTATAATTTGTGACAGGTGTTGAAAAAATGCTGCAAAGTAAGAATGCTTTTGTAGCACCCTGAGGATTCGGCTGCTACAGGGGTATTGCACTTCAACCCAGAGGTGTGATATTCCACTCCCGGGTAAGGAAGGAGTGTGGAACTGAGCTCGGTAGGCTGCATGCACTACACACATCCCATTTCCGAGGAGCAGGCCGACGGTACTCCCACTTAGAAATGTGCAGGTACGACCGAGTCTGTTCCTGGCTGGAGTGGGAGGGGGGTGGTACATCCCATGTAGTGTAGGGGCAGATAGGGGGAGCAGCCTGGGTAAAGATAGGAGCTCATTGGGTGCTGGTCACCTGAGCTCACACATAGAGGGTGTATATAAGGTGGGCACCAACTAAGATCAGGGTCAGATGCAGAGGATCAGATGCAGAGAGTCAGTCAGCTGCAGAGAACAAGTCAGGAGCAGAGGAGAGAAGAAAGACAAAGACCCAGAGTGAGAGAGGAGAAAAGAGAGAGACCCAGAGCACAGAAGAGAAGGACTCTGAGATCCCAACTAAAAGCACCGGGTGAAGAGTCGGCATCAGGGTACCGGAACCCAAGCTGGTGGGGGTAAAAACATTCCCCAGCCAGAGACCGGAGACCGTGGGCAGCGTCTGCCACGGTCACCCATCACATCCACCCCGAAGGCACACCACATGAAGGGTCAGGGAACCCAGGGCCAAGGGTGTCCCAACAGAAGGCCCGAGGGAGCTGGACCTAGGTGGATTACTGGTGGGGACGGCCAGAGAACGGGACAGAAAGAGAGCTCAGGGCCACGCTCCGGACTTGTTTGGGGGTTGGCTGGATCCAGGACCTGGTGGACGCAGCACGGCTCGGGTGGTCACTAGCAGCTGGAGTGACCAGTACAACATCTGCAGTAAGTAAACACCCTTAACTGCACAACCCGACTCTGTCTTCACTGCCGTCTGCACTACACCACCACAACCCCCATCCTCTGCGCCTGTCCCCTCTGAGGCTATACCCCTCCCGTTGGGGGTTATCCCACCAAGCTGCGCATCCACCATCAGCCTCAGCGGAACCTGCTGCAGCGGCGGCCCCAGTGACCGCATCACAACGGGTGGCGTAGTCGACACAAAAGAACTCTTAATAACATCTGTAGGACTGCCACATAACACTGAGTTTGACGCCCTGGGCACGGGCCGGGTCGCAGCCGCTCGGAGACTACAACCCCCCATCTGATCCGGTGCCGGGTATTCCCCTCAAAAAGGAATATGTCCCAGGGGGCGCGTCACTTTAAAAAATAGAAGAGGGAATAATTTATTTTTTAGCAAACAAATGCAAAGTTAATGAGCAAAAAAGAAATCTAAATCACATCAACATTTGGTTTGACTGCCTCTTGCCTTCAATAAGAGCTTCAAAGCATCAATTCTTCTAGCTACATTTGTATATAGTTTTTTACAGAACTCGGCAGGAGGTTGTTCCAAACATCTTGGAGAAGTAACCACAGATCTTCTGAAGATGTCGTTTGTGCAAATGCTTCTCTCTCTTCATGTAATCCTAAACAGACTTAGTGATGTAAGATCAGGGTTCTGTGGGGTCCGGATCATCACTTCCAGGACTTCTTGTTCTTCTTCATGGATAAGTAGTTACCTATATTTCTCATCATTGAGAACTCCAAGAAATGGGCAAAGTTGGAGATCATAGACGCAGTGATCGGCCATGGAAACTTAGTACAGCAGATGAAAGACACAGCATGCTTACTTCCACTTGAAATCACAAGATGTCCAGCAGTGCTATCAGCTCAGAACTGGCAGCGACCAGTGGGACTCAGCTACCCCCATGTACTGTTTGGAGAAGTCTGGCCAGAACTGATCCTTATGGACGAATTGAAAGCAAAAACGAATGCATTCGACACGGAAACAAGGTCAAGAGATTTAACAATGCATGAAAGCATAGTGACGGGGTGCAGAAAAATGGCAGCAGGTGCTCAGCACCGATGAGTCAAATGTGAAATACTTGTCTACAACACAAGACAGTTAATCAGCCTGGGGCAGTGCGGCCATTGTCCCTGACTGTTACCACAGGAGCTCGGTTGTAGCTGTGCCAAGCTCCCGGTGGTAAACGTGCGGGGAAGTGATGATATTTCTAGTGGAAACCGCAGCAGGAAATGTTCCTTGTCTGGGAAGTTTTTGTAGGATTTTTTTTTTCATTTTTGGAAGAGATTTTTTTCTGGAGCGTTTTCTTGTAACCTTTTCATTGGATGGTGTCTAGTTTTGAATGTTTTTCATCTGGAAATAACTAACATACGGTACACTTTTTCTTTTTTTGCCCACATTGTGTTTTGTTTCGAATCCTGAAATTGAAAAATATGCTTAAAAGACTGGATAGGAAGAGTCTTTTAAGCGTTTTTTGAGCAATTTTTCAGACTCCTCAAAAAACTTGATGTCAACATGCCCTTCGAGACCAGATTTTCTAACAAAGCAAGAATGCAAACGCTAGATAGAGGAAACATGGCCAATAATCCTTATCTCATGGTTCTTGCATGTATAGAGAGCAGTATACTTGGTGACCTATTATTATGCAGGCTACTGAATTACAGAAAAATTCAAGTTCGAGTGTCCTTCACTACTAGCCTGGTCGTATCAGGTCTGTCTCAGCCTTGTCTCTAGGGGATCAATCAGCAGTATATGCTCCAGGTAAACAGCATAACAATATGGCTGCAATACATCTGTCTTTTATATCCTCACCCACTTGGACTATAAGACATCAGGCCACGCCACTGCTATGGGGCCCGTGAACCGGCACTGACACCGGGCCCCCCCTCCGCCCATCTGCGCCCACACTGCCCACACACAATGATGGGGCGGAAGCGTCTGCTGATGCTTACTCCTTCATCATCATTGCTTGTGCTGACGACCAGAGGGGGGCTCTAGCCATCAACGCGAGCAATGAGGATGGAGGAGGGAGTGTCAGCAGACGCTTCCACCCCCATCAGTCTTCCTCGACGTCTGACGTGTCAGAGCAGCGGCATCGATGACGTCATTTCAGGGCGCCCGCTGTTCTGATATGTGCAGCACTTCACACCAAAGGCTCAGCAGATCAGAGCATCTGGTGGAACAAGGAATAAGGAGAGGTGAGTACTGTGTTTATTTTTTTAAATCAGTGACAAAAGAGTATGGAGGATCATGGGGGGTGCATTATATTGTATGTAGGACCATGGGGTGTGCGTTACATTGCATGAAGGACCATGGGGGGTGCATTATATTGTATGGAGGACCATGGGGGTGCATTATATTGTATGGAGGACCATGGGGGTGCATTATATGGTATAGCGGACCATGGGTGGTGCATTATATTGTATGGAAGACCATGAGGAGTGCATTATATTGTATGGAAGACCATGAGGAGTACATTATATTGTATGGAAGACCATGGGGGGTGAATTATATTGTATAGAAGACCATGGGGGTGCATTATATTGTATGGAGGACCATAGGGATTGCATTATATTGTATGGAGGACCATGGGAGGTGCATTATATTGTATGGAGGACCATGAGGGGTGCATTACACTGTATGGAGGACCATGGAGGGTGCATTATACTGTATGGAGGACCATGAGGGGTGCATTATATTGTATGGAACCATGAGGAGTGCATTATATTGTATGGAAGACCATGGGGGGTGAATTATATTGTATGGAAGACCATGGGGGTGCATTATATTGTCTGGAGGACCATAGGGATTGCATTATATTGTATTAAGGACCATGGGAGGTGCATTATATTGTATGGAGGACCATGAGGGGTGCATTACACTGTATGGAGGACCATGGAGGGTGCATTATACTGTATGGAAGACCATGGGGGTGCATTATATTGTATGGAGGACCATAGGGATTGCATTATATTGTATGGAGGACCATGGGAGGTGCATTATATTGTATGGAGGACCGTGAGGGGTGCATTACACTGTATGGAGGACCATGGAGGGTGCATTATATTGTATGGAGGAACATGGAGGGTGCATTATACTGTATGTAGGACCATGAGGGGTGCATTATATTGTATGAAGGACCATGGGGGATGCATTATATTATACGGAAGACCATGGGGGTGCATTATATTGTATTTAGGACCATAGGGGTTGCATTATATTGTATGGATGACCATGGGGGATGCATTATATTGTATGGATGACCATGGGGGGTGCATTATATTGTATGGAGGACCATGGGAGGTGCATTATATTGTATGGAGGACCATGGGTGTGCATTATACTATATGGAGGACCATGACGAGTGCATTATATTCTATGGAGCACCATGGGAAGTGTATTATACTATATGAAGGATTATGAGGGGCGCATTATATTATATGGAAGGCTATGTGGGGTCATTATACTGTATGCAAGCAATTATACAGTGTGAAGGTTTGAGTGGAGTCCATCATACTATGTGGAGGGCTGTGTGGGGACCATTATACTGTTATGAGGGCTAGAGTGGGCCATTATACAATGTGGGGAGGTGTGCGGGCCATTATACATTGTGGGGCTATTATACTGTATGGAGGGCTGTGTAAGGAATCAAACTGTGCTGGGGTCACCATACTTTGCTTTGGGAGTTGAAGTTGGGTACAGTAGCATCATTATACTATTAATGTAGAGGAATTCACCATTGGGGTATCATACAGTGTTTAGGGGCACTTTTGTTGGTATGATACTTTATGGGGACAATGAAAGAGGAATCTAGGACTTCAGCAGGAGGAAAATTACTATGTAAAGGCTGGAAAGTTGTGAGATCTGCTGTTCTGTGACCCCCGACAAATATAAAAATTTTTTTTGGGGGGATGGGGGAATTAAAAATGTTGCCATGGGGCCCGATGATTTCTGTGTACGTGTTACACGCACGCCGCTAGGTTCAGATAGGGTCGAGACAGGTTACATGAATTCTTTGGAATCCTGGGGGAACCGTTACTCAGGCGACCATAGACCGTGTGCTGTAGCTTCTCACAGGGGTATTGACCTTCAGGCATAGACAAGTAGGTTGTTTCACTTGCTGACCAGACACACTTGACAAGAGTCCTCATAAACGGTAGAACAGTAGCATTTAATAAGAAGCCACATAGCCAGTGCAAGCTAAGTCTGATGAGCAACAGGCTCTAGTGACAAACAGTACAGTTTCTTTAGCAGCACAGCAGTTCACAGTCTTCCCAGTAGTACAGGACAGCACAGTTCTAATGAAAAGGCACATTAATGAACACAGCATTCTTTACAGTACAGTGAGATGGAGGAGGGGGGAGGGATTGCTGAGGGAGATGATCCCGGTGACACCATTTTTTCCAGTCCTTATCTTTCTGCTTGACAATACTCTGCACTGCTAGTTTAGGAACTCTACCTGACCTGTGCTTAGCTTCACTTCTGACTTGAGTCCTTTTCACTTGCAGGGGCGCTTCTGTCAGAAGCAGAACACACACACCACATTTCTCTTCGGCTCCAGCCAGACAGTAAACAACTTCCCCACAATCCCCTGGTAATTCCACTCCTCCTGAGAGTCGATCAGTCTCTTCAGTGATCAGTATTCGATCATCAGATCTGAATTGGACTTCATCTGTACTCTTTGGTACAAACTTTGGAGCCTCAGGACTTAGTTCACTCACTTGAGGATGGTACGTCCCTCTCCTTGCCGGTCCGAGAAATACAACGGTGTGCTCTTGCTCATCGGCACTTTCAAGGTCACTATCCACCTCCGGAGCTTCAGTCTGTGGAGGTCCCTTAGTTGATCTCGGTCGATGTCGGTCTGCTTCTGGAAAGTTTTGTTGTGGTGGGAGATAATCACAAGGGTAGTAACAAATTCCGATGGACTATTCTGGTTTTCTTGTCTCCTCTTTCCAATCAGATTTCATACACTGGAATGTCATCAGCTTTCCTCTTTACGACCACATACACCTTGTCCTCCCAGTACGAACAAAGTTTTCCTGGACCACATTTCTCACGTACGTTCTTGACTAGCACCCGGCTTCCCGGTGCCATTTCTGCTCCATAACATTTTTGATCTTAGTACTCCTTACTCTTGCTCTGTCCTTGCGTAACCACTTTGGACGCTATGTTGTATGCCTCTGCCATCCATTCCTTCCATTTCCGAACGTACTCCAGATATGTTCTGTAAGTCTCTGACACCGGAGTATCGAACATGATGTCGATTGGCAGTCTTGGCGATTGTCCATACAATAGGAAGAAGGGTGAGTAACCCGTTGCATCGCTCTTTGTACAGTTATAGGCATGTACCACTTTTGACAGAGAACTCTTCCAGTCTTTCTTCTCGTCAGCTGTTAAAGTGCGCAACATCAACAATAATGTCCGGTTAAAACATTCCACTTGTCCATTACCCTCTGGGTGATAGGACGTTGTGTGGGATCTCTGAATTCTACAGTACTTTCCTAGCTTGGCAAAGAGCTGGTTCTCAAATTCTCGTCCTTGGTCATGGTGTAAACTCGTAGGGAGCCCAAACCTCAAAGCAAAATCATTGAAGATCTTCCCTGTCACTGTTCGACCAGCTTTATTGGCGGTGGCATATGATTGGGCAAATTGAGTAAAATGGTCCATCACCACCAATATGTATTCGTAACCACCCTTTCACGTCTGAAGATGTAGAAAGTCTATTGAGACCATCTCACACGGATAGGTAGTTTGAATGTTGCCAATAGGTACCAGGGTTGATGTGTTGGGATGTTTATCTTTCAGACACCCACACTCCCTGGTCACGTACCTCTCAATATCTCTCTGCATGTACGGCCAGAAGAAACGTTCACGGATCAAGTTGGTTGTCCTTTCCACTCCCAGGTGTCCCATGTTTTCATGGAGTTCTTTGAAGACCAACCTACGGAATACTCTGGGTAGTACCAACTGCCGGTTTTGCCCTCCTTTACGATACAGGATACCGTCTCCACTGAGGTAGAGCTTCGTCCATTCTTTAACTAAAACAGATACTCCCGTCTACTTGGAAACCAATTTTGATCCACATAAAGTAGTATTCTACCAATTATCTGATATTCCTGTTGTGCTCTACAGATTTTTCATTTTGGTAGTTGTTGAATGGACAGGGGGTGATCTTGTTCTCTCGCTTTTATGGTGTTTTCCACCGTCAACAGACACCACAGTGGTGTGTCTTCCTCTTGATAAGCTTGCACTGCTTGGGTAGTGCTCTCAATTGCTTCCAGATTGACTTCCTCCGAGCATTCTTTCATGAACTCCTCAGGCTCTGGTGGCATTCTCGACAATCCGTCAGCATCCGCATTGTATTTTCCTGGCCTGTACTTAATGCTGAAATTGAAGTCAGATAGTTTAGCGACCCATCTCTGACCCGTTGCATTCAGTTTGGCTGTAGTAATAGTAAGGACATAGGTTAAAGAGTTGTTGTCAGTGTATACCTCAAACTCTTTGCTGTAGTAGAGATAATCTCTAAATCGTTCACAGATAGCCCATTTCAATGCCTGGAACTCCAATTTTCCGGAATGTAGATGGTTATTCTTCTCGGCGTCTGTCAACGTTCTAGAACCGTAACTGATGACTCTCAATTTTCCATCTTGATGCTGATACAGGGAAGCTCCCAGTCCAACTTGAGAAGCGTCACAATGAAGAACAAATGGTAAGTTGAAATCAGGATATCCCAAGATGGGTGGTTTTATCAGGTAGTCTACTAGTTCTTCCAATACCTCCAGGTGGTCTACTGTCCACAGAATGGGTTGTTGGGATGAAACGTCATTGTTTCTTTTAAGCCCTGTCCTACTCGCGTTCTTCTTTTTCTCCATGGGTGTTGTTTACTCTGTCGTATCCCCCAAGGAGAGGTATAGCGAGGTGGCAATCCTGGAGAAGTTCTGAAATAAGTATGATAGTAGGCGAGGAATCCTAAGATCTGCCTCAACTCCCCGACAGTAGAGGACCGCTTGTCCAGCAAACCCGCGTCGCTGATTGGTCTGGCCGCGGCCAATCAGCGACGCGGGATTTCAGAAAAAGATGGCGGCCGTTAGCGGCTCATCTGCCGCACGGAAGTCAGCGGCGATGCAGCAGGGAGATGACCGGCGCAGCAGAAGGATCCCGACCAGCGGCGCTGCTGACCTCCATGCGGCTACCGTCAAGAGATCAGTGGCCCGTGACCAATCAGCGATATTGGCGCCAAATTTAAACACTGCTTTGCTAATTGGTCGCGGTCGCCGGCCGCGACCAATCAGCGATATTGCAGCCAAATTTAAACACCGCTTGGCTGATTGGTCGCAGTCGCCGGCCGCGACCAATCAGCGATTTTGGCGCCAAATTTAAACACGCTCTCCGGTCCTCCCTAACACGGTTCGGTGATTGGTCGCAGCCGCCGCCAAATTTAAACACCGCTTGGCTGATTGGTCGCGGTCGCCGGACGCGACCAATCAGCGATATTGCAGCCAAATTTAAACACCGTTTGGCTGATTGGTCGCGGTCGCCGGCCGCGACCAAAAAGCCATTTTGGCGCCAAATTTAAACACCGCTTTGCTGATTGCGCCCGGTCGGCCGCATACATATTCTAGAATACCCGATAAGTTAGAATCGGGCCACCATCTAGTACAGTATATAATGGACCCCATACATTGCTCCATACAGTATATAATGGGCCCCATATATTGCTACATACAGTATATTCTGGGCCCCATTTATTGCTCCATACAATACAATGGCCCCATATAGTATGTAATGGGCCCCATGTATTGCTCCATACAGTATAATGGCCCCATATAGTATATAATTGGCCCCCTATATGGCTCCATACAGTATATAATGGGCCCCATATATTGTTCCATACAGTATAATGGCCCCATATAGTATATAATTGGCCCCTTATATGGCCCCATATAGTATATAATGGGCCTCATATATTACTTCATACAGTATAATGGCCCCATATAGTATATAATAGGCCCCTTATATTGCTCCATACAGTTTATAATGGGCCCCATATATTGCTCCATACAGTATAATGGCCCCATATAGTATGTAATGGGCGCCATGTATTGCTCCATACAGTATAATGGCCCCAAATAGTCTATAATTGGCCCCATGTATTGCTCCTTACAGTATAATGGCCCCATATAGTATATAATGGGCCCCATATATTGCTCCATACAGTATACACTGGGTCCTCTAAATTGCTCCATACAATGTAAAGGACCCATGTAGTATATAATGGGCCCAATGTATTGCTCCATACAGTATATACTGGGCCCCATAAATTGTTCCATACAGTATATACTGGGCCCCATAGATTGTTCCATACAGTATAATTGCCCAATATAGCATATAATGGGCTTCATGTATTGCTCTAAACAGTATATAATGGGCCCCATAAATTGTTAAATACAGTATCATTTCTCTATATAATATATAATGGGCCCCATACATTGCTCCATACAGTTTAATGGCTCCATACACTATACTATATACTGGGCCCCATATATTGTTCCATACACTATAATGGCCCCGTATATTCATAGGCAGATTATAATGAGGGCAATCTGGACCTCCGCCCGGGGCCCCGGGGCTCCAGGGGGCCCGGGGCGTCCATGGCTAGATTGCCCTCATTATAATATGTGCGGCGCCACGGCACATACCGGCAGTCAGAGGCGGGGGGCCCCCGGACTGCTCCCCCAGCAGCTATGCATGGCCGCTACTTCTTCTTCGGCCGTGTCTGCTAGTGTGATGTCACGCAGTGCGCGCTGCACTGCTGCACCGGAGAGGAGCCGAGCCGGGGTATGGTGAGTATGTGTGAGCGTGTGTCTGTGTGTGCAGGCAGATATCATTGTGTGATGTCTGTTTATATGTTTTTTTTGTGTTGCAAATGTGTTTATGCGTGTATGTATATGTCTGTATGTGTTTCTGTGTGTGCGTGACTGCGTGCGGCCTCCCGCTGTGTATAGATGGTTATGTGTGGCCTCCCGCTGTGTATAGATGGCTATGTGCGGCCTCCCGCTGTGTATAGATGGCTACATGCGGCCCCCCGCTGTGTATAGATGGCTATGTGCGGACTCCCGCTGTGTATAGATGGCTATGTGCGGCCTCCCGCTGTGTATAGATGGCTACATGCGGCCCCCCGCTGTGTATAGATGGCTATGTGCGGACTCCCGCTGTGTATAGATGGCTATGTGCGGCCTCCCGCTGTGTATAGATGGCTACATGAGGCCCCCCGCTGTGTATAGATGGCTATGTGCGGCCTCCTGCAGTGTATAGATGGCTACGTGTGGCCTCCCGCTGTGTATAGATGGCTAGGTGCGGCCTCCCGCTGTGTATAGATGGCTATGTGCGGCCTTCCGCTGTGTACAGATGGCTATGTGCGGCCTCCTGCTGTGTATTGATGGCACCGTGCGGCCTCCTGCTGTGTATTGATGGCACCGTGCGGCCCTCTGCTGTGTAGAGATGGCTACGTACGGCCTCCCGCTGTATATAGATGGCTATGTGCGGCCTCCCGCTGTGTACAGATGGCTATGTGCGGCCTCCTGCTGTGTATTGATGGCACCGTGAAGCCTCCTGCTGTGTATAGATGGCTACGTGCGGCCTCCCGCTGTGTATAGATGGCTAAGTGCGGCCTCCCACTGTGTACAGATGGCAATGTGCGGCCCCCTGCTGTGCATAGATGGTTATTTGCGACCTCCTGCTGTGTATAGATGGCTACGTGCGGCCTCCTGCTGTGTATAGATGGCTACGTGTGCTCAATATTAAGCCGTACAATTAATGAAAGGCTATGTGCCCACGATACAGAAATGCTCCGGATTTCTTTTGAGTGTTTCTGCTCTCTCTGGCAGAAAAAACGCATGCGGATTGTACATGCGGATTGTACATGCGTTTTTCCTGCCAGGGACATGCGGATGTGAAGCGTTCTTCACATGCATTTCCGCATGCGGGTTGTCAAGCTCTTTCCAAGCGATTTTAGCATCACTTGGAAAAGTGCTTGACAACTTGGTCACACTATATAAATCAGTGGTAAATGGTAAAAAATAAAAAATAAATATATACTTACCTTCTGATGGCCTGCCGACATCAGCGGTCGCGTGACACGTCACATGACTAAATGACGTCACCACAGGTCCTTTAATCTACCGCGAGCTGCCAGCAAGCCAGGACACATCGGATAAAGACACCGGGGGCCATCAGAAGGTAAGTATAATATTTATTTTTTATTTTATTCTTTTTTTTACAGGTTCTATGGTACCCGGGTCCGGAGGAGAGTCCATCCGCACATTGAAACAGTTGGATTCCGCATGTACAGATGCAGTGATGCGGATTTCATGCGTTCCAATCCAAGTCAATGGCGGCGAAAACGCAGCGATTCCGCAAAATAATTGGTAATGCTGTGGATTTTTCCGCAATGATAATCTGCAGCGGAAATTTCCGCAGCATGTGCACAGCACATGCGGATTATCATTGGGGAACATGGCAGACCTTCTACCAAGCGTTTTTTAAGCGTTTCTGCAGCGGAATTGCCGCTGCGGAAACGCTTAAAAAACGCATAGTGGGCACACAGCCTAAAAAAATTATTATAATTAATATATTAATAATGTGCCAAATTAATTTCACGTGAACTATCACATGATCTATCACAGGGGATCATGTGACATGTGATACATCAGGTGTGTGTGGGGGGCCCGAGCCTTCTAAACTGCCCGGGGCCCTGGCTACTCTTAATCCACCCCTGCGTATTTTATATACTGGACCCCATATATTGCTACATACAGTATTTACTGGGCCCCGTATATTGCTCCATACAGTACTGTATATCATGGGTCCCATATATTGCTCCACAGAATAATGGCCCTATGTAGTGTATAATGGGCCCCATATATTGCTTCATACAGTATATTGACCCCATATAGTATATAATTAGCCACATATATTGCTCCATACAGAATAATGGCCTCATATAGTATATAATAGGCCACATATATTGCTCCATACAGTATATAATGGGCCCCATATATTGATCCATACAGTGTAATGGCCACATATAGTATATAATGGGCCCCATATATTGCTCCATATAGTATATACTAGGCCCCGTATATTGCTGCACAGTATATGACCCCATATAATATATAGAGGGCCACATTTTTTGCTCCATACTGTATATACTGGGCCTCAAATATTGATCCATACAGTATATACTGGGCCCCATATATTGCTGCACAGTATAATGGCCCCATATAGTATATATTGGGCCCCATATATTGCTCCATATAGTATAATGGCTTGAAATAGTATATAATAGGCCCCATATATTGCTCCAAACAATATAAAGGCCCCATATAGTATATAATAGGCCCCATATATTGCTCCATACAGTATATAATGGGCCCCATATATTAATCCATACTGTATATACTGGGCCCCATATATTGCTCCATACAGTAAAAAAGGCCCCATATAGTATATAATAGGCCCCATATATTGCTCCATACAAAATATAATGGGCCCCATATATTGCTCCATACAGTATACTGGCCACATATAGTATATAATAGGCCCAATAAATTGCTCCATACAGTATAATGGCCACATATAGTATATAATGGGCCCCATATATTGCTACATACAGTATGTACTGGGCCCCATATATTGCTGCAGAGTATAATTTCCCCATATAATATATAATGGGCTCCATAAATTGCTAAATACAGTATAATGGCCCCATATAATATATAATGGGCCCCATATATTGCTCCATACAGCATAATGGCCCCATATAGTGCTCCATATAGTATAATGACCACATATAGCATATCATAGGCCCCATATAGTGCTCCATACAGTATAATGGCCCCATATAGTGCTCCATATAGTATAATGACTACATATAGTATATAATAATCCCCATATAGTGCTCCATACAGTATAATGGGCCCCATATATTGCTCCATAAAGTATATACTGGGCCCGATGAATTATTCCATACAGTATAATTGCCCCATACAGTATATAATGGGCCCCATATATTGCTCCATACAGTATATACTGGGCCCCATAAATTGTTCCATACAGTATAATTGCCCCGTATAGTATATAATGGGCCCCATATATTGCTCCATACAGTATAATGGCTCCATAAAATATATACTGGGCCCCATATATTGCTCCATACAGTATAATGGCCCCATATAATATATAATGGGCCCCATATATTGCTCCATACAGTATATACCAGGCCCCATATATTGATCCACAGTATAATGGCCCCATATAGAATATAATGGCCCACATATATTGCTCCATACAGTATAATGGCCCCATATAGTATATAATAGGCCCCATATATTGCTCCAAACAGTATATACTGGGCCCCATATATTGCTCCATACAGTATATATCGGGCCCCATATATTGCTCCATATAGTATATACCGAGCCCCATATATTGCTCCACAGTATAATGGCCCCTTATAATTTATAAAGGGCCACATTTTTTATTCCATACTGTATATACTGGGCCCCATACAGTATATACTGGGCCCCAAATATTGCTCCATACAGTATATACTGGGCCCCAAATATTGCTCCATACAGTACATACTGGGACCCATATATTGCTGCACAGTATAATGGCCCCATATAGTATATAATGGGCCCCATATATTGGTCCATACAGTATATACTGGGACCCATATATTGCTCCATACAGTATAATGTCTTCAAATAGTATATAATAGGCCCCATATATTGCTCCATACAATATAATGTCCCTTATAGTATATAATAGGCCCCATATATTGCTCCATACAGTATATAATGGGCCCCATATATTGCTACATGCAGTATAATGTCCACATATAGTATATAATGGGCCCCATATATAGCTCCATACAGTATATACTGGGCCCCATATATTGTAGCACAGTATAATGGCCCCATATAGTATATAATGGGCTCCATAAATCGCTAAATACAGTATAGTGGCCCCATATAATATATAATAGGCCCCATATATTGCTCCAAACAGCATAATGGCCCCATATAGTGCTCCATACAGTATAATGGCCACATATAGTAAATAATGGGCCCCATATATTGCTTCATACAGTATATAATGGGCCCCACATATTGCTCCATACAGCATAGGGATTTCAATCGAGTAAAGATCTCATCTGCAATACCAAAGTTCTATCAATATGTCAAATGTCCTACACGGGACAACAACACACTGGATCTCCTCTTTGCTAATGTTAAGAATGCTTATTCATCGGCTGCATTACCCCCCCTGGGGAAATCTGACCACAACCTCATACTATTGTCTCCTGCTTACCAACCAGACGTCCGCAAACAACCAATGACAATTAAAAAGATAAGGAAGTGGTGTCCAGCAGCAGAGGAGGCGTTACAAGACTGCTTTGATTGTACAGACTGGGAGGTGTTGTGTACCATGAAAGAGAATTGTGATGTTAATGAGATTACTGGCAGAGTTACTGATTACATCAACTTCTGTATGGACATTGTAGTACCTGTTCAAGAGATTCGGTGTTATGCAAACAATAAGCCATGGATTACAAAAGAGTTGAAACATTTACTAAACATGAAAAAACTGGCTTTTAAAAGGAAGGACAAGGAGGCATTGAAAATTATACAGCGAGACCTAAAGGGGAAAATTAAGATTGCCCGTGAGGCATTCAGAGTTAAATTAGAAAATCAATTTGCACGAAAAAGCTCCAGAGAGGTGTGGGCTGGAATGAAGCTAGTGACTGGGTTTAAGGCAAGGTCGGAGCAGGTGGGTGGTGGACTTAGAATGGCTAATGAAATGAATGAGTTCTTCAATAGATTCAGCAATAAAGGTGCGGTAGCAGCAGGGAAGGGGGAGGAGGCCGGGGAACAACTAGCTAAATTAACAGGGGGTGAAATAGATCATTTCTCGGTCTCCAAAAATGACGTGAGGGACCAGTTTAGTAAGCTGGCCATTGGCAAAGCAGCAGGGCCTGACGGTCTCAGTCCACGTGTCCTCAGAGTGTGTGCAAATGAGTTGTGTAACCAGAGCTTACAATCAAAGAGAGTACCAGTGCTATGGAAGACTTCCTGCCTGGTGCCGGTTCCCAAGACTACCTTCCCGGCTTCCCCGGGGGACTATAGACCGGTGGCCTTAACATCGCATGCGATGAAGTCCTTGGAGAGAATAGTACTTGCTCACTTGTGTCCGAGGGTGATGGCGCATACTGATGCTCTTCAGTTTGCGTACCGGCAGGGACTGGGGGTGGACGATGCTGTAGCGTCTCTGCTACAAACAGTACATTCCTTTTTGGACAATGATGGAACCACAGTGCGTGCTTTGTTCTTTGATTTCTCTAGTGCGTTCAACACATTACAGCCACTCTTACTGCGTGGAAAGTTGATTAAAATGGCGGTGGATGAGGGACTTGTGAATTGGATAATTGACTACCTGTCGGATAGGCCACAGTTTGTTAGGTGGGGGATGGCTACATCAGATAGTGTACTGAGCAGTGTCGGAGCCCCGCAGGGAACAGTGCTGTCGCCATTCCTCTTTACATTGTACACAGCTGACTTTCAGTATAAATCAGACCGTTGTTACCTCCAGAAGTACTCGGATGACTCTGTGATAGTTGGCGGTATTGGGAAGGACCAGGATGAAGAGGAATATAGAAGGGTGGTTGCGGACTTTGTAGTATGGTGCCAGGCTAACCATCTAGAACTAAATGTTAAGAAAACCAGGGAGTTGGTGATGAGCTATGGAAGGTACAAGAAGGTATGCCTACCTGTTACCATTGACGGTCAGGATGTGGAGATGGTGGACAGTTTCAAATATTTGGGGGTTTACCTGGATAGCAAGCTAGACTGGAAGTGCCACGTGGAGAAGGTCTACAAGAAGGGGATGAGTAGATTGTACTTCCTAAGGAAGTTAAGGTCTTTTAATGTGTGTGGCAAAATGCTTGAGGTGTTCTACCAATCCATTGTGGCTAGTGCCACCTTTGCGGCAATAATTTGCTGGGGTAACAGTGTGCGTGTTGCTGACGCCAACAAGCTCAACAAACTTATAAAGAAGGCTAGCGCGACGGTGGGCCTACAGCTTGGGACTTTTGAAGAGGTGGTAGAGGATAGGATTAAGAAGAAGTGCAGAGCTATAATGGGCAACAACACACACCCGCTTTATGAACTGTTTGCGAAACAGAAGAGCACATTCAGCAATCGCCTAATACAACTAAGGTGTAAAAAGGAAAAATACAGGAGATCATTTGTTCCAACAGCTATGGGGGTGTTTAACAAATGTCTGAAAAGCAATGTCTAAAGTATTCCAAATGTTATGTTATCATATGTGTCATGTTCGAGATCTGTGTTCTGCTGCTGTGATACCGCAATTTCCTACGGGATAAATAAAGTATATCTTATAATGGCCCCATATAGTGCTCCATACAGTAAAATGACCATATATAGTATATAACAGGCCCCATATAGTGCTCCATACAGTATAATTGGCCCCATATATTGCTCCATACAGTATATACTGGGCCCAATATATTGCTCCATACAGTATATACTGGGTCCCACATATTGATCCACAGTATAATGGCCCCATATAGTATATAACATGCCCCATATATTGATCCATACAGTATGATGGCTCTATACATTATATAATGGGCCCCATATATTTCTCCATACATTATAAACTGGGCCCCATATATTGATCCACAGTATAATGGCCACATATAGTATATAATGGGCCCCATATATTGCTTCATACAGTATAATGGCCAAATATAGTATTTAACGGCCCACATATATTGCTCCATACAGTAAAATGGCCACATATAGTATATGATAGACCCCATATATGGCTCCATACAGTATATAATGGGCCCCATATATTGCTCCATACAGTAAACTGGCCACATATAGTATATAATAGGCCCTATATATTGCTCCATACAGTATAATGGCCCCATATAGTATATAATGGGCCCCATATATTGCTCCATACAGTATATATGTAGCACCCTGAGGATTCGGCTGCTACAGGGGTATTGCACCTCAAGCCAGAGGTGTGGTATTCCACTCCCGGGTAAGGATGGAGTGTGGAACTGAGCTCAGTAGGCTGCATGCACTACATACATCCCATTTCCGGGGGACAGATCAATGGTACTCCCACTAGGTATATGTGCAGGTACGACAGTGTCTGTCCCTGGCTGGAGTGGGAGGGGGGTGGAACATCCCAGTAGTGTAGGGGCAGATAGGGGGAGCAGTCTGGGTAATGCTAGGAGCTCATTGGGTGCTGGTCACCTGAGCTCACACATAGAGGGAGTATATAAGGTGGGAACCATCTTAGATCAGGGTCAGACAGGCAGACAGTTACCAGTCAGTCTTTTGTAGAGGGTCAAGCAGTCCTGAAAGAAGGGAGAGAGGAGAAGAGAAGGACCCAGAGAGGAGAAGAGGGAACCCCAAGAGCCCAAATACAACCAGAAGGGTGAAGGGTTGGCACAAGGGTACCGGATCCCAAGCTGGTGGAGGGCACTAATCCTCAGCCAGAGACCGGAGGTTGTGGGCAGGATCTGCCACGACCCCCCCACTAAATCCACTGCGAAGGCATACCGAGTATAGGGTCAGGGAACCCAGAGACAAGGGTTTTACCAACAAGAGGCCCGAGGGAGCCGGACATAAGTGGATCCCTGGTGGGGAAGGCCAGAGAAAAGGAACGTCAGAAAGGGAGCTCAGGATCACGCTCCAGAATTACCTGGGGGTTGGCCGAGTCCAGGACCTGGTGGACGCAGCACGGCTCGGGCGGTCACTCAAGGCCGGAGTGACCAGCACAACAGCAGTAAGTAAAAAACCCTGAACTGCACAGCCCGACTCTGAGTCTTATTACCATCCTCACTGCACCACCACAACCACCACCCTCTACAACTGACCCCCTGAGGCTATACCCCTCCCGTTGGGGGTTATACTACCAGAAGCTGCACACACACCACCAGCCTCAGCGGACCCTGCTGCAGCGGCGGCCGTATTGACCGCAAATCAACGGGTGGCATAGTCGACACTAAAGAACATCCAGCAACATATGTAGGACTGCCACACACTGAGCTTGACACCCTGGGCACGGACCGGGTCACCGCCACTCGGAGACTACAACCCCCATCTGATCCGGCTCCGGGTATCCCCCAAACAACACTGGCCCAGGGGGCGCGTCGACTTTGGCGTAGTCGGCAGGATTACGTGCCCGCAACAACCGGGTACTGCGTGCCTGAAGAAAAGTTCACTGTTACCTCAAAAAGAAGTCTCCCGCCGGTTCCGGAGGGTCCCCGCCAACGGACCCCATCACAGGTCGTTTCCCGCCGGTTGTCCGCCATTTGCAGCTTTTTCCCGCCATCCATGGAGTTTCCCGCCACTGGGAGACGATTCCCGCCATTTCCAAAGATTTCCCGCCTTGGAAGAGCGGACGCCATTATGGGCGTGCCAGAGGGTGGCAAAAGGCCACCTCCCATCGTGGGCCAGGTCGAAGAATGGCGCCAAAAGCGGAAACCGCGCCCACCAACAGAGACTGTGATGCTGGAAGTGTCCATCAGCGTGAGAGAACTACCCCTGGAACTGACAATCACAAAGTTGCCCCGGGACCACCCTCAATGTGGGCGGAGACGGAACAAAAGAGCGAAGATGGGTGCAGCCTGGAGGAGTCTGGAGAGAGCGCACCCGGAGACAAGAAGTCTGGAGAGGAGTCCAGAGAAAGCGTACCCGGAGATGGAGGGAGAGACAGGCAGCACCGACCCAGTGGTCAGGAGCCTGCTGCAAGCAACAACCCCACTAGGCTTAGTGGAGATCCTAGCACAGCTCCCCCGAGACCGGGAGTGTGCACAGACCGCGCTGGAGGGCCTCGCACGGAGGATGGCCCAGGTGCAGCAAGACACGCTGACGGAGTGGAGCCGTGAGATGGCCCAGCAGACCGGAACCCGTCAGCGGAGCACGCCACCCGAGACGAGGAGACAGACCGCCTCTGAGGATGGTGCAGGAGGAGTGAAGGCCGGAGACGGCGCTGAGAAGGGAGCTGAACGGATGGAGGCAGGTAAAGGGGACGTCTTTACCCCGAGCCGAGAAACCGTGTACCTGTCCCAGCTCCCCGTCGCAGAGCCCGAAATTCCCCCTGCCGTGCCCGTCGCTGCATCGTCACCGTGCCGGACTAGGCCTCAAGTAGAAGCCGCGGCCGCGACCCCTGTGACGTCACACGCCTCGACCCTGAGCGCGACCAAACAGGAAATACCATCGGCTTGGTCGCAAGGTCTAGTACCTCCGGGCGCCGCAATTCCAACAGCGCCCCCTACCTCCGCGGAGCCACCGGCCTGGTCGCAGGGCCGAGTACCCCCGGGCGCCGCCGTCCTTACGGTGCCCTTTACCTTTAGGGTGCCCCAAGCCTGGTCGCAAGGCCTGGTCAACCCGGGCGCCGCTACCATCAACGCGCCCTCAACATCTCGAGTGCCGCACCTGGGCGAAGATCTATTTGCCCAGCACACGTGCCCGGATGGGCAGCCCTTTGTATGGCCCCAGGAGTACTACCAACTGGAACTCCAAAGAGCAAGGCCCCTGTGCGAGCCCCTGATTCCGGCTCCGAAGCCCGTCAGGAGAACCCCGCTCCCGCTAGAAGAAGCACAATTCGAGTGGGACCCCACCGGAGGAGACCTCATGGGGTTCACTCAAGAAACGCGGGCAGTTGCAGCAGAGCGAGTGGAGTGCTGCCGCCAGCAGTTGGCAGCCTTTGAGCAAGAGCGGAAAGAGAGGCGGATCCGTGAGCAGCGGCTGCAGGAACAGAGCGCAGGGCAGAAGAGCCGGACCAGGAGGAACCCCCGTGCAGCTCATGGTCCCCGTACCACCGGGACTGTGATTAAATTCAACCTGCAGCATGGGTGGGGCTTCATAAGAGACCATCATACCCCCGGCGACGTCTTTGTAACCCGCAGAGACGTAGAAAGCCATCTGCCGGAGGGACACAGAGGTCGTGACCTGTACGTAGGGGACGAGGTCACGTTCACCCGGCACAAGTGTGCCAAAGGACCCTACGCCCTCCATGTGCATCGCCTGACGGAGGAGGAGCTGCGGTGTGAGGAGGAGCAAGAGGACCCGGACGGGTCTGAAGACAAAGAAGGAGCAGGAGGACGCCGTCGTTAAAGTACGGTAAAGAGACTGTAAATAGTTACCCGTCGGGGTACAGTGAACTGTTGCTGCTTTAAATATGTCCCCGTTGGGACAAGTGTAAACTGTTACCCGTATGTCCCTTAATCCCACTGACCGAGGACTGAGAGCGGTCATTCCTTCCTTATACCTGGCCGAGGACTGAGAGCGGCCACTTTCCCCCTGTATATAGTTGCGCTTTCTAAGGCGCCCCCTACTGGTTTTATAAGGAAACCGTTTTTCTACAAGAGACTGTCGCACTTTACCCGGTCACAAGTCGCACCGTGGCCGGAGGAGCAAGAGTGTTAATATATATATAATGTTTTATATGTTATTGTTGTTATGAAAATTTGTATGTTTGATGTTTTTATTCTCTTACAGCCCGAGGACGTGCTGTGATTTACCAGGGGGGAATGTAGCACCCTGAGGATTCGGCTGCTACAGGGGTATTGCACCTCAAGCCAGAGGTGTGGTATTCCACTCCCGGGTAAGGATGGAGTGTGGAACTGAGCTCAGTAGGCTGCATGCACTACATACATCCCATTTCCGGGGGACAGATCAATGGTACTCCCACTAGGTATATGTGCAGGTACGACAGTGTCTGTCCCTGGCTGGAGTGGGAGGGGGGTGGAACATCCCAGTAGTGTAGGGGCAGATAGGGGGAGCAGTCTGGGTAATGCTAGGAGCTCATTGGGTGCTGGTCACC